>NC_040878.1:42118446-42734696 GCF_003676215.2 Rhopalosiphum maidis
ATTTCAACTTTATTATCGTCAATGATATCGACGTAACAATAGAAATATTTCTATGGCATTTCACATCATAGTGAAATAATAACTATAGATTTTTCTCTGAACATCAGTTATATATTTTATTCATAGTAGAACAATATTACGATACAGCAGAGACATTTGTCTAATCGCCGTTGGAAACATATCTCTTCGTGTCGGCTACCTGGTCGAAAATTAATTAGCGTTGCAATAAAAATACCCCTATTGTAGTATGGCGATTAAGGGAAACGGACAGTTTGACGGGTACAGATTGTCAGTGGATCGGAAGCCTGGCTAATTGACCTGTTAAACTGCTGCATCAGGTGGGAAATTCGTTTCAGGCCATTCAGCTTCAATGCAGTGCTCCGTCCGTATAGTCTATTCGTACGCTAATGGTGTATGTGCCTGGACTTCACTCCTACAAATACTATTTGCGTACGCTGTAGAGGTTGCGAGTGAAGGGTAATATAATATTTTACGAAAATCGGGCCGCTACATTTTTTAGTAACACAAAAACGTCCAATATTAATGTCTGATTTCATCTATTATTCTCCAAGAATATTAATAAAAACAATAATAAGTCTAAATATTCAACAAATATCATATTATATAATTCAAATAAGTCGTTGATGTATTATAATCTTTAATGCCATAAATATATAAATCTAAGCTTTGAATTTATTAAAATTATAATAATGTGCTTTCAATAACCATGATATACCTTCATAATTTTAGATATCTATTAAAAATAATTAATTAATAGTAGTTTCCAACCGTTAAGTAGAACATATAAGACTACAATTTAGTACTTAGTAATTAATAATATCATAAAATAAGATATCAATGATAAACAAAATGAGTATTATCAATTGATCATGTGTATGTATATTTAATGAACAATATTAAGTTTTAAATAATGCAGTCACCGAGATATTTACTATTTGTGGTATTCAACTCGTTAAAAATATATTTACCTGAAAAGTTTTGTTCTCAAAAAATCATTATATTAAATAAAATATATTTTAAACATTTATATTTTACAAAACTAAATATTACAAAAAGATTTAATTATTATGCTATCTACAAGTATCTGAATTATAAATGTTGATAAACAAAAAATAATTAATGACTGACAGTTATATTCAAACAGATAGCAGATGACATTATGCATAAATAACAGTCCCTAGTTAATTAACTACGAAAGCAAACACTTTTAATAGAAATACTAATGTATATTCGATCAGTATTAAATATTTACGTAAGTGTACCATAGTTGAAAAAACCTGAGTTTTTAATTTAAAAGAGACATAATATATCAAACGAAATATAGAGAATATAGAATACATAACGTGATTTAGATATGTTTGAGTAGACTATTTCTAAAACATAAATATAAAGAAAGTGAAAAACTACTTTCGGAAGTAAATTCTTATAAATTAAATTAAAGTTTTTTTTTCAAATACGATTTCAATTGCCGTTGAAACTAAAGGAGTACCATAATAATAATTAATGAAAAACAGGAAGTGATTAATAAAGCAATCTTCTACCAATAAGTGATAGAATAAAATAATTGTATTTGCATTGAATGTTGATTCATAAAATTAACAAACAATTAACTTAAATGCCTAGAATTAGTTGAAAAAAAAACAATTTTATCTTATTGTTTTTCGTTTAATGTATCTTTATAGTTTGTGTGCTTGTAAATAACATTATTAAAACTAATGAATATAGATGCTGAGTTTAAAGAAAAATAAAACAATAGAATAAAATGATTATGTTTGTAATGAAAATTATTTATTAATGGTTTTTTTAAAAAGATGGACAAGTGGGTACCGCATTAGGTGTTGAGTGGATAACTGTAATGGATGTGTTAAATTTGAATTCAATGATATATCATTGTTAACGAAAAACGTTTGTAAGAGGAAACGACATGTAAGCGTGTAATATCACTAAATATGTTACATTTTCATTATATTGCTATAAAAGTAGTTTACTCTACTATCAATAGTATAGTAGGTCGAATTAATTTTTTCTGAAAACATTTGAAGATATAAGCGATTTTGTCAGAATTTTAATTTCAAATTTTTATAAATATATATATTATATTAGATCGTTCTTATGTATATTAAAACAAAATTAAATAGTTATAAGTTAAGTTTTTGTTACAACTTATAACAAAAACTTATGACGAATTTTGTATTAGATTTTCTTGCTTTTTATCTAGCTAAAAATTTTGTACCAGTATTTATAAAAATTAATTTTAAATATTTTGAAATTTTTATCATGTATAAAAACAAATAATAAAAACATTTGCTAAAAAATTGTTTTTAAGTTCTATAAAAAATTAATTTTTTTGAATACTTGTTTTGCGTAAAAATTCCTTTAAATATTATCTGGATATTGAACTCCCTCATGTAACAACTAGATTCAATTTAATTTCATACACCACCCTCAAAGTCGAAAGTCGAAGCATGTTTACTGACCTAAAGGTGATGACTGATAAATAAATAAATAAAAACACACAAAAATGTAAAATCGATACATTTATCGTTTATCTAATATGAAATATTTAAAATCATAAAGTAGTCATAATAAAGTATTATATTAAATTTATAAATGTATTTAACCAAGTTCACATAAGTCATACAATTCAGTTAGATGAATAGTAATATTGATTATATTTAATTTGATAAACAACAGTTTGCTAAAACAAAACCGCAGTAAATTACGAATCAGTGATATTAAGTATAGAATAGCTTACAATTAGCCTAAAAATTGTAGAAGTAAAGACTAAAGAGTAAATTTAACAGCTTTGAGTGTATAAAAATCATAAATATTTAAAAACAATTATTACTATATTCATCATATAAGTTATATCTAATAATGAAATAAGAAATTCAATTATAAATTTACATTTTCATAATAAGTAATTTACAATCTAAATTAAGGAATAATAAGTTTACAATTTTCACAGGAAACTGTTTCTTTTCTCATTTTCTCTTAATTTTAAATGATTTTACATTTTTACCAAAACTACTAGCGGTTTAATACCAAAGTTGGCCAACATTTTAATTGTACATAGATAATTATTCTAATAAATATATTGTACTCGAATAATTATATAAAAAAATCATTTAAATAAATTCCCGTTGAATGATTTTATTTCTATGTAACTTAGATCAATTTACCGAAATGTAACTATCAGATGAAATGTTTGAAGTTAAATAGTTAATTTTTTTTTTTTCAATTATTAAAATAATCAATAATAAATTCGTAATAACTACAGTAAAAATAAATAGTAGTAATAACATATATAAATAATGACAAAAATGAAAATAATATCTATAACAAATTTCAAATTTCAATAATTAGGTCTTCTATAGTAACTTATTATAACTATAATTTAAATATTGACAAATAACATTATACCTATGATAACATTTGTAGAATGGATTTTAAAATAACCTTTTCTTCAAACGTGTCATAATGCAGTTACATTTGTTAGCAATAGACAACCAAATTTAACACGGAGGATTGTACCGTTAACGAAGTGCACGGGGTTTGACTTGTATATAATATATAATTCTTTACTTTATTCTTTAATTATAAGTATAGTTTTGTGCTTGTTTAATATTAATTCATTTTTTTTTGCATTTATTTAAAATAAAATAAAATGTACAATTGTACAACTTAAAATACAATATCAACTATTATTTTTAAGATTTGCGTGTTTCGTATTTATAAATTACCAAGCAATGTTTAATTAAATAAAATTAACGAAAACTAGTCATGAAAATTATTTGATTAAGTTTTATTAAAATAAAATGTTATTTAAATAATGCCATACTTATTAATTTATTTTACCTGTTAACAAAAATGAACCAAATTTATAACATCGTTAAAAGCGTTTTAAACAATTCAAGGTTATTTTCAATGAAATACATTTATAAAATTATAGAGTTGATTTGAATGACTGGAGCTATAATAGTTTTTAAAAATTTTTTTGAATTTTTACGTTTCAAACAAATTATTTATCAACAAAAGATAGCTCTCTCTCTCTCTCTCTAATTACAAATAAATAAAAACGTAAAAAGTTCATATACGCATAGTTAAACATGCGTGATTTATTTTAATTTTTTAATATAATGTCAATGTAAAAAGTTTTTTGGTGGTTTAAAAATAATTTTCAACATAGTGTACAAGTGTCGTTATATAATATTTCCGGTACTGATAAATCGCGTTCGGCATGCTTCTAGAACATCGTGGAGAAGTCAGGTTAGGTTACTAACTATGCGTGTGTAAACGTGTTAAGATTATATTCTGTATTTGTAAAAAGAGCTATTACTGTTTAATTGAAGAAGTTAAATATATTCTTACTACGACACGCGTATAGCCGTAGAATCAGAACGTTATATACATATATATGTATTATTGAATTCAAAACTTTGTTGAAAATATCATTGATTTGTAGTCATCATTCAATCAAAGTTCAAACACGTACTATTTACATAAATCAATTGATTTAGGAGCATCTGCAAAATATGTCCCGATGATATTAATGGCCAAACCGATTTCGCCATGCAGTCGTCATCATTAATCATGTTTGGGCAACCCCATGAGACAACGGGCCCCCTACTCCATACACCCAATCATATGCTATGGGGTACAGTAATATTTTTGTTTTTTATATATATATATAAACGTGTTTAGCGTGTAAGTGTATAGGTATTGAAAATAGAGAGAGGGAAATAGAGTGAGAGAGTGAGCGCGAGAGAGAAACATATAGACAGTGACATAGAGAGAGTGAGAGAGAGACAGAAAGAAAGAGAAGGACGAATGAAAGTGAGCGAATGAAATATTATTAATAACACAGTTAAAGGATAGTGACGGCCATGCTACTGAAACTGAATTCTCTCCTCCCATTGAACTCGAGTAGTCCAGTTCACTACACAATGCACATTACGAATGAAAAATTGATTTCACCGGTAGTCCATAAAATTTTTATTTTTCAAAATGTGATGTAATTTCTAGTAGTCTTTTTATACAGTTATGATTGGTCTGAGAGTTTGAGATTATATATAGTGTGTACTGTGTACATATAAGATGAGTTAAATCGGAAATGGGTACTTTTTAGTGACAATACGTCATTGCCAAACTTAGTTAGAAATCAACATGATATTATTAATAATACCATTTTACTCTGTGAGCGGTCATCAATCGTATTAGCATTATGATTGGTTATTTTAAAATGGGAGAATGTAGTCAATGCCTTCCAAAAATAACATATTTCATTTGCTTAGAGATCCTAAGTAATCGTAATTTTCAATCATTATATTTCGGATTTGAGAGACTGTATAAAATAAAAAGTATTATAAAAATCAATGCATGCTTTACATGTAACCTGAATTCTAAAAATAACATAAATTAATTAATTGAAGAAAGCAGTATGTATATTTTATATACAGTAAAACCTCCCCTAATGGATACCTCTCAATAGCTGACAATTTTTTAGGGACGGTGTCAAATTCATTACTTTTCAATGTAAAAATCTCCAAATAGCGGACGCCTATCTAAAAAAAAAAAGAATCAGGAATGACTGGAATTTTTACACAAAACCAGTATTTGACAAAATCGATTTTTTTTTAGTATAACTCAAAAAACAAATAACCGTAGATACTTGAAATGTTTATAAAATATTTATGTTGGCATTTCTAACTAATAAAATAGTTTTCCAAATATTTTCTTTTTGAACTATTTATAAACATTTGGGATTTACAATTTTTTTTTTCTTTAAATTATAATAATAATTTTTTGGCTCAAGGTGCTTGAAAACTGAATATAAGATTTTTTATAAGTTGTAAATTTACTAAAAGTTAATATAAAATATATAAAAATGAATTTATATTGAATAAATCCGTTACAATAGTCCATTTATCACTTGTCCACCATTTTTAACTTTTGATTTCTTTAAAAAAAAAACTGGGTTTTGTATTGATAATGTACCATATTTTAAATAGTTTTAAAAAAGTAATATTCGTTTTTATTTTATTTTATTAATTTGTCGACTGTTAAAACACGTAAATTAAATTTAACATGGTGCATATTTTTTCCTTTAAAATATTTACCCTTTACGATTTTCAAAATTTACTTCCTCAGAATAGCGGACAAAATTTCGGTGACTGAGGGTTTCTATCCACTATTCAGAGGTTTCACTGTTTGTAGTTGTAAATATTATTCAATACTATAGATGTGTAAATAATATTTAGTTTGTACCTTTGTCTGTTATTAAGTATTGTTGATATTTCTGAATCGATAGTTTTAGTATTTTTAATAATTCACTATGGAGATTCATTATTGGAAAACAATATTATAATAACGGTTTAATAAGTACGTAAGTAATCAAAATCATACCCCAAACAAATATCTTTGATGATAATAATATTATTTCAAATTTAAAAGCTAGTTAAAACAAAAATAGTACATATTTTTTATAGTTTTATATTTGACGTTAGACAATATACACCATAGGTTTTTTGAAAATAAAGAAATATATGTTCTGGCGCTAACCCATAATTCGATTTTATTTCTGATTCTTAACTTTCATTTGAAACTTTTTTTTTCTATTTGTCTTTAAATATTTTCAGTATTTTACCACAGATGTCATTGTACACATTAGTGTTTACATTTCCTTTCTTAGTATTAAATAAATAAACATCGTTGTACAATCGACTAATAATTTATAACATCAAAAATGTGAAAAACAATAATTCTTTTCAAACACCTTTGATCGCAAACATGATAAGGCCATTATATTACTTTTATTGCTATTTTTATATGTTCATAGAAGATATTTTTTCAAACAATTCAAAGAAAAGCAATTAATAGTAGCAGTGTAATAGATTTTCTCGTCATACACATGACATTTATAAACGTTTTCTAGCCTTTGTCATGTACAGCTTTATGTTAAGATTGAAACTGTATGTAATTTTTCTTCTTCTATGAAAACCAAGCTGTTTTCATTTTCCAGTGAAATGGATTTTCGTAAATCACACAAATTTTCAGCAAACGTAGTGTTGTTCACATAAGTAATAGAAATAAACTACTTTCTTCGTCCTTGTTGAAAAAAATAAAAGGTTAACATTTTATTACCTGACGATTTGCTGTACATAACTATTGAGCCGATAGAAAAATGAGAAATTGCATGAATCCACATAAATCATTGTTAAAATTATTTTTAAAAGCTTCCAATAATTATGAAAAGCACTTCATTATACAACATTTTCATTGAAAATCTATAAAATATAGCTAATTTAAATAACTAAAAAAAGAAAATTATTTTTAATATTTAAAATTCGGATATTTTTTTGTCTTAAGTTTTATTTGTGTACAAAATAAGAAATAAAATAAAATGTATTAATTATGTTATATTTTATATTTTATCTGGGTATAGAGACTACAAATTGATTTAGATTGAAAATGAATACTTCAATTTTCTAAAAAATGCTATTGAAAATTTAAAATTTTTACAATATATTAGCTAATTATTGTTTATTTCAAAAACAATTTAGAAAGGATTTCGATTGGCCTGAAGATAATCATTACAAATTTGTTAATTACCCATGTAAATAAATTAAATATTTAAAAGAAAATTATATGGATATAGCCAATACAGATTATTAAAAGTATTTTTGTAATTGCATTACCTATATTTAGTTTTCTATGTTAACTAAAAATTGTTATATTTAATCTAAAATTATTTTTTAAAAGGTAATTCAAGTTTAATTATTTTTTTATTGTATACAATATTTATGTTTTCTATTTGTAAGCATATAGGAATATTTATATTCTACCTAGTTAATAATTAAATATTATTAAGAACTAAAAATATCAATTTATCATTTATTTTAAAATAGGTGTAATGTAGATTATTGTAATTTGTATTTATTACAATAACAATTTATTTATATCAAAGAGTTATAGCAAAGTTAATGAATTACTTACTTACTTACTTACTTACTTACTATTTGAATTACTTTAAAAACTAATATTTATTTTGTATAATGTTAAACAGGGTATAATCTATCAAATTAATAAATTCTTTTTTACTACTCTATGCATTTTCATTATTATACGAATATGATAAGGAAGAAGTAATTTGTTTGCATTTTAAATAAGCGAGATGTTTTTATTTATCTGTACATTTTCTTATTACAGTTTACTGACTTACTAGCTAAAATAAACCAAAAAATAAATTAATTTTATCTAAAGTACAGACTAATAAAAAGTTTTAGTATAAAAATTTTTGATTGATTCAAACAAAAGCGACTCATCATCCGACAAATTAAATTAATTTTTGTATGTATTTTTTTATAAGATAGAAATAGATCAAATAAACACATTTAACGGATTCATATTTACTTAATATTTTATTAAGTGATTTATAATTTATATAAATCCTTTTTACTACTTAAAAATACATAAAACTCATTTTTCATTACTTTTATTGAAAATATACTACATTTGAATCAAAAATAAGTTTGAGTTATCATTAACATACGTTAATGACGAATTATCCATAGTTAAAATAAATTTTAATCAATGATTGATTTATAATTAATTATAAATAATATTTATGAAACAGATTAGAAATAGATGGAATACATTTTATTTCAGTAGTTGTTATATATGAATTATACAAATATATAAATATACTAAATAAATTATTAGATGAAAATTCAGTATATTATCAAACAAATAAATAATGAGCATTGACATAGTTTCACAATTGCATTCTAAAAGTATATATGAATATAAAAAAAAATATTTTCATTCATTTATTTTACAATAGCAACTATAACCAATCTAAATATTATAAAACATTAATAATATATTATTAATTTAATTACGTAATATAAATCTAAATTAATTCGCGAAAACATGTTTTTATATAATTCTAATGAAAAATTGAATGATTTTTATTGTCATAAACGTGAAATGGATTCATTTAATGTATATTTTCAAAACAAATAAATTGGCAACTGTCCTGAATGAAATGTTTAAAGATAATAGTTTTTCAATTTAAACATTAGCAAAACACCGGGAAGTGATCAAATTGAATGAAAATGTAATAAGATTCAAATCGTTTTTATTCACCTGCTACTATAGGTATTTCAACGTGAATCAATACGTTATTTAATACTAATCTGTTCAATTAATCAAACATTTATAGTAATAAATATTAAAATGATACTATGAACTGAATCGTGTATTATAATAATAATTTTCAACTAAATAAAATATAGAATTAAATTTAAATATAGTTTAATCCGTCAAAATAATGTATATATAATTATTACTATTCACAAAATTTTTCCTTTAGTAATTACGTTTTATATTGAATAAGTCTCTTAACACTCATTATTTCAAAATCTATTAATCTATTATCTATTAAATAATTTCCAGTCAAAATAAAACAATATTTTCCAAAATAAATAATATATTATCGTACTTTTTCGTTATAATGTTATAAGGTTTTTTTTTTACTTTTTTGAATATTTTTCGGAGTATTTTGATTTTTATATATTTAAATACTCCAAAAAACTTAAAAAGTTATAACGGTAAAAATACTAAACATTTATAATTTTGTTATTTGACAAACGTTTTTGAATAAAATAAGTGATTCGGGACAAACGTATTTATTTGTAAATAAATATACCTTGTATAATTTAAATATATGAATCAAATTCATACAATTATTTTTAAAGAAATCAAATATTTTAGAATTATTATTATTATTATGTTTTTAATAACATACGATTACAGAGGGTATATAATTATGTTAATAATATTAAAGTGCACAATTACTATAATAAATAACGAATGAGTATAACGATACACAAATGATAATAATAAAACTACTTAAATACTAGATGATATGTCCGAGAATGTTATATCGTGTTGAACAGATTGGTGGCGATGGTGAATTCGATTAAGGTAGTAGTAGAGCTAGGGTTCTGGTTGAGTGATAAAGTGAGTGATTCCGGAAGCATAACATTTTCTCTGTCCTGGGCGTATATACGGCAATAAGTGGAAATATATTTGACGTCGATAGATACCCTGCAAGTAATGTATTTTGTGCGCCCTCTTTGGCCATTAAGAAACTATGCGAGATTTTTAAGGTTCTTGTAATATTAATTACACAACATTTGTTTATGCTTAATATCAATACTTTGACATCGCATTAATATTCAGTATGTATAATGATATTAATTAGCTAATCATTAGATTAAAAGTTTTACATTTATACTATTTCTGGTATCAACAATTTATAAATTATAAACAGGAAATGGTATAGAATAAACTAACTTAGTAATGCGGACAATGTTAAGCCTTATTTATATTGAATATTAATGTTAAAATTCATAGCTAGACTTATTCGTACAGGGAACTTTCATAAAAGTTTATCACTCTAGGCAGTTAGTGAAGTGCTCTAACAACAACTTAAAACGGAGAACGTTTAACATAATATATCTTAGTGTAAAGTCTTTCAAAAGTAGCTATAAGCTGACGTTGTAACGGTTCTTTATGTTACTAAAACAAAAATATAAAATATAATACATATGTATTCCTTCAAATAAATAAATCAATAAAAAACTATTAAACATTTGACTAACTATCTCAACTATAGAAAAATATTTATAATTAATTATAATATTATATCAAATATGGGAAATAGCTAATTGTCTAATTACACGAATAAAAAAGTATATAATATGCATAACTAGTAAATGTTTAAAACTAAGTCATAATCAATTATAATACATGTACCTATCCAACATGTTTAAAATTTGTTTCAATTTCTAATAAAGATTAATGTTTTTTTTTTCTATTTTGTTTCAATCAAGTATGAATATTTTGTCAATAGTTCACAAATTTTCTATGTTATATTTATTTTTATTTCCAAAAAAAAAGCAATAATGTTAATCTTTATTATTGAGAGATGGTGGAACCTGTTCCTGGTTCACTCTGTATTTATTTTAGATTCTGAGTGAAACGAAGATTATATAGATTTTTAAATTATGAGTATTTTTTTTTTTTTGTCTGTCCATCATCTTTCAGATAGATGAGATTCAAAATTATTTGATTTGTAACTTCGAGGGGTGGTTTCTAGTAAAAAATTGGATCTGGTTAGTACTTTGGACTATGAAGACGTGTCAAGAGTAAAAATATTCTTGTGAAAAAAATTGTAATTAATAGAAGTTTGAAAAAAAAGTTGAGCGTAACTTCACAAGCAAATTTAATAAATATTTGAAGATAGAATCTTAAAATATTTCGTAAAAATAGTGAAAATTAACAAATTATTTTGTGGTTAAAAATGTATAATAATTTAATACTCAACTAAGATTTTAAAATTCAATACAAGGTCCTTAGTAAGCTTTTCAACCTGTTTTAAAAAAATAGTCTTTATCAGATTCAGTCAGATCATATAACTAAATATTTGAGTTACCATTTTCAAATTCAAATATTATAAAGTATACTGAATATTGTAGAATTATTATTATAAACATATAAATATACATGTGTATATTATAATATACATATGCGTTTTTTACCGTAATTAATTTGAAAAAAAAATTGTACTTTTATATTTTAACGATTTGGACTGTAAATTATATACCATATTTTGATAATTTTTGGTGCATAAATATCTATGCTTTACTAATAATATTACAATAATTAATATTATGTATATGCCTGTGTTTTATACTGTCGTCACTCATTGTACATCGATCAATCAAATGATGACGCAAAGCGAACTTAAACTATTAAACTATTATCATGCATAACAATGCTATAAATTTAAGTGCGTTCAGCCGATGTTTTAAAGGATAATAGAACCCACATTGCAAAGAAATAAGAAAACCAGAAATTGCATTCGACTTAATAAACGATTGAAAATAACTTGTGTTTTTAGGATTTTTTTCCGAAGGTTTGCTAGAATAATTAAATAAATCAACTGTTTATAGCGTACACTGCTATATATTATTCTATTATCATATATTTATAATGATATTTTTCACTATAATAATTTGTTGTATGTTATTTTACTATTAGTAATACGGTATAAACTATTAAATATCAATACGCAATAACATACAATTAATCTAAATATGTTTTAAATGTCATTGTGTATACAAAATATAATAATACATATCAAAATTTCAAATCTCCACAAAAATATTTTATAATTGTAACATCATAACTTAAATTGTTATTCATCATCATTTAAATTTTAACTTTAAAAAGTTTGTACTATAATAATTAATAAAAATAGTAATATATACACATTTAAACTATCTACAGTTATTCGTTTTTGTTACTAAAAAAAAAAAAAATTATTCATATCAAAAACTAATTTGATACAAAAAAATTGTTTTTCCATATTTTGTTTTATTTTCCTCTCCACAGATTATCACTATACCTAATAATTCCTGGAGATTATTATCAATTTTATACTTTCAAATAGTATTATATACTACTATATATTTAATTCTTTAAAATCACCCCCAAAGTTGATTTTTTTCTACTATGTAACATCATGTATACAACACAAAAAAAATACATTTTATTGTAAAATCAATATATTTATCGTTCCGCTTAGAATCTAAAATGGAAATAAAATGATTGAAATACATTTTTTACTTGGAATAAACATAAGTAGCACAGACAAATTATATTTGTATGATGGTTACTTGTACATAATCATATAAAATCCAATATTTTATGATAAAATAAAACATACAGTATAGGAATTAAGTATTATATTGCATAGTTATCCAACAGTTTTATTGATAGAGGATAATAGGATATGACCTGCTGATATATCTACATACGAACATTTAGTTGTAATATTTCTGTAGCCATAAATGTAAAAAAATCTAAGTAAAGAATAGAAATAAATTAAATATAAAAGTTACATTTATAAATGTGTACTAAAATATTTAAAGTTAAAAATGTAAATAAGTAAAAAAAAAAAACAATAATTGATAAATATTATTAATAAAAGTATATTATAGCGTAGAATTCAATTTATAAGTTCTTAAATTATGTAAATACCATTTAAATGAGTCAATTTTTTATGTTACAAAAATTAAATTAATTTTGTTATTTCATTAAGTAGATTACAAATGATATGGTTAATATATATATATATATATATTGTAGGAATCAAAACAACTATTTCTCAAGCCAGGGTACATTTAAAGCGAACCTTATAAAAACAATTTAATAATATTTACAAAACAAAAACTAAAATTCGATATTTTATTGTGTTTCTAAAAATTTAGTAATTTAATAGTACGAGTATATCACAAGTTGTTAATCTAATAATAACATATATTTTTAAAAAGTTCATTCATCCCTTCAGCTGTTTTAAATTTTTCTTGTCCCTCCATAAATTCAGTATTCAGTATTTGCCGAATCAATAATATTCTAATATTAGTTTCACTATGGTTTCTCACAGGAAATTATATATATTACTATAAAAGTCTATTTTTAAAAATTAAAAATGTATAGTATAATAACATAAATAATTAATTAAGATTTAAAGCATTTAAATAAATACAATTGTTATCTTGTTGTCCGTTATTACCTAAAATCCTACCATCTATCCTACTCAAAGGCAATAAAAATAATTTGATTTTTAATTTCGTGATTCTTTGTGAAAATTGGATATAGTTGGTAACTTGAGGAAACCAAGAATTATTTTCAAAATAATCAAGAAAAATAAGGAAAAACGAAGATTTCTACGCAAACGTGTATTTGACAAAATCGTTTTTTTTGTTTGTAACTTAAATATGAATACTAGTAAATAGTAGTAGTAGATCAGGCATGTCTAATTCAAAGTATCAAGTGGGCCAAAAATATTGAACAGTTTACTACGTGGGCCGCACATAAAAATTTAGCAAAAAAAATAAATATTTCATACAAACTTTTTAATTTTTTTTTTTTATGTTAATAAACACATCAGTAACAGCTAAATCAAAAATGCTTGAAAAAAATTAAAATTAACATTTAACGATTTATTACGAATCTAAGATAGTTGTTTCACGATATTAATATTTTACTATTATTATTTATTTTTTTATATATATTAATATTAATAGCCTCTAGCCACATGTTTGACATGCCTGTAGTAGATAAACAAATGTTGATCAAAAATGTTATGTCAGTATTTCTTACATATACAATTTTTTTTTATTTTTTATTTGAAGATTAAAACATTTTTATTTTAATAAAAAGTGTTTAAAACACACACACACACAGATAAAACACGCAGTTGTAAAATCAATTCATTTTTCAATCCGATCAGAACCCCTGAAGGCGAAACATAAAAATATATGTGAATATATGAACAATTTGATTGCATTCTATACATAATTATAAAATTTAAACAAACAGTAAGAACATGGAAAAGAAACTTTTATATCAGTTTCTCAATGAAAAAAAAAACTGGATCGAGCCAGAACCGGACACTCAATAATATGACACGCAAATATCTGACCGCAAAAAGCAACCCACCAATATGTCAATAATGCGACTCTACACTCGCCATAAAACATATTTTCGAGGAATGCAGACAGTATGAAAAACAAATAGAGGAACTCAACAAAAGCCACCTTATTGGGACAAGCCTAGGTCCAAACCTAGACAGTGAAATCAACACAATAGAATTCTTTAAAACAATAAAAATATTAAACCTAATATAAGTTACATCTTATAACTGTGATATAAATACGTATCCAAACACTACATCAAAACTATACAGGATGATTCTTTTATCAAACAACACTCATTATTTCAAAAAGTATTAATGGTTTTGAAAATATTTTTTTACATAGTTTCAAATTGTTAAAAAAACAACGTTTTTATTAAAAAATTATATTTTTTATCCTTATAATTTTTTGAGTATTTTGATACATAAAATTCGAATTTAGGGCGAGTAGTTTATGAGTTATACGTATTTAAAGTTTAGTAGCACAGAGTGGAGTGGTACGGGGTTATCCCGCAAAATGTTTGTCCATTACTCCGCCTGTCTAAACTTTAAATAAATATAACTCATAAACTACTCACCCTAAATTCGAATTTTATGTATCAAAATACTCAAAAAATTATTCTGCTTTGGAATATGAAATTAAAACACTATGTTGTCATTCAGAAAAGTAAAAAACTTAAAAAATCATAAGGATAAAAAAATATTTAAAAATATAATTTTTTAATAAAAACCTTGTTTTTTAACAACTTGAAACTATGTGAAAAAATTTTTTCAAAAACATTAATACTTTTTGAAATAATGAGTGTTGTTTGATAAAAGAATCATCCTGTATAATTATATTATCTTATTTTTTATCAATGTAATACTAAATATGACCTTATACAACTATTGTCAAAGCATAAATTATAAAAAAATTCAAAATCAAAAAAAAAAAAAAGTTATACAATTGCTTAGTTATTGATAATATTGTTTTAGATCAGAAATATATGACACGAATTTATCAAAGTGTACAGCTCTGGATGTTGGAGAGAATTGTATGATTGTTGGAATCGTATAAGCTTATAAATAAAGAATAGTTTTGTAATAGCAATTGTATTATACTAGTTGGCTAAGACATTCTATTGAATGATATTATGTTGCATTTTATACTACATTAAATCCATGTATTTTGTTTTAAAAATTGAATGAATATAACATTTATGCCTAATGCGTTTGTAAAGTTAAGTAATTAACTCTATTCTGTGAAATACTTCACAATAAGGTTAAGTTCATAATATTATAACAGATTCTAGCTACTAAAGATTTTAGGGTTATGTGTTATTAAACTTTTGAAACAAATAATATGCGTGTAATATTAACCAACATTGTCAAATATCATAGGAGTCCGTTAATATTACAAAATGTTTTTGGTTGTCAAAAGCATATATTTTACTTTGATATGAGAGTAACGCATTTGATTTCAGTATTATTTTATAATATATAAAACATATATATATATATATATATATATATATACTTTAAGTGCTTCGGTAGCCGTTCCATACTCTAATCGTTTTATGACAATACAAGTACTTAAAATCTAAAACATTTAGAGTATAGAATTTAAAAAGTTTTAAAACTTTAAATTAATATTAACAGCGTATTATACCTACTATATTCGTTTATTCAAAACCAAATCTTAAATAGTTACATAATAATATTAATATCTAGAAAAATTAAGTATTTTTGATATATAATATATATATATATATATTATTTGGGCAATTATAATTATTAAGTTGTTAACCTAAATCGCTTGCCCGCCAACAATGTCCAGTACTAGCGTGAAAAAACGTGTCGTCGTATTACTAACACTTTATAGGTAGAGGTACGCGCTTTGTGCTTGATAACCGTATATAATCTCACGAATATCTTGGAGTATTGCATAAATACGTGAACTTCTATATTATCTTTTCTCCGTCATATCCTGCATTCCTATTCCCGATTTTTATATGATATGTGATACCTTGTTATTGAAATGTATTGTATACGAGTATAAAATCGCACAATCTATTCGGCGTTGCTGTAACGTCCCGCGATTACGTTTGTGTTATCGACATTTAACGGCAGGCGCCTATATAAACTCAAATAAGTGCATTCGAGCAAAGCAGTAAGTGCGTAGTGGAACTCAGTCGTACGATTTAAAAAAATGTTTATTATACTATACCCATATTGTATGGACGATAGTTTGACAATTTTTCTATTAGTAGTCGTGTCGTCGCAGGTCGCGCAGGTATTTTATGCAAACAATACGGGGTGATCTATTCATCAATGTAAGACACACATTATTTCAGAAAACGTAAAAGTTTTTGAAAATATTTCTTTTATACAATTTTAGTCAATACAAAACCAAATTTTTAAATAAAAATTGTAAATTTTACTATATTTTTATCGTTACCGGTGTTTATCTTTTGAATGAAAATAATATACATTTTTAGTTTCATATTCCGAAGCAGAATATTATTCAAAGTATTACTATCTTAAAAATAAAATTTTGAACGATAAGTTTATTAGTTATAAATATTTAAAGTTTAAATGTAATAAATTAATGTTGTCACTAAAAATAATAAAAATAAATTTTTTTTAGAAAAATGTTTTTAATGACTTAAAATAAATTATGTAAAAATAATTATTTTGAAAAATGTTAATATATTTAAAAAAATTAAAGTAACTAACGTTTAACAGACAAAGTAATACTATATAATGTATTAATGTTTTATAATAATGTTCACTGTTTTTTGTGTATAGAATGGCGTCCATTTGTGTACACTGTATACAGTGAAATCATAAGGAAAAATTTGAGTGTTCGATTTTGGGTGCCGCCAATCCAACTTCAGCAAATTCACAACAAACGTCAGCTCCGTATGTGATACCGAAAAGTTATTGCAATACATTTTTCAAGTTTTAATTAAATATTGAATTATTACATACGAAAAATGATTCTGAGCACAAACCTAACTAATAATATTACTAATTATATTTGTATATTTTGCCATGTTATGGTAATTTATTTTAAAGTTATTAGTAATACGTTAGATAAGATTGATTTCGAGAAAATATCCCATTTAATATTATATGAATATTTGATAATTTTAATAGTACATACTTGTAGCTTATATTTTATATCCTAATAACTTTTTTGTCAACACCAACTTACTCCAGAACTATGTGTATACGTTTGTATAAAATTTTTAAATCTGAATGCTAATAATGTGACTATCTTTGTATTTTCTAAAAAAACAACTTACCAGGAATCGTATAATAAATGTTCAAGATTTTAACTCACAAATGAAAGTTAAATAGTTAAAATAAAAAAAAAAATACAAATATAACAGAACATTATTTTTCTTTTGACTTCAAAAAGTAGGTACCAGTTAGATCAAATTATATTCTAAATACCTACTACACTTGAACTTAAAGATTGAATCAATTTTTCTTTAATAAACGTCTAAACAGACACAAAACTAAATAATTGGCCAATTAAAATATCAATACATTTATCGCTACGCTCAGAATCTATTAAAAAACATAAATTATTCATAGAAATATAGACTGACCAAATTTTCTTTGTTCAGAATCGGTCTTTGTAGTTTGTATACAATGATTTATTCTTAAATTTAAATTAAATATATTTGTTACTAAAGTCATCTACTAGATAATAAAGTACACACAAAACTTACTATAGATCTAAGTAAGTTCCCTGTTTTTTTTTTTTTTTAATTATATCTATTAATGGGTATATTGTAAGTAATTGTAGAGCTTACCGCTGCATCTGGAGCAATAGATTATAATATTAAAAAAATATATTCGATTGTCTGTCAGGAAAAATATTAAGGAAAAAGTCATTGTTTGTTATGTTTATTAGACTGTGAAGTAATCGGTTTCAAGGATGTAATAAACTTGTTACTAATTAACAAACTTTAATTACTGCTTGTTTTCGCTTTTTAAACATCATGAACTTACTAAATGTTAGAAAACAAACTTTTTTTAAAAAATATTTAATCGAAATTATTTAACAGACTAATACAAAATTGTTTATTATAAATTCCAGTATCTATAACGTACGCTATTATATATACATATTAAATATGTATATATTGTATGTATGTTAAATATCATCAAACTTTAAATCATTTTACAATGTTAAAACTAAGTTACATTAGTTCATACTCACTGCTCGTTTGTTTGAAACTATTTTATATTAATTATACTAATGTATTTTAATATCAAAGACTATTTTGTGATGGTTCAAATGTGTATCATTTTGTTCGCGTACATAAAATCACTAAGTTGTATTATTATACTACGATTCAACGATAAAAAATATGATTATGTTTGATTAATAATATCTATATACATTTATCCACATGATTACAGTTTACGATCAAAATTTATTACTGATTGTAACACTATAAATTCAGAACTGTATGAAATTAATATAATACCATAAATCATAATGTATGTAATAGAGCATTTTGACCTTTGTTGATACATACTAGTTTATACAGTGACTATCGAGACATTTTTCTCAACCTTATGGGATAAAAAAAAAAACTGTCCAAGAAACATAGGCGTGCGCGGACATTTGTAGCAGGGTGGGCTAAGTCAATAAATATTAAGTAACCTGAACTCTGATGGAAGAAACAATTAAAATATTATATACTTTAATTTACCTACTCATAATCACCCACTATTTAAAGCATAAATCATTCATATAATTAAAAACAGATACATATTTGTTTTAAATTAAATAAAAAATATTGTAATCGCCAACACAGTTTAATATGATTTTTCAATCTGTAATAGTAATATGACATAATATTATGTTATCAATTTTATTTTTAAAGACATTTAATTCATTATTATTTATTATCATTGTATATCAGTTATATCTCACCTACCTATTTAGTGTTGTATGATTTTTGAAAAATTAAAAATCGTTATGTTTAGAACATCTATAACTATGTATAAAAATGTCGGCACGGCTCGCAGGGTGGGCCACGGCCCACCCGGCTCCCCTATGCGCACGCTTATGCCTATAAATACTTTGAAAGGTGAAAAAGTAGTACATTTTTTGTTCTTTTTCGCTTTTAAGAAGCCATAATATTATGAGGATAACGATTCATAAGTTTGTGTGTTTTGATATAATAGACTAAATTCAGACCCGGATTAAAGGAGTGACGAAGAAACACATAGCGCAGTAAAAGCACTTATCTCTGGGCTACGGACGCAAGTATATGAAATCACGTACAATTTTATAGTACTACCTATAATTTATTTTATGTTATTATACTCGTAAATCACTGGAACAAATCAAAAATATTAATTTTTTGCTAGAATATATTTTATTAACAACTGTAGTATGACGTATCAATAATTGTTTGTTTTATAAATTCAGCAATAATACTATTTTACATATTATCATAGAATACTACTATTATAATTACTTTGAAGCAAAATTTAATAAATTCATAGTTTATTAGTAGGTATACAGAATAATAAATCTACGTGAGATTATTCAAGAAAATTATCTTAGAAAAATAATTTATGCTGTGCATTGATAAAATAAATAATTTTTTTCCGTTGTAATTTTTGTCAATGTGCATAACAAATATAATAATTACGATTACACAATATAATCAGCACGGTCATTCAGTCGCGGATTTAGGGGACGCTAAGGGTACCCTGTCGTTTAAGCCACCAACAGCAATATTAAAATTACTCCAGAAGACGTTATTAAAGAATTATATGTGTAACAATATATGTAAGAAATTAATGTGATTTTTAAGTTAATATTTAATAAATACTGATGTTCGAGAAAAAAATAATAAATTAATTAAATAGGAAGTAGAAAGGTGTGACATTATTTTTTTAGAGCGCCCTTTGTTAAAATGTACTGGATCCGCGCCGCCTGCCATTATTATTTTCGATATGTTATGGATTTGTTTTTAACTGTTAAACATCATAAGACATACATAACTTCGTATTACCTATTTCACATTTACCCCAACCATCGTGTCAAACCAAAACTATTTTAATATCACCACCAACAATTATAAATATCTTTACTGTGGTTCAAATACAATCTTTAATAATAATAATTTATTAGATACACATTTATTTTTTAACTAACTGAATATAAATATTTAATTTATAAATAAAATCAAAATATATATTCACTATATAAACAGGTATTATAATATTATTATTACTGAACGTAAAAATAATATGATATACTCCAATATATAATCTATTATATTGTTGTATATTTTTATACGGCAAGCTAGCATAAAACCACATTAATATAATATTGTGATAAAATTTCCGAAATATTTTTCCAGACTTTTTGCTCTAAATAATATAGTCACGACTACAATTATTTATTTTTCAAATTTCTTAGTAGATTTCGAGAAACCTAGAAAAGTCTGTTTTTCCGTCATAAGTATAATTCTAACCAAAATGTTGTTATTGTTGGGAAAACTACTAGTAAAATACCATCACAATATCAGATCTCCACAATAAATATGTGTTAACTTTGATGTCGAATCAAATTGTAAAGGAATTTAAAGAATAATTGTGACAAAATCAAACTTGCTTACGTGTACCAACTACCGACTAGTTGACCGTTCATTTTCTTCGATGCACCCGGAATCATACCAATATCATACCATCGACATCCTTTTGATATTCTAACCATTAAAACTTTCATCTATAACCACTAATGCAGTGGCTCAACAACTACCAACAACCTTGACTCTTAAGTTTCGAATTATCCTTATATCACCTGCATGACTGGCAGAGTTAGACTTTGACGCCATGATCGATACTCTAAAGCAGTTGTATGTATAGTTGCAAGTGCAACTGAGTTCGATGCCGAGAAAAACAACAACGTTTACTGTCCATATAATTTGTACAGACAATATAACAAGAGCTTTTCATTTTTCGTCGAAAAATCTGTAAAACACCGATGTCAGTATCACCAGACATTAGAGTTAAGCGGTTTTGAAAAACTTCACAAACACAATAATAATATGTTATGAAACTACCGTTCGAGTTTTAGTATTGAAATGTTTTTGTTTTATAAATATTTAAGGTTCCGATAATGAACCGTTTTTCATAAACATTAACAATTGAATATATTTTTATTTCATTTTTCAAATTCAATTAATTCGTATAAACGGCTATGTATTATAATATTCAAACAATACAAAAAGGAATTACGTTTTAGAAACAACAACACATTGTTCATTAAGCTTTATGCACAATTGATAGATCCATCGACTTA
This sequence comes from Rhopalosiphum maidis, assembly GCF_003676215.2. Taxonomy (NCBI): domain Eukaryota; kingdom Metazoa; phylum Arthropoda; class Insecta; order Hemiptera; family Aphididae; genus Rhopalosiphum; species Rhopalosiphum maidis. The sequence goes on from NC_040878.1 coordinate 42,140,340, forward strand.
ATAATTATTGTTCCCTGTAGACAACTGTTTGATAAACTTGTTTAACCATTCGTAATCAATTTGTTTTACAAAACAGTGATTTCAAAGAGAAATACTTAACAATTTATCAACTTTTTATCAGCTTTAACGTCATTGCCAGATATTATTAAAAACTATATAATTATCGATATAATATATTTGAGTAGATAGATAGTGAATAATTATTTGACTAGATTTTCATTAATTCTTAAATGTATTTATTTTAGAAGATATGTTTGTACGTTGACATATTATTATGCATCAACAGGTTATTGTAAAAAAATGTGAATACTATTGAAAATTATAAACATATGTTTTTAAAATAAATTCATCTATATGTATGTGTGTAAGATAATTTTATCATTTAATAATACCAAATACATTCAATAACCTTGGAAATCTAAAAGAATAAAAAATTGTAAGCTATTATAAAAAGTAAATATTATTGTAACAAAGTAGAAACTTAAAGTTTAAATTTATATTTTTTTAGTTTTCTATAAATACATATTTTTTTTATAAATACTATTACAAAAATTATTCTTAATAATATCAAAACATTATTATACTTCATTACTTCAACCAATTATTTTTTATAAAGAAAAAACACTTATGTGCATAAAATTTAACAGCTAAAAACTAATAAGATACACAATTAACAAATGATGATTTTTTTAAATAATTGTTCTCTTAAAATGTATTAATGTTGTATTCGTTTTTTTAATAAGGGACTTAGTAAGATAAAATCAATAAAAATTTATAAAAAAGTTGTAATAATTTGCTATTATAACACTCATGCGTATTACATTTTGTTATTTTTATATCTGGAAAAAATTAACGTTAATGAAATGCTTTTTTATTGTAATATTATACTAAATAATATGATTTAATTTTTTGTTTAACTTTACAGATTATTTTATTATTTTATTTCTCTTCATTTTTTTTTTTTTTAATAATAAGAGTATAGTTTATTATAAAAACAAACCAAATCTATCATTGAACACTTTTTAAATGTTTGCAATTAAATCAATATGTTTGGAAATTAATAACCAATCACTTGTAAACCATTCATATATATTTAAGTATTCATTTGAATACACATTACATTTTTTTCTTTATCAATTGGTATAATTTAACTTTTAACAAGAGTCAAAATGTTGTTCATAACTATATTGTTAAGAATAGATCTTAATTGAAAATCTTAAAAATAATTGTATACATACATTAATTATATTCAATAAATTATACATTTATGTATTTTTTATTTTTAATAGATGTTTACAATTTGTTCATAGGAACAATAAGCAAATTTGATTGTAAATACGATAAGAAAATACGATAGAATAACGTTAAATATATTCTCATACAATATACCTATAATCAGATTCATTTATATTATAAACATAATATTATAACTATGGATGCTCTTAGTGGAATGTAAAAATGTAGGGTTAAGAAAGGAACAAATAAATTCGTTTATGAAATACTCTACAAAAACATATTTCATGATTCACAACCACACAATGTAATGTATATCAACGAATCAAACAACAAAAAAACAGTGTGCAAGTAAAGAAAATTATTACAACGGTTCAAAAGAATATTAAACCATTGTTCTTGGTGGTGTAATATTGAAAGAACATAATAAATATTATTCAAGTCGGACTTGCACTAGTAATAAACCAACAACCTTATTTTAGAATACTATAAGTACCTTCATTGGATCAATAAATAATATACTTGATTTTAAGTATATGAATGTATGTATATATTACATGAACTAAGATAAAAAAATTAAGATTTTATCTTAATTTATGGTATACAATCTAACAAAAAGTACAATTGAAAATTTGCATTGGCTAAGATATCATAACAAACGATACATTAAGTAACATAGACACTGAGTGTGATCTTAGATAATTATTTTACTTACTATGCGTAAGTATATTTACTAAAATAATCGGGTACCCATTTAATAAATTATGTAACTAAAAAAACTCAGGAAATAAAATCATTAAATAGATTAAATATTCAACCAGGGAAAGGACGCCTAATAAAATTATATACAAATTAAAATAACTAAAATAGATAAATAAAGACTTAAATAAATTTGAAAATAAATAACGCAAATTAAAATGAAAGTATGAATATTAAACAACTTTTTTTTATGGAAATAAGCCATAATTAAAAATTGTCTGTACAATATACACTTATATGCACGTTAAATGTTAAGTATTTTTCATCACGGTACGTGGATTAAGATAACAATTTTTAAAATTTTAAAAAATAAATTTCGCTCATTCAATTTACATTAATTAATAAAGCATAATAAATAATAAACAAAATAAACTGTTTCTATATCTATGTCAATCATGTACCGTTGTGCAACCAATGTATAACTTTTATTAGTTTTGTTCGACTTCTGAACAGGAAATAAATTTGATTAATTTTTTATTACTATTCTATTAATTATTTTATGAGTAAAATGTCGGTATATTCGTTCACCTTGGCGTATTATTCCATACTTGTATTTTTTATCGTGTTAAAATGGACATAAAAAAAATTATTAATTATTATCAATATTATCATTGTACTTTAGAGGCGGTGGACGACGAGACATAATAAATACATATCGGCGTTACTACAGTTTCACGAAGAGAAATCAAAATTACGGCAATCCGATGTCGCAAAATATTATAGTGATGTGTATTTTGAAACTAGGCTATCATACAATCTAAAATAAAATAAAAACAGTGTATCAAAGACGATCGAAATAATAATTAAAATTCGCAAAAATAATGGTAATCATTACATATTTAACGATGAAATAATATTATGATGATAAATATATACCACGGACTCGTAAAAATTCTGTTAATGGACTTTTTGTCACGTTGAGTTAGATCCACCCCTCTGCCTGTTGGATTTTATTCTGGCGAGATGGTGTGGACACGCTTCGCAGATGGCGATCGACTAAGAGGTGGTGGGTATAATGGTACAATAACAAGTTTTATAACGAATGCTTGTATCCGAGAAACATAAAAACTTCAATTATAATTATAATATTATTATACCGAAAATGTCTACAATTTTTACGGATGGTGAAAAAGTATATAACAAATAAATAAAATACATGTAAATTAATGATTGTATTCACCATATTAAGTATTAATCCTATACAATGTTAAATAAATACTCCATAGCAATGTGAGAGAAATAAACATTTTATGTTCCCATCCAATAAGTTATTAATATCCTAATAATTAATTACTACAGTTTCAATAGTTTCAGTTTGGTTTGATCTTTAAAAATAAATCTCGATGCATAAAAAAAAAAAAAAAACCGAACCATTTGGTATAAAGATAAGTGACGCCATTGTTTTGTTTTTAGATTTTACGCTATACGTTCAACAGACCAAAGGGGAATTGAAATCTGTGTCTAACCTAAGACTGTATATCGCCGGGGGTGCTTTTAGGGTAATTGGAACCCTGACGGGGGTTCCCGCTGTGAAAAAGACAAAACTCCTTTTGGTACTAAAACAAAACAAAATCTTTCATCATTTTCACACAAAAATAATTTTGCTTCATTTCCATTAGCAATGTCTCATTTTAGTTATTGTTACTATTTTTTTTTTCTTTAACGAAACCACTAATATGAAAAATATGCACAATAGGAACACAATGTATGTTCTTTCTAGATATCTTACAACGTATAATATTATTTAAAAATTATTTTTAAACGATTTTGATGTAACAAACTTTAGATGTTTTTATGTTTTAATATATATATATATATAAATTAAATATTTTTTTAATTATCTTTGTTTTTAATTAAATTAAAAATTATCGTAATGCTTGATTATTATTTTTTTTAAATAATATAAAAAAATGTTTGACAAACAAATTACGAAATTAATTCATCGTATACGTTTCCGAGGCTTTAAAAATAAAGAATTACTCGATTATAGCAGTACCTACGACTTTTAATTTGTTTAAATTAATAAATATCAATTAATATTAGAGTTACCCCTACTGTAACTGTCGTATAAATTCGATTCAATAAAATATTATAAAAATACACAGATTTCTTAGTTGAAATTCATCCGCTTTTGGATGTTTATAAATCAAAATCTTCTTTACAGTGTAACGGTAATCAGAAAAATAAATTTATTCATTTTATATTGTAAATTGAATTCGTCTAAATATTATACTCAATTATAAACTATAGTTAATTGGTATAAATAAACATATTTTTTTAGATAGTTAAATGTCATAATTACATTATATAGTACATTTTAAGTAAAAATGTCAACTGTAATAATATAATTGTTGCTGTGTTAGTATCTTACCTTAGTATTCAACTTATTTTAAGCTCTATGACATAAATTCTCTAAATACTTCTAGATAATATGTAACTTTATGTAATAGCTTAAATAGTTATTTAAAACTTCAACAAAGTTATTTCCTATTTTTCTATAATAAGTATAGAATAACCGTGGCATTTTATCATTTTATTTTAAACAGAAATTATTTATTTCGAACATGGTTAACATTATATTGATGTGTAGTATGATTGTACAAAATATCTACACGTATTATTTAAATAGTGATAAGTTAATCATCAGTTTTTCTTCAAGGACTCTTTTTAAAAATATGGCTGACAATGCTTTGAACTTTAAAGAATGTTTGTATGAAATATTTAAATACAGCTATTAGTTAGTAGGTATACATTTCATGCTACGTCCTAATAAATGAGTGTAATTTATTTGAATTTAATGTTACATAACAATAATTTATTTCACTTAATTGAGAAATAATATTTATATGAAATTTCAAGTAAGCTGCGGAGTGGTAGATTTAAACTTTGCATTGAACATCACTTTCGCTCATAATATACTCTTACCTTGCCATCATTACGCCTTATTTCAATTTGTGTCCTCCTTCGTACTTAGATTAATAATGAATTTTCCATAGGCTCAGTTTGGATTCCCACATATTTTGTGTCATTCATTTTTGTGTTAATAATTAATACACATAAACATTATAAATTATAGTTGAATGAAGCATATACGAGATTGAGAGTCAGCGAGATATACATTCAAACACATTTTCAAAGACATTAGAGAACTATTATGATTTATTAAAGCACACAGTAAAATAATTTTATCTCAACTATATGTGTAAGGCTCTTCGAAGTGAATAATTCATATTCTTAAGATATGATATAATAATTCCGTTTCAATAAATTAAATTATAACTATAAATCTAACATTTTTTCAATATAGAATGTTTTTTTTTTTTTAATTACTGTGTATGTAAACAATTTGTTTTGTAGAAACAATGATTGGGTTATGTAAATTTAATATAAAATTCTCTCAAACTATTTAGTTAAAAAAAAAAACATTATTATTGTCGTATTTCATTTATTGTACATCGACATCCCCGCAGGAAAATTTGAATATATTATATTATAATATTACCAATATTATAGGTATTATTCATCATAACACATTAGGTATCCGAACACAAAACCATCGATTATATGATGTTTTCATTTAAGATATTCATAACACATTAAATAACAAATATTAAATAATAATATCTATAATATGTAAAGCTACAGGCCTCATTAAACTGAACGATACATTTTTAATAAAGGAAAATCAAATGAAGAGCGGGAAAACTATTCGTTGTTGTATAGCTTTTGAATCAATACCAAATTATTGTATAATGACGTGTATAGATTTGTGGTAATAGAATAAAATAAATCTAAATATTTTGAAAATGTCATCGAGTAAAATATAAAATATAATAATATAATAACAAAAACCAAAATAATTTAAGTATCTTTTTTTTCGAAGTTTCAACTTCGAATTCTTATAATCTATCTATGTTATATTTAAATTTTTGAATATCTAAAATAAAAACTATAAGAAATCGTGTATTACATTTTTTATCTTCTTGTCCTAGTAAATTTTTTATCGATAGGTATATATATATAAAACAAAATAAAGGAAATCAAAATAAATATCAAATATTTATAAATAACTTAAAAATAGTAAAAATATTCAGAAAATTTTATAAGTGATTATAATAAAAAAAAATTTGTGAAGATAACTACAATTATAAGTTTTTTTTTCAAAATAAGGAATATTATTTTTGTTTTAACCGATTATTTTGAAAGTAGAAAAATAAAATGTTTCATATTAATCACCCAAAAGTATCAATAATGTGATTGTCTAAATTCACTTTTCCACCAAAAAAAAAAAAAAAATTGAAGTTGAAAATCACAGAATTTATTTTTACTATAAGCCGTAATAAAAAAAAAAACATTATTGCTCGGATTAGAATCTAAAAACATGATTGAGTCAAAAATATGCTCAATATAAAAAAAAAATAAGTAATGAAAAAGTATGATGTATTTTAAGAGCGTGGATAAATCACTTATGCATAAAGTGCATACAAATAGTTAATATAAATTCTACAGAACGATCCATCAGACTAATTTAAAAATACGTACTGGAGAATCGAGATCACAAAAAAGTTAAAATATTCACGAGTAAACTGTGTGTTTAAAATGAACAGTCTACATTTTAACTCGTTATTATAATTCATGATGACCATTCTACCATACTTATACAGTGCCGCGTTGACAGTTATCCATTATAATAAATTTATGCGTGTAAAAATATTTAAATTATAGATGATCGAGTAATTGGTCTGAGAAATTTTTTTCTTTGTTTTACAGATTGCGGTGTATTAGGTTATTTTTTTACTTTCACAAAAATCTTTTACAATATATTATTATTTATTGTTTAAAATAAACTACAATTAAATAGTACCTATGTATACTGTATATTACATTTTTAATTTTTATTTTATTATAATGCAATAGTACTGTAATGACTAGTTTAATAAATGTATACAAGTTTTATAGTAGAAATCATATAGAAATTGTATGAAATCCTTCTGATTCTCTATCAGTAACTTAAGAATTATATGGCTATTATTTATTTATTTTAGTGCCGCTAAGTGGTGCTGTTTAAATATAATAAAATTCATAGAAAATAATTAATAATAAAAATTGTTTCAAAAAGAAATAATAGTATAATATCTATTTTGAATTTTGTGAGTTATATGAAGAGTTACCTTTATAAAATAAAGTGTATAACTATAGATTCATTAAATTTAATATTTATTTTTGCTATGTCACATGCTTATAATTCGTTGTTAATCATTACTTTACCATGCAATCTCTAGGTAAAGTTTTAATACGATTTTAAGAATTTTTTGTTTGGTCCATGATTATTCGCTTCCAAGTTTGCCAGAAATGTTATACTTACATTTATTGGAGTGTGGAAATAGTCAAAACAGAGAAAGATTAATACAAATTTAATATGAACAACATTTTGTTCTTAGTTGCTGAACATAATAAAAATAAGTTTTAAGTTTATATTTTATAATAATAACTATTAGTATATTTAATAAAAAAAAACTCGAGTTTCTGGTCATACAGAGTCTTTATTAAACTTTAAAAATACATTTGCCAAACGAACTCTATTCTGCATACCACAGAAATAGTACAAAGTAATTCCTAAGCTAATTGAATTCACTTTCAAAGGCGTATCAGATAATTAAATCCTTCACCTATGTGTTCAAATGATTGTTGCCTGAAGATAATATTGCGCTCAAAGGAGCTTATGTTCTTTATTAATAGGTTGTGTCAGTATAAACTACATAATAATTATTCATTGTACATTGAAGTTAAAATGGAAGTCAATCGTTTTAATTTATTTGATTTGAATATAAAAATTTACTAGATTTTACATAATAAATTTAATTACACAATTATACCATAACTTTGTTTAAAGATCTAAATTTACTAAAGTAAAAATACATATTTTTATAGATATATAGTAATATTTAATTCATTTATCTATCCATTGCTTCACACATCCGCTACAACAGATTTTGCTGATCATTCCTTTCAAACGAACTTGTTCATATATCGTTGATAAATATTACACTAAAATACTACCTAACCTAACCTAACCTAACCTAACTCGTATATATAAATTGTTATATAACAAATACTAACAAAATATCTCCAAAATGACTGCTTGACCACTTTTTGATAATGATAGATAGTAATAAGTATGATGAATTTACTACAAAATAGATAATTGGACAAAATATTATAAAAAATAGCCAATATTGTATAACAGAGATTTAAAATAAATAGAAATAAAATATTCTGTTTCATCAGACTAATATTACCAATATCATTACTTAACGTATTTAACTAATAAATTAATTATTATTGTAATATGATATTAAAACAAATTAAATGATTAAAAATGATAAATTTATTCCTAAATAAATGTTTTCTTATAATATACAATTTTTAGGTAAAACTAATTCAAATACTTTGTGTACAGTTCTGTCATAACAATTATAATGAACAGAGAACTATGATGTGGAATATACAATATTATATAAATATCATTTTTTTTTTTTCATTGTCAGCCTGGATAAAAAAAAATGTGGTATTAATTAAAAAGTACCTTTGATCTTTATTCACAGGAAGTTTTAAAACTTAACTGAACAATTTTTAGCCAATGTTAAAATTGATGAAAATCGACTAATAGAAAATTATTTGCGCATCAGTGATCTTTTTCACTTCAATTCACTTTTTTTATGAAAAAGTTCACTAATACATGACCACAAAATATTTTCCGAATAAAAAAAATATAGTCAAGTTTATGTTGTTTTTATTTTTTGTTATACACACAAAATAACCATTTTCAAATCTTTATGTAGCGATTATTTAATATTTAGTTCTTATGATTTTTTACTATATTTGTGACAATTTTTGTAATCCCGAGGTAAAATGGTAAATGTTTAATATTTAAAATTAAATAAAAAAATATCAACACCTATTACTTATATTTAAGAGAGTTGTCATTAATATTGTAAGGAAACTACGTTACATATAACATATTATATAATAATAATACATAGCTTAGACTTCATCATTAATGTGTTATGGTTTTAACATTTTTATTTAAAACACGTTTTATATCTAAACAAAATATTATCAATTTCATATAATACATAATAGTACAATATCAAATTTCTTAGGAAAAAAACAAAACTAACGAATATTATTAACACAATTTACATTATTTAGAAAACGCCGGTCCAGACTACAAACATTTGACAGTAAATATTTCGTCTGTTAGAACTTGAACAAAATATATCGTTTTAAATATAAAAATAGTTCCAACTGTTAACAGATACAACGAAATATTGCTTTCATCCCCAATGTATTAAACACTCCTCATAAACCAAAATAATATTGTTATGGTGTTTACCCACAGTAATGTAGTGAAATTGCCTATTCATATCGCCGGTAAACAAATAATAACAATATAATCATAATTTAATATTATGTAAATATCATAATATTATCATCGTATTATTTTTATATTAATAAACCAAAAATATGTTTTTTTTTGTAAAACACCACTAAGTGTATTCACGCATCTTAATATTATTATAACACACAAGTCTTTTGTTATACTCATTTATTTAAAAAATGTTTAAAGTAAAAGTTTTATCCCTTGTAAGATATTGAATATTTTAACAAATCATTGCAAGTTTATCAATTTTACTTTTTGTATTAAATAATAATAACTATAGTATAAACTTTATTTTTTAAATTGAAGCCTGAGTAGACTTAGAATTTAAATATTTAATGTTGATAAATAACACGGCTTTATGGTTACATTATTTTTAAATGTAACTATAATATAAAAACGTAACATAATTATACAGTACGATGTTAGGCGAACAAGTTTCTTTACATACATTTAAAGATTCTACTTTTATAGCATAAATGACATAATTTACTCATAATCTAAATTTAAAAGTTACCTAATATATTCTTTTCTCTTCTCGGCCTTACATCGGAGGACTATTTCCGTTTCCAACACACTCTTCCACTTATTTTTATGCAACGCTGCTTCCATATCTAGTAACAAATCGATGTTTTTCAAATCTCTCTCAACGATGGCTTATTTTTAGTGATTTTTCTTAATAAGTGAGACCGCTGCTCACCAGACGTGTCCCGTTCACTAAAGCCTTTTTCTAACTAAGAAATTACATAAATTCAGCTTAATATTCAGCTGGTGTAGATCTCCATATTTTGTTCTCCTTTGGAAACTACTTAAGTCGTTATTGTATTATACAGGTCCATATATTTTCCTCGGTATTTTTCTGTACTGTAGTCTTTTTTCAACTACACCACGTTTCGCATATGTACGTCACTGTGGTTTTGATGTAAATTGTACATACAGTATAAGCACTCTTTTGTGTGTTTTGAGTCTTGACAGTAAATTTGATGAAAATATTTCTCCCACTGTAAAGTTACATCTATTTGCCGAATTAAGTCTCATCCTAATCTCAATATACATATTGTTTTTCATATTTATGTCCTAATAAGTATTAGAATAACTAGAATGTTGATTAGAAAGTACAATATCTTTATACGCACAAGTGTGCTTACAATAATAAATTACTAATTTTAATTGTATACTTAAACACTTATTAAATACGTGAACAAGAATATATCAGTCCCACTTATGTACAATGCATATAATTAGAGAAAATAGAATATAAAGCAAGAAAATAATAATGATAAATACAGATGACAATAGTGAACCTATAAATTGTATGTGGGGAACGTGACAGAATGATCATAAACAAAACATTATGTACTGGTTAAATACGATAATAGATCAGTCAGAGAGGACTTGGTTAAGGATGACGAAAATAATAACGCTACTAAGCTAAAATAAACTCTAAAATAATATTTGTACATTCAGTAAACAAGAATTCATTAGTTTTGTTCAACTTTCATTCATCGTTTACACTTATTTATCATATTTGTTTTTCGATCATGCCACAATACCTTAACAATGGATAATCGTAAAAAGTGTTCCTATAGAAAGAATTGAAAATTTGTAATTCATATTAAGATCTACAGAATTTTTAGTTTAAACAGAATATACTAGTCTTTATATGATGCCATAAAGGAAAGAGACATTCTCAAAAAGCAACATATCCTTTTTATGCACGATGACGGTTACAAAAATATTTTATCGTACATAAGTGTGCGTGTAATAAAATAAGGAAACGCGAATAAAACGAAAAACTTTTTATCGTCACTTGTTCCATCTTTTACCTCTATGTGTTACGTTTTTTTTTATTTATATTGAAAAGAATAACACTCTGAATGTGCGTAAAAACATCAAAGATAGAGTAATAAATGAAAAATATTCTTCTATACAAAATCGAAAGGTATTAAATAAAAATGAGTTTTACTGTTATTTTCAAGATAAATAAAACTTTAATGAGAATTAAACGATTTACTAAGTATTGAACACAATACTATGATAGTATTAAAGTGTCAAAACTATTATATTATATACATTTTATTAAATAAAAAAACTATACCTGCTATAAACGGAGCAATAACAAAAAATAGTCTAATAGGTATATTATATATTAAATAATTAATATACTCTATATAATTATACTAACTATATTTGTATCGTTTAATGGTCAACATTTTACCGTAAAAACGATTTTACTTGGTGTTTTATATTTTATCTATACAATTAAAATGAACAATAATAATATACATTCTTTTGATTAATTGAATTTAAATTGAATAAAATCAATAAATATTTCATTTTTTTTAAATTTTAATCTCTATTAAAATATTTTATAAACATAATATATTTCAGGAATGGATTCAACTTATTGTGTTACTAATATTACTAATAATATTTTAATAAATTATTTAATAATAATAATAATAATATACTTAATAATATAGGCTATCAAGCCGTTTCCACTCAGAATCGTATTTCGTATACTCAATGATTTATCATTGAATTCAAATTCAATGCGTACATTATAGAGTTCTATTAGCAACGTTCTACAATAAACATGGTTTATTATTTGGGATGGTTTAACGAACTTTCACAAGCCACATATAGATACCGTAAGCAGAACCCTTAAAGAATTAAGAAAATCATAGAACGCGATTTTCAATAGTGTAACATTTGTCTTTACCGCTGATCTCAGGTAAAAACGTTACCAGTGATGCCTAAAAATACACCTGTTAATATAATAAAAATCAGCATGATGAATACGAGGTGATCAAAACGCAGAAGAATTGCCACATTGCATGCTTAAAATTAGCGAAGGAATTATATTTAAAAATTGTTATGTTAATATTTAAGATAGTTTAAGAACTTGCAGCATTTGAACTGTCGATTATTTTGTGTATAATATTTATTTAGATATTTATCATATAATAGAAAAAAATACTGATTTTATATGAAAACGCATTACAACAAATACAAAAATCAAACCACAAAGAAAATCATTTAAAGTGGTTTCAAAAAAAAAAATAACCATAAAATATAAGACATGTAAAACCAGCAGTAAATATAGATAAAGTCGAATTTATTCTCTAAATTCACTTTATCTTTCAGAATTCAGGACAGCCTCTACATAAATTAATATTAAAAGTTGGTGCCCCAATAATGCTTTTTCGAAATCTTAAACCACTGAAGATTTGTAACATTACAAAACAACTAAGTAAAAAAAAACAAAGATATCTTAAGTGAAGTTTTTTGTTTGTTACTTTTACGAAATGGTTCATCATTCCATAAAATTATATTCAACGCCGACAATTATGATTTATTTTACATAATATTATATAAATAATTATTTAACTAATTTTATTCTTTGATCAACATTTTTTTAACTAACAGACATTATACAAAATTCAAGTGGTGAGATACTTTAAGATTATCAAGTTTAAACTATTAAATAAAATAACATTTTCAACTTCTTTATAAACCACAATACTAAAATGACATTTTATATACAGTATCGACATTTTTTTTCTTATTATTAATAAAATGAAATAAAATAAAATACAAATTTAATATTTTAATTTATTCATTCTACGATGTTACTTTGAAAGTAATACTTTTGTTTGCAGCTACTTATAATTTTCATATGCTATAATATTATATCGTTATAGGCAACCATATGCATCCATTAATATTTTTTATTTTTTTTTAACTTTATCGCGAATAATATTTTTGATATTGATTTAGTCACTATATAATTTTTCAATTATTTTAATTTTTTTTTTTTAAAGGTTAAAATTATAGGTTTTTATAAAATAAGAACAATTTCTAACTCACTTTATGCATGAACTCATGGATGTTGTTTTCTTTGATGAACAAATTACGGTTTAAACAAAACTTATAGATATAAACAGCATCGGCACTCTCGCCTGGGGTATAGACGACCTCACTAGTGCTTTTATTGACCTAAAATGTTGTGTAAAGTTCACTACACGTATAATAGTTTCTAAAACACCCCCATTAGTTTTCCCTTCATTATTTGACATTTAAACAAATATATATTTAGGGTTAGTTTAAAACAAAAAATCTGTGGTTACTGATTAGAAAAGAAAATTGTAAGAAGTAAATATCCACCAATACAATGATAACGAGGACGTCAGCCAAGAATAATCCTATTGCCTCAGGCAATTTAATAAACCTTTCACAAACTAATCATCCAATGATACAAGGCGATTCTTTTTAACATATGAAATTCTTATATTTTCTATTTTATTTATTGACTTCTCTAAATTATATAAAAAACCCATACATGATATTATATGTTTTATGGTTAAACTACTTTATTTTATATTCATTAACTAATAGTAAAATTTCATTTTAGTAAACAATGTTTTTTATAAATATGTGTAATATATTGTAATACGTATATATATATATTATATAATATATTGGTCATACATAATATTATTCCGATTTCTAAAAACAAAATCTATCATACATAATGTTATATTATGTATACCCTATAATTGTACGTTTATTTATAAAATCTATAAATAACACAATGGGAACAATAATGTTTTTAAGTTTTTATAATTCAGTAAATAGTATATAGGAAGGGGTGGCCAACTTGTGGGTCACTAACCACACACAGCTATTGCCATTGTTAGATATGGCTCACGTCTAATTTATAAAATTAAAATTTATCAATTACATACTATAGATTTTAATATTTTTTATACATTAATAAAAAATTATTAATAAATTATATAAAATGTCTCTATAAACATAATTTTGCTACTTAGTAAAATTGTATTTATTTGTGTGACCTGTGAATATTTTCGTTTTGGCTACTCGGTTGCCGGTCCAAGTCTCTATGATTATTCATTTTTGTATTAAAACAATAAAATAAAATAATTTTGGTCAAAAACTGGTTTTGAATTGAATCTCAGTATTTACTTAAATAATTTTCATTCCTTCAAAAATTAAAACTGATGACAAAAAATACTAAAAAAAAAACACATAAATCCATTTGAAACTAATATATCCATCGCTTTGTTCAGAATTTAAAATTAGTGTACATTCATAAAAATACATCAAATTTATTTTGACAACATTTCCTATACCCAAATTAAACTATATTATATAATATAATACTAGCTGTCTCCATGCATTTCGTCGCCACACGAAATGCACCCGTGTTAAGAACACGTATATGTATAGGTATACAATTTATACAATTTACACGTTTATTTTAATTACTAGACAACTCAGACAAATTCTTTTTTGATAGAAACCTTTTCGGCGATATACTCTTTCGTTTAAAAAAACAAATCAAGAAGATCTAATAAGTAGTTCCAGAGTTTATCCTGTATAAAGATTTTCATTTCAAATTTATATAGTTAGATAAACCAAAATTAATAATAATAATAAAAATATTAATGTTATACTATAAGTTAAATAACAAGTAACTAATTATAGATAGTTTTAGAAAGTATTTTCATACAAATATTAGTTTAATGAATTTGGCTATCTGCTTTTTGTTTTAGTTAATTTCGTTTATATTGAATAAATACACAATGGTATAAAAGAAGTGATAATCAAATTATTTATAACTGAATGTGCTTATTATAGTTAAATTTAAATATTTATGACATTCAGATGGTTTACAATTATACAAGTTTTGATTAAATGTTTGAATTTATAAAAATCTAAAAAATACAATACAATTGTCATTGTTATTACGTAAAAAAAATAATACGAATTCATTTTTTAAGTATTTATAGATACTCTTGAGAAATTTTAAGAATATTAATAAAATTATACACCCCAAAAACATTATTTTAAGTTATTTAAAAAAAAAAATACTAACGGAACGGTTTCAAATATATTGAAAAAAATGAATTTCAATCTAGTTTGAAAAAAAAATCAGTTTTACATAGAATTTATGTTTATGCTTTCTCCATACTAAAAAAAATCTCAATACTTGTAAATTAAAGAATTTTGAGTTTAATATTGATGGTGAAGAAATCTCTTACAACTGATCATATATTTAAATAAATTGATAAAACAATACTCAAAATTCAAAAATAATGCCAATAACATTAAAAGTATGAAATCAATCAAGATTCATAAAAAAGTTAATGAACTAAAAAACATAAATTGAGTATATTTTTGACTAAAAAATGAAATAAGTAATAAAATGAAAACCATAAGACTTTCAATATGTAATATTTTAAATCTATTTAGCATGGAAATTTTGGTCAAGTAAAACAGAATATTAATTAATATCAATGCATTTAGCAAATTAAAAATAAATAATTAAACACACTTATACTTGCAAAGATGCAAGCAAATTTAAAAAATAAACATAAATATACAACAGGTAGTATAGCTTCAACTTCACAATCAAAAAAACAAAATATAGAATAAGTACGATTTTCTTTGTTTTAAAATTAAATTGAAAAATACAAATATTTATCTGTTTTATATTTTTATTATTCAACAACTTTTACAAAATAAATAATATACTACAAGTTAAGCACTTTATCTCTATAGTAACTACACGAATAAGTTATTATATCTAATAATAAGAAATATTATTATATTATATAATAATTAATTTTTATAGTATACAGGGTTATTTGCAATTTCAAGTTTGTACTTTAGTTTGGTGTGGTTTTGGAAGTGAGCGATAGTAGAAGATCCTGGATAATATCGAGATAGTTTAAATATATTAGCTTTGACATACACCCACAAACAATTTGCGTATACAAATATTTTTTAACAGAAACTTTATATTTAGCAACAATAAATTATTAAGTATACCGTTATACTTATATATGTCAATATTTAATTTGTTTAGTCAAAATGTCATTATTATTATTATTTTATACAACAGACAAAAAAAAGTGATTTGGTCAATTTGGTTTAATTATTTTCGTTTTATCCCAATTATCGTTCACAGTAGAAAATATGTGAATTTAATGAGTAATAAACAAACTAGACTGAAACTTTTCTCGGATTTTAAGATCCTAGTATTTTTTTCACTCCTCACGTAAAAGTATTGTTTTAATAAAATATTTAGAAATGTCGTTAAATGAGTTTAATTTACACTGCACACAGTTAGGATTTGATATTTTACAGCAATTAAAATATGATGTCTTTAAAAGTGCGTTTGATAATAATTTTCTGAGATGATTTTTAATACAACTAGCTGTCATGAATGAGTGTATATTTTTGTGATTTCAATCATAACCTTTGAGTTACTTTGGTACTCATTACATAGTTTTCTCAAGTTAGTCCATCTTTATGGATGTTCGTAGAAATCCTGTATTGATTGTTAGAAAAGATGATTCCGGGAAATATTGTTGAGAAGAGTTGTAAGTTGGTTCTAAATAATGTAAAGGTGACGATTTTCAAATAGAAGATATCATAGTACCCAGTGCTTGTTCAAATTATTATGTATAATATATCAATAGTTAATTTTAATAAAAAGTAAATTAATAATCATAAATTCATAACTACCACAAAGACAAAATTCGAGTTGTAATATCTAGCACGTAATAAGTAAATACGCTAATAATCAAAACTCATTATACATAATTGTATATAATACAATTGTATTTTAATAAAAAATAAAATAAACAGGAAGAGAATAATTTACATATTACAATCAATACACGAAGTAATATAATTTAAATTCTAACTACATTTCTATATGGGCAACTATTGCAAATTAAAAACCTACACTTCCGCACTCAAATATAAAACTATAATATTTAATAATATATATATATATATATATGTACAACTATTTGCTATAGCTCACATTAAGTTGAATTCCATTACCAATGGAACATTTAAAATACTACTATTTTTTTTAATCATAATATATTATATTGTATTGTATACATAAAAAAAATATTACTTTTTCGTTAAATACTGATCCAACAATATAATGTTGAATTAATATTTATTAAACACTGACACCAAATAAATTATTTTTTGATTTATTAATTATAAAAATTGTATACATTTAATTGTTAAATTTTATGTTTATTTATTTATTTATATATATATATATTTATTATTATGTTATGTACTCATATCTGTTCATTTTATTTTATAATATTTTTATGCAAAGTTTGTTTGATACAAATAATAATAAAAATAAATAATATATAACCATAACATTTTAACATTTAAAGGTTTTAATTTAATTTTAATTAAATCAAGAATACAATAGTGAATTAGAATAAATATAGATGACTTAAATTATTTTTTTTTTAAATGAAAGCACAAATATAAATATTGACCATAACCAACTAAATATCATATCTGGTATAAAAAGGATAATTATTGCATTCCATTTTCAAACAGCTGTTACAAAATAAATATTCATATAAAAATACTAAACAATTAAACCATATTCACGAGAAATAATAATAGATAAATTTATTCAAGTTAACAGTATAACTACACATTTTAAATATAAGTCAAAAGACATTACATGTTTAAAATAAAATTTTTAGATACTGAGTGGAACAATAAATGTATTGATTTTATGATATCATGTTTGTCGCAAAAAAACAAAATATGAGAAAAAATTATTATGGGTATTCGACAACCCAAAATTAATACCATCTGGTGATACTATAAAATATATATAAATGATAAATATCACTTTAAATTAATGAATTATTACAAATTTAACTGATATGATATCATAATTTGTTAAAAATAATTATAATAATAAAAAAGATAATAATAATAGCTCTACTTATTAAAACTAAAAACCATTTTCTTTTTTACAACACTATGAAAGAGAATATTGAAATAATTATTATAACACATAAAAAGCGTAGTTATATTAAAACATTGTTTAAGCTATATAGTTGTTATCACCACTCTTATATCAGGAAAAAATAATTTGAGACAGTGTAGTAATATAATATTATATGTAACAGCAGTAAAAATTGTAATGGACAATGATATGTGTACTTGATTGATATTATATTAAATTTAAAATAATTGAAAAAACATTCTGCTTATTGAAAAAACGTGTCTACATTATAATAGAGTTAAATCGAAATTAATAAAATATTACATTTAAATAACGACCATCTAAACATATAAAGTACAATGCAGTACAGAAATTTAAATTTTCGTTAAGATATTATAATTTAATTAATATTATACCTAAGTAGATAATATTACATAATTATTAATTAAAATAATGGTCTATGGGAAAATAAATGGTCGAATGGTCCCGAAAGCCTAATACCAGCCGATTAGTACAATTAACGAACCCTTTGCTGACTAGTATAACAAATGATACTGTATCCTTCGTCTGGGAGATTTTTAATTTCCTCGACTTCGGAAAATATTCTGATTAAATTCATTAACAATTCAGAATCCGCAATTGAAGAACTTATGGCTTATGTTGATGATGTCACCGAAGATGTGATTGACGGTTTGTTGTTGGCCGTGTGTACTGTGTAGTAAAAATCTGTCCTCGGAAATGCTAACGCAGTCGATCGAGTCAAGTCTCAAACGAGGAACAACTGCCGAAATTTTTTATGACGTGATTTCGGTCAAGGGAGCGGAAGTGAGGAATACTTTTAGAGACTTGGTCGGTTGACACGTGGATCATACGGCAACCCAATTCTCGCCATCGGAGATTTTCCGTGACGTGGAATAGCAGCGTCAGGCACGTTTTGCGGTGTGTAAGTTGCACCCGATTATTTCCGCAGGCCCAACCTTCATACCCTAGTCCGAAGAAATCAGGTAGGACGACGGTGACGTAATGATCGAGAGAATACGAAAAAGTGCACGAATGGTGTCCGGCGTTAAGTCAACCACGCGGGCTCTCCGACCACTCATGGCGTGACAGGTTCACTGCCGTTGAATACTCAGTCACCGATGCGATAGACCCTCTGCCAACACGGCGGTCGTCCGGCTGCTTTGGTGCGGGTGACAACGACGACGACGACACGGCGATTAGCTGCAGTACCAGGCGCAGGCAACGATTTCATCACGACTCGATACGACGGCGATGAAGACTTTGGCACGTGGTAGGTATGAGCTATAGGAACGCGGAAGTCAGCGCTGTCGAGCTCGTGGGAGAACTCAACGCTTCAGCGTCCAACGGTGCGCGACTCTGACTGCTATTGAATGCAGTCACGCCAAGACGAAATCTACAGAGAATTTATTATAACAGTTCCGTTTACAGACGTTGCGACACTCTCTTTTTCGTCCATCGGCGAATCCGCTGGCCAAGTCACCGCGCCTCAGGTTGTCGCGGGCTCCGAAACTTCGCCCCTCCCCTTGCGTTTCGGTCTCCGCTGTCCGTTGCTCCCGCGGCCAACACTGTTGGTGAGCCTAGCCTGCCGTCATGGTCATGGCATCGAACCCCCGAGCAAACGCTCCGCCGTTCGCCTGTGGGACTAGCCGCGAGAACTTTGCAACGGTGACTAGTGGCTTATATTTTGAACCCAACTCGCCATCTCGTATCCTCCTCCACGTATATTGTGTTTTGCTTCCGATTTATGTCCCCCTTATTTTTTAAATATTTTGTTTCTTATTTTTCATTTTTCTAAAGGCCGATTTTTTTTTGTTTTGTTTTGATTTTTGTTCAAATTTTATAACACAAAAGACTCAAAAATATAGATTTTTTTTTCAATTATTTCATATTATTCCGAAATATATGGTCCCTAAATATAAGAACCCTTAAGTCACATTTTTTTTTTTTAAAGACCAATATTTGTATTATTTATACGTTTTGTTAATATTTTTATTGATAAAAAAAAAATAGTAAAATTAAAAGTTGTTCACAAAGAATAAATATTTTTTTTTCGTATTATCAAGGATATAAATCAATTGTTACAAAATGAATAACTTAGTATCATGAAATACTAAAAATATCATACACTTCAACCAAACGAGTTGTTCGAAAATCGAAACAATAATTATTTCAGTTGATAAAGCAGGTATAGCTCTCGGATTTAGATACCACTATTTAGTCTTAATAACATATATTTTAGTTAATAAACAATGCATTTTTTGTGTTCAACGTAAAAAAATGCCGAGATGAAAGAAATAAAATTGCCTATTGCAATATGAAATATTTTTTAATCAGCTAAACTCATTCTAATACTTATTTACATAACATACTTAATAAATAATAAAATATATTATGCAATTAATATCATCATATTGTTGATAGTAATATTATGTATCTGAAGATTAGTGTATAAATATTATCCAGAAATAAACGTGGTATCACATAGTGAAATAACCATCTATGCGCAGCATAACATACTT
The DNA here is from genome assembly GCF_003676215.2 of Rhopalosiphum maidis. NCBI lineage: Eukaryota > Metazoa > Arthropoda > Insecta > Hemiptera > Aphididae > Rhopalosiphum > Rhopalosiphum maidis. The sequence continues at coordinate 42,161,128 of NC_040878.1, forward strand.
TTTGTTCACGATCATATATTTTCATAAAGTAATAAAATTGTATAGCATGGAATTATAATATCGTTTTTGTTATTTTTTGTACATGCCTGCACAGAAATATTTGTACACATGTACTTATATAATACCCATGACTTTCTGTTTGACAGAAAAAAGAGAATAAACAATAATTATCGCTCGCTTAAAAATATATAATATAGACAAAAGACAATATGTATAATATTGTTCTTTCATATTATTCAAAATATTTTTAAAAATTAAAAAGCCTATACTTATTTCTGCGAATATGTAAATATAATATTTAAAAAAAAAAAATAAACCTACCTATGATATTTATAGCAAAAAAATAAATTACTTATAGTAATATAAAATAAAATATATTAGACAGACATATCGTCTACGATTAATATAACTTCATTCAATCATTAAATTTAAATTTAAGAATTCAACACACTCATTACTACAGTAACCTACGCGATATCCGATGTACAGTAGAAATAAATCTACGCACTTTTTTATTGAATATTTCATGCAATGTTCTTATAGGTGTTGTTCCTTGAATTGTATTTATTAAAATAGTATAATTAAAAAAAAAAATATATCCTTTTTTTAAACTATATTATTTTATTATTATAATCTTAAATAGACAACATTAATGCTTATAGTTTTTGTTTAATATATATAAAAAAATATATGATATAATAAATAAGTAAAATAAAGATTTGTGTTTATAGAGAAAAATATAGTATAAAAATCTGTGAAAAATATCATGATTTATTGAATCCATACTGAAACAATTAAATTTATGGTAGGTAATTTGTCAAATTTAAAAAAAAAATGGTTTGATTAAGAGTAAATTGGTGGTTTTAACTTAATCTAGGTATATTTATTTATCTTTGTAGTATATTAAATGTGTGATTTCTATTCAAAATTATGTATGCATATTATAGTTATTGAACTTGTCAATTGTCATGTAACACTGCAGTTATATATAGTAATATATATTGTGTTATAGTGACAATTTAAGCGTTGGCAGAATTAATTGTCTTTGTATGAAGTATTAAATTGTGTAAATTGCAAAATTGGTTCATTCCCTGTAAAGAAAACATATTTACATAAATTATTGTCAATAAAATATAAGATAAGTATGTTACTAATTTAGAAATCAAGTACCTATTGAATTTTGAACTTAATTTTTACATGCAGATATGTTTTTAATAATAATTTTTTAACTTAAATTGAATATTGAAATTTTAAAAGGTTTATCTGATTTTATAAATTTATACAAAATTTGATTGATTTATATAATAATTTTATTTCACACAGAATATTATAAATGTATCAACAATATTATTATATAATCAATGTTATTTATCAATTATTTGTTATATTTATTTTATTATTAAATATGTTTTACTTGTTATTTTAATAATTATAAGATGTTGTATAAAAATTTAAAATTTAATTTAAATTAAAAATGTCAAAGCTATCATATTCTAACAGGCGTTAAATAAGAAACATAGAACTTGACTAAAATATATGTACTGAGTGATCGATTATAAGAATGAGTAGATGGATGGAAATAAGTATAATAAACTTAATCAATTTTTAACAGTCAATTGAACAGGAAACGAGTCATTAAATACTCAATCTTGTCTTGGTTTTTAAATTTAAAATATCAAAAAAAAAAAAAACATAATTGTATACAATATTTGTACAGCTATACAATATAATATAATATACACACCCTTTTAGTAGAGCTAGAGTCATCAGAGTCCATGTCGTCAACATTGATGTTAAAAATGTGCTTCATTCACTTGCTGACTAATTGAAATAATGACGGTAAAAAGTTCTCTCGAGCCAAATTATATTATAGTTATTAATAATTAAGAATATAACATTTGACAATGTTTTTGAAAAAATAGTTTAACTCATTGTATTATTAATAGAAAAAAAATTACCATTTACTAATTTAAATGTAAATACATTTTATAATATTCTTAAAAATATAAGAATACCAAGATTGACACCATCTTTATTTAAAATCATTTTACATACATATGCAATAATTTATCATTAAATTAAAATTGAACTCGCGTACTCACAGTGACCTACTCAATAGTATTGTACACTCAAAACCTACAACACAACAGCTCATCCTTTTTCTAAAAATTCATTTATTTTGGAAATATTTAAAAAAAAAAACTAATTATAATATAAAATTCCCATTCATTTCAATAATAACACGATTAATGCGAGTAGTGTCGTTTATGAAGCCTCAACTAATGTCACATTTCAGAATAAACCAATAATAAAAGAAGAAACCCGAAGAAACATAATCAAACTAACATCTGATTCTATAAACATATTATACAATTTTACCTTATAACTGAAATGCATATACGCATACTAACAAAACAACATTAGTAACATAAATACAATTAAAATAGCGAGCACTCTCAACGCATAAATTAATAGGTACTGAAGGAAACTTCATTATAATATCATCTATTATTACCCGAATATAGCACACTTATTATAGGATACATGTGATGTGTATTATAATTTAAAAGTTATCAAACATGAAACTTGGTGGAAATTTGATCAATACGATAAAATATATCACATAAAATACACCGTACTCGAATGTCATAAATACGTCAAACGTTGATAAACACTCGAAAGTACTGACTTTAAATTAAAACAATCCTATCAAGTTGGAATAATATACACTTTCATATTTAGTGCAGTAAACACGAGAGAAGCTATATATTGATTCATATGTTGAACGATAATATTCAAATTACGATTTGATATATATATATATATAGTGTATATTATAGAATATAGTTATTCAAGTATTCATTTTGAAACAGTACCTATATAAACATTTTTGTATTTGTTAAAATAGTAAAGTATTTTATTCGAGGTGAAGTGGCCCACTTTTGAAAGTGGGCATTGCTGTAGGAGGTAGACGGCTGTTTACGGTGACAATAACGTTACATTTGAGTTTATTGAATGAAACAAACGACCGAAATGTATCATTTCAATGTAATATTACAGAACGAATAATTTTTTACCAAGATTGATGGACCAATAATGTGGACTGATAAAACAACGAGGGTAAAGTCCCTATCCTGCAGGAGCGGCAGGACTGGAAAAATCAAGTTGGACGAAGTGAGAGGAACAGGACGGCGGTAACAGTTTCGTTGAGCGGGTAGTGGCAGTATACAGCGAGTTATAGTGGCGTGAATTACCTGCGTGTGTGTGCGTGCAAGCTGTTGCTTCGCGCCCACCGGTGGCGCGGCGGCGGAAATTATATCGGATTGCGTGTGCGTGCGCGTCTGACTGTAACGGCGTCTGTCGGTGGTGTGCGTCCGGGGGCTATGCGTATTCAGCGTGCGTATATGGGGTGATCCATTTAACCTAACCTTATCTTAAGTAAGACACACGTTATTTCGGAAAACGCTAATGTTTTTGCAAATCTTTATTTTGCATAATTTTAAGTCGCTATAAAAAAAAAAATGTATATTCTTCATTATTGTTTATCGTTATAATTTTTGAAGTCGTTTACTCTTTAATGAATGACATTAAACATTTTGTGATTTAATTTTCTTAAACAGAAAATTATTCAAAGTTTATCGATCTAAACAAAAAAGGGCCGACCATTAAGTCTATTAGTTATAGGTTTTCCACAAACTGCAGAGTAATGGTCCGCCGAGGTTTATCGGCGAACCACCTCCATAGGTACCAGTCCGCTCCGTTCGTATTAACTTTAGAATATACTTTTAGCTCAAAATCTACTCTTCCGAAATTCGATTTGTATGTATCGTTGGCGGTCGGACTCTAGTAAAAAAAAAAAAAAAAATAAGCAATTACACAAAATATAACAACGTTAAGCAATATTGTGTTTTTAGGAAAACGTCCTGACTTATTAAAACAAAATTGAAAAACACTTGGAGGTTTTTGAACTAATGGGTGTTGTGTATCACCCGGTATAATGTTTGTATGCCATTATTTTGTTGTTTCTTTTTTGCTCCAGTATATAAGTACAGAAGCGACGCGGCGACGTGCGTCGACCGGCGGCCGTGCGCTTGCTTGTTTGTGTGTGCGGATTCGCGTGACCTCGCGGGCAGAGCAGCGAGTGTGACGCGGGCGGACGTACAGCTCTTGGCGGCGCGCGTCACTCGCGCTCACTTGACTCCACACGGTCTGTCCCGTTTTCACCGCGCGCGCACCCGTGACCTTCTCTGGGCCGCGTCATTGTCCGCGCGGGCGCGCCCGAGCCAGCCGACGCCGCCAAACACGTGGTGCGCACGCAGGATGCACACACACAAGGGCGCGCGCGCACCGCTCGCCGCCGAAACGAGACACCTGTTCGAGTCGCCGCCGCGAAAACTCTCCTATTCGACACCCCCCTCGCGCCGCCGATGTCGAACCCGCGGCAGATGACGATGATCAATAACCCTGCCAGCCATCACTACACACGCGAATCTGCGAGCGCGGTCGTGTACACGCGTGTGTTGACGTGCAGGTAACAGAATCCCGGGGAAAATTATCGGTGATGCCATGTATATATATACTTATGTATGCTGTGCGATGGTGTTGTCGTCGTGTGACCGGCCAGTGTAATGGACCTCGAAAAAATATTAGTTGATCATTATTGGCGACCCAAAGCGTAGTAAAACGCCTGACTACTATCCGTTTTCGATCCCCTCCGAATATCAGATAATATAGTATACTACTACGAGTGTACTACGACGAGAGACATTGGCGCGGATTAAGTCGCCTATACACACCGATGTTGTAGCGGTCGGCGACTCGGGGGTGTATGTGACTCGGTGAACGAGGGAAGATACGCGGTGTAACGATACATAATAACAATAATAATACGTTATGCAATATAGTGGCACGAAAATAATAACTTTTCGACGATAAAATTGTCGTAGGCCGTTACGCGTGTTTCTCTTGCACGGCCCGGCCGTGTACTGATGACAAACAATTGATAATGTAAACTAAATAATATAATACATAACGATAATGTGGTCATGGCGCAAAGTCTGGTAGACGTGGTAGCTTTAGCTACAATCTAAGACAACATCTCTGACTACATTTTTAAATTACTCCACAAACTAATAATAATAATGTAAGGCCCAAATTATTCAATAAAATATAACTACTAAAAAAGTAATTTATATAATTAAAATGTGTACATGTGTATATGGTTGTTAATCTAATTTGTGGCAATGTGTTATGACCTAGTTTTTTAGTTTTTCTATTTTTCTAGAATCTAGATTATAGTGGGTACGAGATTTCTAATAAACTCAATGATTTACACTTTGAGTATAGATCATAGAATACAGAAATTTGTATGCATATTATTATATACTATATAATATGTATAAATGCATATAGTAATAAAAATCAAACTAATTGTAATTATTAAATAATTGTCTATACCTAAATTACTCATTTTTCAATAGGTTATTCAATATAATTTCAAAACACGAGTAACTGATTCATTTGCTATCATTGTATGTAGAATATTATTGTGTACACAGAATAGAATATTGATGCATATTTCAAGGGGGTATAATGGGGATTAAAACTTTCACCGAAACAAAAAAAAAAAAAATGGTAACTTTTTGTGATGTGAATTTTTGTAACTGTCTGTACAAAAATAAAAAAACAGACATTAATGATTACAAATTGTTCTATTATATTATTTTATATAGAATATATATATCGATGATCATTTTTTCTATAAAGAAAACATTGAATTTCTACAGCCTGTCAAAAAGTCCAATAATACGACACAGTAGATATCAGATATGATACATTTTTTATGAAGTAGTATTTTTATAAAATATATTATGTTTATTACTTCAAATATAATATAAGTTTCATTTTTAAATGTTGAGCAGAAAGACGATTTTACGTATCAAATATACAACAATACCATTTTTTTTTTTTTTTTTTTTTTTTTTTTTTAATAAAAAAGTAAATTTAGTGAATACTTAAAAGTAAAAATGTCCAGTACTTTTCTTAATAATTTGGAAAAAAATATTTAAATGAAAAAAAAGGGAAATTATTTCCCTTATATAAAGTCATCATTTTTTGTACAAGTGATTATATTTATTATATATAATTAGAATTTTGACAAAAGTCAAAATCAACAAAAATTTTCAAATTAATTATTGTAGTTGAAAATTCTTAAAACTATTAATATTTATTCTAAAATTTACATTTTTAATACAAGGTTTCTTATAAGTTATTCATAATTTATTTATAATGCAAAACAAATTTATAAGCGTTTAAAGTTTCAGATTTCCAATAGAAATTTTTATACATGGTATAATTTAAAAAAATTATCAACCCTATGAGTTATTGACATTTGATATTTTTGATTATTTTTTTTTTTTATAAATATCGAAAATAAAAATTTTGTTTTGTCAAAATGCTTAAAACTTTAAAAATTGTATTTTATGCATTTAAAATTATTAAAGCATGCATAGATATTTGAAATTCAAATATGGACAGAATATTATTAAAAATGTTGTTGTAATTGAAAATATTTTTCGTGGAGAATTTGAAGCTTTTACGTATATTATTATATTTTATATATTTAAATATACAATGCGGATTTTAAAACATTTAGATTAATTGTATAGTCTTGCCTGTAGTAATTAATGACAATATATTTATAAATATTATCATAATAGGCTGGCACTAAGATATTCAGTCGTTTTTCGTATTCAATGATTTATCATTGAATTAAAATTTAACACACCAATTACAGTTAAGGTATTTTCATTTTGTCATTATAATAGATTTTATTTAAAATATTTAGATTATCTTAACATAATATAATAGAAGAAATCAAACCCAGACTTATTTAAATTTTGTTTTAAAGTTTATTCTTAGTTCATTTAAATATTAATCAATATAAATATAATATAAGGTTATTAATTCTCGGAGTGGTAACTCTTTTGATATACATACACACATAAACTTTAAACTAATCTCATTTAACTATAAATTTCAAATACATTGGATATTTGATTTATTTTAATTTAATAGATATGTACGTATATATTAGATAGTAAGTTATAGGGTCACCGATATGTAGTCTCTTTCATCCAAAGTTTTATTTGTATATTTTTTTTATTCTTATCAAATTTACTTATTTTTATTTATAGAATGGATTATAAGTATCATTTTCATTTAGTATTAACTATTAAGTAAGTATTTTCTTTCCTAATTATTAAGAAAAGTACTAGAAAGTTTTTACTTTTTACTCCCCTCCCCCCTCAATGTAATAACTAAATGCACTAATCTGATAAAAAATATATCATAAATGAAAATCTAAGTATTTCAAACATTATTTTAAAATCAATACATTCATTGTTCCACTCAAAAACAAAAATATATACCTAATAATAGTATAATAGTTTTACAGCGCAAGAGTAGGTTAGTGCTAGGTTAGAAATCTAACAAAAATGTATCTTTAATATAGTATATATACTCAAACCTATTTAAATGAATCAACCATGGTTCATCCTTCAGAAAATAATTAAAAATTATTTATATAATTATTCAGTATCTAAAATCTTTAACCATTAATTTTAAATATAAATTCAAACATTTATATATTCCTGATAAAATATTATTAATACATTTTATACTTTTATAATATTGTATTATATAGAAATACATTTTGATTCGAACTCAGTTCAAAAAAACAAAAACAAAATAATAATAATAATAATAATATAACCTACATGATTATTTTTAATAAATATATAGATTTATAAAATATTAGTTTTTATTTAATATTAAGTTCGCATAAAACAAAAATCCCCTAGAAACAAAACTTAAGCTCCACGTAAGCTTATCCTCAAAATTATTTATGTTTTCCATTAAGTTAATCACTACTTAAAACTTGGTTCGATGTATTTATTATTTTCATCTCTATAAAATATCGTTTTGTTTTTTTTTAAGTACAGTGAGTACAGTGGCATTTCCACCACGGTTTATAATTTTATAATAATATCTATAATATATTCATATTCTACGACTAACTTAATCTATTAAGTACTATTTCTAAAAGAATATAACCTTAATAAAATAAAAGTTTAAAAATTACAATAGAAATTATATAAAAACAGAATACTTATGTAATCTTAAACATATAATTATAATGAAATATAAATATTTTTTAGTTAATTATGAATGTATTATACTAATAAATGTTAATAAATGTTAAAATTAAATTAAAAAAAGTGTTAATTAATGTCTTTGTAATATACGGCTCCCTGACTAAAAGATTAGTATAAGTACTTTTTCGTTTATTTTAAGTTAATGGTTTAACTTGACAAACACTTGAAAAACATATATTTTGACAGTCAAGAAGATAAATTTATGTTCACTTAAAATAATTAGTAGTACATAGTAATATAATTTTTTATTTAAGAAAACATACTAAAAATGAATTTTGTTGTCACATTTTACTTAAACTCTTATTTATTATTTATTATTAGTTTTATAGTTACATTTACATAGCTTATTAAACTAAACTAACCTATAACTATAGGTAATAAGTATAGTTACATGAATTGTTTATATCATTATTTAATATAAAATAGTGCTATTTGTGTATAAAAGTATGATTTTGTATTATACACATTTAAAACTTTGACATAGTATACAATAGTTTTTAATTTATTGTTATACTATAAGCATATAAATGGTTTATAATGTTTATATACAATTGATCGTAACTTAAACAAAAATAAACATTCCTAAAACAAAATCTATTATTTTAATATATTACCTATATCAAAAAAGGAAACTATTCTTTATTTAAATAACTTATAAAAATTTCAGATATTTATATTCATTTTAAGATATCTATTTATACTATGATCCTATTCATACTGCTTTATGGTATTTACATAAAGGTATATTAACTCAAATATTAACAACAATACTATTATAATATAGTATAATTATAGATTATTATTATTATTAATATGAAAAATAAATAATTTAGTATAGTATAGTATACAATGTTTTAGGAAAAAAATAAATCAACCTTACGTAAAAATGTAATACTAAATGTAAAATAAATTAATTTAATAGATATGGATGGCACCAAAATATCAAATAGTAACAAAAGTGCCCACTATATTTTTAACTAGTTTCAATTTATAATTCAATAATGATAAAAAGTATCAATAAAATGATTTTTAGCTTAAATTATTTATTTACATGATTAAGGTGATAAATTATCTTAATTTTATGTAATATTAATTTGCAGTTAATGTGTACAGCGTAAGTAATAAAAAATAAGAATACTTAAACTTTCGAATTTAGTTTTAATTTTTATAAAAGAATACTAATCGTTTTCTAATGATAATGTATACACAAATAAGCAAATTTACAATTTAAACCAAGATTGTATCAATTATTTATTAAAACTTATTAAAACTAAGAGTATGGTAAAAAAATAAGTTGGATAAAATAATTTATATATATATATATATATATATATATAGATATAAGTACTTCTAAAAAGTAGGTATTTTAAAAATATGTTTATTACGATTTTAATTCGTTTTTATGGAATGTTTTTAATATCAATATAAATAATTAAGTTTTAAATAAAATAAAAACATAATTTAAATATTATATATATATATTAAAAATATATATATCCTAAGACTAATTCATATTAAAAAAATTCTATTGAGAAATATTTTTATAAATTAAGTGTTATAATTTTAAACTGCAAATGAAATCCATAGTTTTTCAAAGAAAATTCTATTCTATTTTAGAATACAAGCATTTTTTAACAAATTTACCAAAACGTTCATTCAAAATAAAATAATTATCGTTCAATAATAATATAAAAGAGTAAGTAATGTTTGAATTATGATAGTTTATGGTAAACATATAATCAAGAAAATATAGTTAAAATCTATTATAATCAATATATTTCCTTAAATATATAAAAATTATTTTATTTTTTTTATATACATAGTAGAAAATATATATTCAATTTTATTTTCATTTTAAGAATTATTCAAAATAATAATAATCATAACATTTATGCATAGCAATTAACAATTTATAGACTGCAATTATTGTCAGAAAATTAAAAATAGCAATCTTATGGCAATTTTAACATTTAAAAATAAATAAAAATAATAAATAAATTACTTGATTTTTTTGATAGTATTTATTTTAATAATATTTTATAGTGGACATACAATTAATGCGATTATTTAACATCATAAGTAGATATTTTAAGTAAACAAAAGGTGGAAAAATTTAAATTATAAATTATCGTTTAAATAAAAATATCAGTCTTCATTAAAAAAAAAGCTTTCATGAAGATGTTTTAGTGTCTCGTTTTACACAATATCAAGTTCTAATTTTTATATAAAGTACATTATTAAAGTAGAAAGATAGGTACCCAATTAGCCTTTGAAGTGTATGGTAAAAGTAATTGAAACCATTTAAATACAGAATGATTAAATTAAAATATAGATAATAACTCAGGTTTCTAATTTTGTTAAACAATCAATATAAAATTATTATTATTAAAAACATTATTAACATCTAATAGTATACTATAGAAAATTATAATTTGTAAAAGCATAATATATTTAAAATTAAAACATTTTATATTTTTAACATTAGCTTTAACAACAGGGGACCAATTTATAACATTTATTAAAAATATGAATCAATATAGTACGTCATACAAAAAAAACAATTGCCTTAATTGAATTATTTTAATTATTCTAACAGTAATGTAATGTTTTAATTGTACCTATATAATAAAGAGAAAACAAAGTATAAAGTATCGGTGAACAAATAATGAAATAGTAACTAGTAAGAAATCTATTTTTAAATTGTTTGTAATTTTCACAATTTTAAACTATCAAAAATAATACTTTTTTGTGTGTATACAAATGTATATAATTAATCAGTTAACCTGAGCAATTTAATTTTTAATATTTTAAGACCAAATTTATTACACACAATTCTCCATCAAGTATGCGAGTTGTAGGGTTTTTAATTAATTGCTTCATAATATGGCCACCAAAAAGTTTGTCAAAACACTAAAATTCTGAAACAATAAAAAAAAGAATAGTTGAGGGTATGACCTTTTTTAAATTGTATCTTCGTAACTTACCTCTGAGTCATCAAGGTTGAATAATTTTCCTCCGGGAAATTACGAATATAATTTTCAAAAAAGGCAAAGTTGTTCACATACAAGTGAACAAGTATAGACTTAGAAATTAAAATAGGGTAAGTGCATTTAGAGGTAAAAAATATATTTTCATTAATAACGTTCTTGAATAATTCATACACTTCATGGTTAAAAGCATGCTAATGAAATTACATAAAATTGATTTTTTTTTTTAAGAAACTTATACGCTATATTATTTAACCTAATAATGTAAATAATATTACAAGTAAAATAAAATACTTGTGAACATTTTGTATTTTTAGAAATAAAATTTATTCAAAAATAATATTAATTTGGTTGACCACAGTGGATTGGCACACTAAACATTTAGGTATTTTCTAGTGGATTGCGTTTTAAAATATTACAGATCATATAATATATAACTATAAAAGACGTGAATGTTATATTTTATAAATTGTTTTCTGACTTCAATGTGATCTTTTAATTGAATTTTTTACTGATTAATCTTGATATTTTATTATTTTAAGACTACGATCGGCTTTTTCGATTAATAAGCTTAATATTAAATAATAAATAATTATTGGTAAATTCATAATTAATAAGTATAAAAATGTTTGCCAATTCGAAATTTTACGCCAACTGAATTTTTAATTAGCAAATATATATTGAATAATATAAAAATAATGTTATATAAGGTATAATAAAATCATAAAAAAACAAATAGTATAGAAACAACTACCATAAAAGTACAAATAATAGAACTTTTCCATTAGGTTTATATTTACAGTTTAAATTTTCAATTATTGTTTATGAGTTTTTGTATGTATATAGGAAATTGTATTCTATGGACTAGGCTCAACTTATTGAAGCTTTATGTCTATGTAATGTATGTTATGTTTAGTCTAACTTTTTGACCATTGTGGTTGAAGTGCACAAGGTCAATCATTAGAGTGCTTCTCTAGAAATATCATTAATAAGCTATGAAGTACTATAATATAACTGTTAAACCATCGTTGCAATTTCAATGAATCAGACATGATAAAAATACATTTTTAAGGAATTGTTAACTATTTTAGTTGAAGAATTAACTAAAAAAATAAATACATTTTATACTAATTTACATTTTTTTTTTTTTTTTTTTTTTAATAGTTGTAATAATCAACTGTATTTTGAAGTTAAATTATATACTCATATATAAATAATCAAAATTTTTAAATATTGTATATCATAGTATTATTAAGAACAGGTTGGATTGAAATCCAAAAAAAATTATTCAGAATAAAAAAGTGGGGTTTTTCTCCAAGAGCAATTAAAATACTAAAAAATAAATGCATACCTATAGTATTTTATATATATATTATAGTGCAAGAACATGTTTTTTGTTGTTCAAAAATATAATTTAAATATTTTCATACTATATCAATAGAAATAAAATACACTTTTTGTTCATTGATATTTGAGAAGTTTTCGTAAATTAATCATAGAAGGCATTACATTTTAAAGTACTTATAAATTCTTAATATTTTATAAGTTGTAAATCATGACTAGACTCATGAATAATCATAATTCATTGCCACAAGCTAGTCTTTAATTTATATGATAGATAACTGATGAAAATGTATATATCTATTTAAGGTATACTAGATAAAGCTAAAATTGAATTAAAAACATTACATTACTATTTTTATAAATTCTGAAAAGTAACGATTACTTAAATTAATAGTATTTGTCTATTAAGTAGTGGCTTTGAGGTATATTAAAAAATTAAAAAGAACATCTTAGAAGTTAATAGAAAGGCAATAGTCTTGTTTTAGAAAAGCATAATACTATTATAGGTTAGAGAAAAACATCAAATAAACCGGCGAATAGCTCCATGTTTGGAGCTATTACTATAACTCAGAGGGAAAATATAGATGTTGTTGGTGTAGTATAGCAATTAATAAGGAATTATTTTATTTAGATATTTTAATACGTGAATATTATTTAGTCTATTACCTACTAGAATTATAGTATAATATAATGTATTTATCTTTTTATAAACGATTATCCTCGCTTCGGAATTATGAGTATGTAAGAAAAGAATTAAGTTGTTGGGGTTTCGTTGTAACGATGTTCGTTATAATCTTTTAAAAATTAATTTTAATATAAGTTTAGTATAATAATATATTACAAAAAAACGAAAAATATGAAATTTAAATGAATAGTTTCATGGCTGTTCAAAAATTAAATGATTTATATGACCTCGATCCACGTTTCTATAATTGTGATCGAATAAATAATTTAAGTTTAATATTTGGATAGAATTGATACAAGGAATACTGTATATACTAATTTGTAAAAAATACATCTCTCAATCATTTAATATTGGCTAATATAATATTGCTTGTCCTTTGATTTCTATTGATCTTCTTTGATGTGCTATCTGAAATGTGAGTAGATTATGGAAAAAATTAGGAGTAGTGTATCTGCTTTTTACTATAGCAGTTGTAGTCCATAAATATTTTAGGGGAAATATTATATAATAATTGGTCAGGTTAGAGTAGTAAAATACTAAATATTTTATGCTACTAAATAGTAAACACTTTGTTTTTATAACTGTGATCCTCTGTAAATATTAAGAAAAGAAGAGTAGTTGATTAATGTATGTCTTTGAAAAATTTAACATGTCTATTAAGTAGTGTATGTAATATTATCCGTCGTATTTATTATAGAAAAAAAACACTGTTAAATGTTAATTAAATGTATAAGTATGTATATATATATATGTATAATTATATAGTACAATACAATAATATGATAAATTCAATTATAAATAAAATAACTATTTAGAATTTATCTTAGAATTTTTAAATGTTGAATTAGTATAAATGTGAGATATTTTATTATTTAATCAATATTGATATATCTTCGGTAAAAATATTTACTTATTTTTATTAAAAGTAGTTAAAGTATATTGATATTAAAAAAAAATTAAAAGCGGTATTAGTGTTTTTAAAACCTTTCGAATATTTTATAAAGATTTTTATTCGTATAGTATCTTAAGTTTTGTAAAAAGAAACTAATATGATAACCATATTAAAATTAAAATGTATCTATCAATATTTTTCTTAGAACATAATAATATATAATAATGTTTATCGTAAACGGTGTTTTTCAAAAAGTAAAATTAACATTAAAACTTGTAGCTGTAACGATTATTATAGCATGCTCGTTTTATTATTTTCCCTGTTTCTGTTTGAACAATTTCTGGTGACAAGTCGCAGATGTTTAGTGCGACAGCCTACAACTTTTTGTCATTCAGCCCCAGAAATATTGTACATCAAAACCATATTTCCCAACAAATCCCCGGCTAACATCCTACTCTGAAACTTGTATGACTACTATTCTGAAAAAACCTATATTCAATTTAAAGCACACGATATATTATCAACATTTTTTCATTATTCCTAAACCAACAATACCGTCAGTGTGTAACAATGCATGTTTGTGTTTTAAAAATATTCTATACCTATGATTACAAACAGAAAGGCAGTGCAAAATAATCTGTTTGGAATCTATTTTTTTTAGTTACCATACTTAAATAACATAGATGTTGCTTATTATTGCAATTTAAGAACTTAATGCCGTTAAGACTTGAAATTATCAGACCATTTTACATTAAAATTATACGATTATGATGATATTTAAAAAATATTATAGCTCTTTTTGAGCTGTTTATTCACATCAAATCTCCACTAACTTTATTTTTTACTTTACTCATGTATGGTAAAATGTTTTATTATTGACTAAATAAGTACCAATTAACTTTCCTAACATCTATTTGTTACTCAAAACCAAAAAAAAAAACAGTAGATACTTGAATTTCCTATTCACATTTTAATATAATTATTATTAAAAATTACGAAAACGTTCAAATTATTTTGTAATTGAACATAAAAAATGTTCAATTTTTTATAGCTAAGGCTTGTAAATATAATACAAGGTTCATCACAAGTGGTTCATACTATATTTTTTTATTTTTGTAGACATTTAGAGTTCAAATGAACATAAAAGAAGAATAATGAAGTAAGTTATTTTTTTGTAATTCAAAAATAATTTTCGTGGAGTTTTTAAACCCTTTTTTCAAGTATGTAAAATTTACAAAATATGTTCATAACATAATAAGCAAATTGATTAAAAATATACAATAAGCATTTTAGCATGATAAAAGGTTAGAGTAGCATTCAATGACACCACTTCAAAATGCATATTGCACATATATTATTATATTTTATACATACATTAATATTTTTTTATCATTAATTTTATGGTATCGCCTATTTATAGTATATTTTATAGTATATAGGTGCTGTATTAATAGTATTAAAATAATAGTTAATTTTGATATATTTATATGATAATAGATTGGTAGACAGTCTTCACGTAAAACTGTTTTTCGTACAATTTTAATTTAAATTCAACACATCTATTGAAGTGATTTACACACGAATTTAACTGTACAAAAGAATGGTTACCCTTTCTCATTTTTTATAAATGTTATTTACGCTCCTTAATATATTAATTAACATTAGTTCAAAAACATTATGTTAAAAATTAGTTATTTTTTGATTAAAATATTGATTAATATGACGCGTACAAAATTTGTTAAAAATATAAATTCTTCTTTTAACTATAATAATTATTACAACATTTATAGAGGATTGTCTTATTTTCTATCAAACAGTTTACAAGTTCTCGCAACTTTAAGAGCACACATTAAACCCACAATATGTTCATTTTAGTTAGAACGAATATATTATATTGACAATAAATAAATATCTAAATCAAATATATTTACATATGCCTGAATAGATAACTTTGATCTCGACAACTTGGCTCCAAGGTCCCGAATGATTCTTAAAGGGAGAAGGCCGAAGAATAAACACATCCTTGAAGTAACAACCCCATACAAAATCTTCTGGTCATTGTTGACAATGAGATTTTATTAATAATAACCTCTGGCATATTGGCTAACAAAGATCACAAGTGGGAACTACGATGAACAGCTATATTGTTTGTCTTACGCCAAATATATATTTTAATGTACAATGATAAAAGCAATAAATAAAGCATTAGATTGCTAACAACTCGGTGACAAGTATACATCAAAAATTAAGGTCACAGTCTTCCATGTTAGGTAATTATATAAATAGAACAAAATATCCATGCTGCACGTAATCTAAAATAGGTTAATTGTATTATAAATTTATAATATTCTTAACAATTTATAGATCATAATAGGCTATAATTTTTTTGAATTTATTAAAATTATTAAAAACCATTCCTCTACCCAACCTAACAATATTTTTATTATTTGTTTTATTTTATATAATTTTTTATGAAACATGAATTTTATATTTTTTCTAAGTACTTCCTCCCATTACTAAAAGTGATTATTTAAGTAAGATGTAATATAATTAAAAAATAATATTAACAATTAAATACGTTTGTTTTAGATTAAAATGAGTAGGGATGACGCGATATTGCCATTACCTCTTTTTAATTCAAAAAGCAACCATTATATTATTGATTCACTTTCCTCAGTGACAAGTCTTATCGATTATTTGTTTTTGAATTACAAAAAAAAAAGAACTTATATTTTGATTGGCTTGCGTGTATTATAATATCTACCCGTGGTTCAGTATTTTTTGTTTGTTTTTACAGCTATTTTTAAAAGTGTTATTTTTCCTCTCCGACTAAAATATCTACTAGATCTAATTGATTGTCAAAAACCTTTCTTAAAGTTCAAAACAAAAGTATTTTTACTGGTCTTAACGCCAGACAAATAAAATAAAAACACAAATCGTAAAACCAAAACATTTATCGCTCCACTCAGGATCTTAAAATATTGCAATTGACTTTGGGTAGAGGAAAAGACGTTGGTGTTTTTATGTCATAAGATAGTGATATAGTGAATTATGATACATCATAAAATGTTGTTGAAAATTATATAAATAATAAAAGGTAAATGCAAATTGGTAAATAATTTGAAAAATAAATTTTATATTTTAATTGATATCAACAAACAAATACACAGGTATCTAATATAAAAATAAAATTTTAAAGTAGACATTAGAATGTTAATAAAATCGAAACCACATCGATAGCCGATAATTATTGTGTAGTAAATATAAGTAATCAAAATATTTCGGATTTAACAGTTTATCTTATCCACTAACAAAAACTATCTATGTGAAGTTAAAACAACAACAAACTTAGCATATCAATATAAAGTAAACCCAATAAAATCTTCTTGGAATTATTAAAAGTTGTTGGCCATATTTTTTAAACTTTTTGCATACTACTATAAAAATTATTCAAATTTATAGTTTGTAATGCCAACTACGTGACCAACACTGGATATATTTTATATATATAAATATACAAAAAAAAATTAAAACTTAACCAACAATATTCATATAAGATTGTTGGAAATTTGTTGGAAATAAATTAAAGATTTATTTTACTTTAAAGTAGATACAAATATAAGCTGCACGTCATAACCAATACTACATATGCAAGCAAAACATCGAAACCGAACCAATATTTTTCATATAGCATAGGATATTTTTGAACCTCGATTGAATAAAGTTTTCGAGCCTATCAAGTGTAAATTTCAAAAGCTTACTCATTATACGACTATTTAAAACAAACGCCCCAATACTTAAAAAAATTGTCTTACAAATGCATTTATAATTGCATATAATATATATTTAAAGTAATGTGATGCCAGAAAATTTTTGAAAATTGTTTTATCATATTTTTAACACCAATACTATATAATATTTTGATCGAGTAAATACAATATTAACAAATATATAACAAAAAAATTAATAAAATTTTATTATTAAAATATTAATTGTTCGCTTTCCTAAACATTTCTTCTATTAATAATTCTTTTTAAATTAATTTATTAATAATTATGCTTAATCATACATATTTCGCTATCACTTTTAGTAAAAAATTTATAATTATAATTAATAATATTTTCAAAAGTTTATAACCCAAATAAACAAACGGCTAATTAATGTTAGTCAAAAGTATTTAACCGTAAAATAGGTGACTTAATTACGTATGCCCCAAAGGTGATCATTGGACGTAACCGACTGATGTATAATTTCACTAAGCTTTTGTTGATCGTAAAGCGCTTTTACGGTTTCCCAAATTACTGGAATAATTTCTAGACTACTATGTAAATTTACATTACCTATAAAATACCTACCACAGACAATTTTATCCAAAGCTTATAACCGATTGGACACCTACGTAACCTATATAGAAAGTTAATTATATACCTAGGAATTATAGTAACAAAGCAACCCTTTAAAATGTTTAATTAACTATCCTAAAAGATACATTATATACTTTAGAATTGAGATTTTGGAGTATTCTGCGTTCCAGAAATTTCTTTCATTTATTCTCAACTGAAAACCCCATATTTTTCTAAATTTATTTTCCTAAATGAGCCAATTTAGGTATATCATAAGTATAAAAAATGTTTCAATAATACATAACTTTACATGTAGTCCACTTCCCAAAAAAGGACAAATATCTAAAAAAAAATGGAAGGTAAAGCCCTTTAATATTATTAGAAATTGAATTTCATAAATTAATTTTCTTAAATATTTGACTCCATACTTGTATTTAATAAATGTAGATTTAGTCACCAAATATTACAAGAATAAAAATAATAAAATAATTAATAAAAATAACTTATTTAGTTATCAGTTTTATTTTTAGACATATTAATTTTAGTTCAGTATAATTATTTATACTATGTTTATTATTATATTTATATCTTTATTTGCGGTCTAATAATTCAAAATTAAATTTCAATACTGAACCATATATCATATATTTATATATATATATATATATATATTGACGTTTTATTCATTGACACAATATGAAGTTTATTTAAACAAACTAATAGACTTAATACTATTAAGTATTAACTTTTATACCTGTATTTTAGTACTTGAATATATTTTTAAGCTAATTTTTTGTATACCTATAATTTTCATAATTTAACCAGCTATCACAGGTTGACATCTGAATAATCTTTCATTTATGAAATTAACATAGTTAATAATGTTATGGGATTAAAAATCAGATTAAACTACAGTCAGTCTCTAGCATGTACAAAATGATTTACTGAGCATGCTCAGTCTTTTATATTCTTTAGTAATGAATTTATTCAAACCAGTGCGGATACAAGGGCTGGCTGTGTGCTCAATTCCCCCCTTCAAATTTCCCAAAATCTTCAAAAAATTTAATTATTACATTTACTTCAAACAATGACACAAATTATATAATTAAGTTTTTATTGTTATTTTTATGCACATAAATTATACAATATGTACAATGTTTTACGAATTATTCTATTTATAAATCGGTGATTTTCAATCGTGCTGACTAACAACGTGACGTCGTGCATCGTCGTTCATGATGTTATCACCTGTATTCTTATTCCCATACATTTTAATAAGCTTCATCGTAACAATAAAATTATCGACAGTTTTTTTAAAAACCAAACAGGCCGCATTTTCAAAGTTCGATATTTTATTTATATTACTTAATGAATTTATTGCAGTAATACAAACTTTTGTTTTTAGAAATAAAACCCTTTTCTACTGAAAATTATTTAGCAATAATTTTTCTAAAAATGTTGACGTAACTAAATCAAAATTTTAACGATCAGTTTTTGATTTTTTGCGTGTACTGAATACTGATAGACCCATGATAATTTGTTTAGAATATACGTATACGGCCTATCACAATGACTTAAAAATCTTACTAATCAATACTGATCTACAAAAAATTATAATTTTTAAAAATGGCTCAAGTAAACACCCAGATTCAATATTGTATCTACTCTATAATTTTCTAAAGCCATCTTTAAGGACTATTTTTCTTATTTCTTAGTATAAACATCTCAACAACTAAAACAATGTTTATTTAAATTTTGAATTAGATGCATTAAAGTTTAAAAAAAATTTATCTATTAAACAATTTACAATAAAAAATGAGAGTTCTCGTTTTAAAAATAGAAGTTTTTAAGTAACATAAACATTTTTAAGAGTTTGTAAATAAGTTCTTCAAATATATTTAAAAGTCCCATAAATTAAAATTTGAAATAATACATCATTCGACAAAAATGGGGGTAAGAATGCTTGGTGGATTGCACTATACATATTTTTTTTCTTAAATTGCATTTACCTGAATAGATTACATATACAGTACATGTATATTAGTTACTATGACTATTACAGCTATTGTTCTTCGACACCTAAACAAAATGGTATAAATTATTTTTTTAAAGGTATCTATTAAAAATATTATTTTTTTTCGAAATAAGAAACGCACAGCACCATCAGCGATCTATTTATTTTAAAACTTGAACGATCTTCTATTAGATTTTGACGCCAATCTTGATAATTGTAATTTTTAAAATAAAAGTTCTTTTATATAAAACTTGTTTTGAAATCAAATTTACTATTGTCATAAGAGGTAAATATGGTTGTATTTAAAATAATATATTTCGTCTGATAGATGATAGGCATAACTTCACCAATGCAATTTTATTAGTTATGGCTAGTTTTTACCTTTTATTTTTGCACACTTTGTATGTAGAATTAAAATGGATACTAATTTAATAATGAATTAATAATATGTTATAACTATACTTATTGTATTTGTAGAAGTAAATTATATTTGTTTTATAAGTAATTATAGAAATTTTAATTTAAAATCGTCAAAATATTATAATAATAGAAGCTTAATATTAGATTATCATGTATTTTTTTTTTAATTGGATTATTTATCAAAAATTTAAAACTAAATTGAATACCTACGTTAAAACGAATAAATAATTTGTGTATTTAGATACTATGTTTAGTCTGGAATTTTATTGTTATACATTATTCAATGATTTGAATACATAACATAGTATTCAATTGTATTTGAATTTGAAGTTTATTTATTGATGGATATAAATATGTTTTTTAAAATAATTATACAATTATATGATAAATGACCGGTCAATATAATATTTATTATTTGATGGTAATACATAGTTAAGTGGTTTATTATTACATAATATGTAATATGTACAGTGTATTTATTATCTTGAATACAAAACCATGCTCAAATTATAAGCTATCCTTACACTCTATTTGTGTCATCCATAATTATTTGTTGTTTTTTTGAACATATTATTTTAGAACCTGGTTATAGATTAGCCAGTAAAACCAAACTACTAACCATTCATATTTTGAACATTTTATTATTGTTAATCATTGGTAACCATTTGATAATTATAAATTCATGAAAATAAGTTTAATAGTTTTCAACTTCGTGGTAACACTTAATAAGATGATAGAATATATACTTAAGATAACAAAATCCTTCAACCAAATATAGTAGGATACGTTGAATTAAGGATGACACGATAGAGTATAGGGGCGTATGTAGACTTCACCACAAATACCTTTTTTTAGAGTAAACTCAATCAGGAAAAAACAGGCAAAATAAGTTCTCATAAACTCCACCAGAAAAGAAAATCAGGTAACAGTATAAGATAAAATATTAATACCTATTATATATTATCATTAAAAAAAATCATAATTTTTATACTACCCAATAATTTTCCACATTAAATAATAGTTAGGTGTGCATATTATTCCAAAAATATACAAATCTTAAAAAATAAAAATAATAGTGGTCTGAACAAATCAATGATACAATTTATAATGTGTATCATGTCAAATATTTATAATAAATAATCGTAATAATCATTTAATATGTAGGTATGTATTATATTATAATTAGGAAACAGACTTAAATGCTCTAAAAAACAGAAAAATAGTTTTAAAAAATATGATTTAATGTACTCATAACAGACAATTCTTTTTAAATTGCTCTTAACATTATTTTTCACATTGAAAAACTTTTTATTCTTTTTAATTATTCGTTTAATTGCATGTATGTTTATAAATACCTAAGTGTCTACGCGTCAAAAATAATTTAATTTCACAAACCTTATAATAGGTGGCGATGGTGTCATATTTATCTGATCAGTAAAAACATAACGGATAATAAAACTAGAATTATTATATGACAAAATAAATAATATTTAATTTTATTCTTTTAGAATGAATTTTAATGAATTTTTTAAAAATTGTATCAATTCTTTTATAAAAATGACTTAAAGACATAAAAATTCACTAAAAATGTCAAAAAATAAAAAATAAAAGTTACATTTTTTAATTTTTTAATTCCTTAATGTCTGAAATGAACTTTGTGCTTAAAATACAATTTTTATTCAAATCCGTTCCCTAGTTATCATATTTTGGACTGTGAACTAAGATGATGTGATACAATTTGTAGATATTCAAGTCTAATATTATAAATGTACATTGTTATAACTATTTGTAGTATTATTTAACACTACCTATCATTTTTTTTTTAATTTTGAATTTTTGAGTTTATTTAGTTGAGATATACTGTTATGTTTTACATATCAATTTTAAAAATTGACATATGTCATCGCAACAGATATCAAAGTATTTAATGTGAGCAGGCCTTAACACAGTCAGAATTTCCATTTACATACCC
The DNA here is from genome assembly GCF_003676215.2 of Rhopalosiphum maidis. Classification (NCBI taxonomy): domain Eukaryota; kingdom Metazoa; phylum Arthropoda; class Insecta; order Hemiptera; family Aphididae; genus Rhopalosiphum; species Rhopalosiphum maidis. The sequence goes on from NC_040878.1 coordinate 42,184,001, forward strand.
ATATCAGGTAATAAAATAAAACTGATGGAGTTAACAATCGCCCAGAGTATAGATGAACCTTTAAGATTGACCATTACAAACAACATAAGTAGAAGGTAATATTATTATGATATGGGTTAATACAAGTCATAAAATATTAGTGTTACTCAATCATTGGAATTTAAAAATGAAATAATTTATTGAATAATTTCAAGAATTTTAGCACAGAAGTGATATGACCTAAATAAATTCAAAAGTTACAAAAAAAAAAAAGTACATACAATATAACAATAAGGAAAAATAAGTATTAAACTTCGCTTAAAAAAAAAAAAAAAAACATGTTTAACTATAACAAATAATACCCTAGTTCTACTACAGTAGCCAAGTAATAACATAAATAAATGTACGTGTATGACAACGGGTATAGGTATCTAAATTATTTTATGAACATCATTAAAAACGAATTTTTAACAAATATTATTGAAAAAAAATACACATTGATGTCAGTCTGTACACTCTATGTGGTAAAATATATCTAATACAATAATTAATACAATAAGTAAAATGTAAAACAATAAATAATAACAAATTTACAGCTTAAGTCTGTGGACAATTTATTTTTCTTATAAATATGTATTTATATTTTTGTTGATAATTTGAAATGTTATATTGCTGTAATAATTATTTTAAAAATATTTTCAAACGTATTCTCATAAATGTAATGTATTTTTTTTTTACTATATGTATATATAATAGTAAGATAGTTGAATAATTGTTAACGTATTATTAGAATTGCAACATTTAAGTTCATAGGTTTATTGAGATAAAATATTGTGTTGTATACTATTGCATAAATTCCAAAATTAAATTTATCTATTATACTTTTAATTAATTAGCAACTTTTCCACTTAAATTGTCGATTAAAAAATTAATTTTATTTATAATATTTTTTAAGTATGCAATAACAATTAATATTCAGGTTTACATTTTTAACTATGATTAATGAAATAATGAAATTTCTAAGGTCAGATTAGGTTTTTACAATGTACTTATTCAATGTTTATAAATACAACACGTTTTTACAATATTTTTAAATTATATGCTTTTTTACAGTCTTAAAATACGTTTAAAAATATTTTGTTATAATAAAAATTATGTAGATAATAAAAAGAGTACTCGTGAGTTTGAATTCGATTTTAAAATACAATTTCTATTGGTTATTCTTTGACTATTTTTTATAAAATTAATGTATTATTGTATATTTAATATTATTTTATAGTTGTAGAATTTTAATAATTTGCACAGGTAAATATACAAATAACTTGTATAGATTAAATAAGATTTAATAGCCTCAAAATATGAGAGTTTTGGACGCAAAATTCGTTGGGTATTACATAATTTTTAATATTTTATAGGATGACAAAATGTTAATTTTTTAAAAAGTAGTATCCTTTATAATATAACACATATAAATAAATATATTATATAAACTAATAAAAATATTTTCAAAAAACACCAATAAAAAAAATAGGTACACACCTAATTATTGTAAACGTACCCAATAATAAATTACTATTATACAGATATACGTACATAATATATATATTATAGTTTTTATATTATAATAGTTATTAATAAGTTACATTTTAAATTGATGAATTTATAAATCTACAAGTCTCGTTTATCTTAAATAACAAATACGGCGGGTCCTTAAATGATAAAATTTCCCGGTTTTTGAATCAATAAAAAGATAAAGAATGTATATAATGTTATAATATATATTTAATAAATATCACAGAGTCATATTGACCCAAAAATAGGCCTACCCTAATACTTATTGCCTATTTATTGATCCCAAAATCATGAAATATGTAAAAAGTATTGTTGTGTATACATGAAAGTAAGATTAGTGAAATAAAAATGAACCTCACAACTATGGTATGTTTTATATACAAGGTGTATAATGTTCAAAATTTCATTAGTTGGTGTATTATTATCTACATTATGAATATAAAATGAGAGAAAATATTTTAGAAAAAAACAAATATTGCTGTAATATCATTAATATCTACCCATATCTATAGGTATTAAAAAATGTTTTATACCAGTAAATATAAACCACGAAATAATGTAATATTATATAATATGTAATTTATAATCATATGAAATATTTGATGTTACCGAGTGAAAAAATGACCGGTATGTTAAAAAACTACTAAATAGGTATCATGTTAACAAGTCCTAATTAATCTAATAGGTCATTGTAATCGTTTAAAATTTTATCGGGGTAATCATAATATTAATAATATTAAATTTTACAAAAATCTGATTGGAGTTTTTGAGTTTTTGAAGAAAGTTGTTATTAACAGACATTAAGTTAGACAATGATGAGATCGTTAAGAAATACCGCGTAAAGGTACGGTTTCCCTGCATCGTCTGGACGTTGATATGTCCGGACCGGTAGTCAACACTAGACGCCGCGTCCAGACACTGCAGAGAAACCGTAATACTGCAAGTATTATATTTTATTCAAACGTCTGTTGGGTTGCGATCGCTGTGTTCTATGCTTGTCTAATGGAATATTATTATTGTTTTGTGCTAAAACATACATTCGTTGTTTCTATATTATTTTAATTTCGACACGAATTTTCCGAAAATCGAGGGATAATGATAGGTACTAGTAATAATAATAATAATAATAGTAATAAATAATAAAAGTACATCGGATTTTGATTTTTTTCCTCGTGAGTCCGACGATATCTATTCGGCCGTATATAACTCCCCATTTTATACATATATAATTCAAGTGCATATGCAAATAACAATACATGTTTTAGTTTAGCACCAAATCAGGGAACGATAACCCTGATAGTTTAATACAATATAATATATATATAAAGAAAAAAATGTTTACATAATACATACATAAATATTACGTACTTATACTTATTTTACATTGTAAATAAATTTTAAAATAAAAATAACAATATGCCACGGGACTCTCACGGATAAGAAAGGGAGAGAGAGAAATATAGTGTAGTGAGAGAGAGAGAGAGAGAGAGTGAGAGAGACCATAAATGGCTTTTTTTTTAAGCGGCTTGCTGACCAAACGGCCAGTGCCACATCATCATCGTCCATCAACTACGCCTACTAGTCAAGTCAACCAGCAAATATGTGAACAGCGGCAATTGTTTCAACGCTTTTACCCGGTACTCGAGATTGTTAAGTCCATCCGTTTTGAATCGTTTCCGGCCGCTGTACAATTTTTCGTACCTGTTTGACAAGCACAAAACATAAACGCACACTGTTATTATTATACTATTATTATTATTATTATTATAACTACTACTACTACTACTACTACTACTACTACTACAATGGTTATTGTTATCATTATAAAAACTGTAAATAAAACCTATGCGGGTACATGGTTAATGTACCGTAACTATTATTACCGTCATCCCCGTAGACGCCTATAAATTTTATTAGTACAAACTACGCATAGAGTAATTAACGTGAATCACTAGTCGTTAACTATCTACTCCTGAAATATTGATAGATTTTGTTGTTTTTACATATTTTTTCATAATTTTATTATTTTTATTCCCAAACCTTATTTAATTTAAACGGTATATTTAATCTTAAACATTTTTAATTAAAACCTTCAAATAAGATATTTTTATTTTTATTTCAAAGATAAGATACTTTTCTATACATAATACCAATACTAACATTAATGGCTTATAAGCCATAAATTGTGACAACTTGGTTGTTAGACTTAATGAATTTGATTTGGCTGGATGAGTAAATATATTTTTCTATATTTCATTAGTAAATACATTAAAGTCCTTCTTTTCTTTATTATAGTATAAGCTTCAAGTATATTATGTTTATAATTGTACAACTATTAAAATATACTGATTAGTGATTATTATAATGCCTAACAAAATGATCACTGAAAATTAGGTTTCCTAGTTTAATGTTCTACACGTCTATATAACACTATGAGTAAAAAATAACACAATCATTATACATTTTGATTTCGTACGTACTATGCAGTTTCCTAAAAACAAAAAAAAAATAATAGTAGCTAAACAAAAATTATGGCACGAATATTTATTGATTAGTTGGGAAGGGATAGTACCCATGTAATGCCTACACATCTTTGCCCAGTCGTTTTACTTTATTATTATTTAACACTTTACGTCATACGTACGATACAAAAACATCGTTATTATCACACCAGACACCACGTGTGTTAATGGTATCCAGTGCGCGTGAATCTCGATTGCGGCGAACTAACCGTTTCGTCAAGTGTGTGTAAAAACTTTAATATAATAGTGATATTATAATAATATAATATGTATATGTATATATGTATAATATCATATTATGTTACTCAGATGTACCTCTCTATACACCCGTGCCAAAACTATACGTCATGAATGTGCCAAACACAGTTTAATAACCAATAATTATTAATTAATTAAAACTTATAAATTACTGTTCCTGTTAGATCACTACAGTCAATGAACATTTTGCTATGCATCGGTGGTTCGTTTATACAAAATGTATTATAAATATTAAATATACCTACGTGATTTGTCGCATAACCAACCTCGTCTACATAAGGTTGGCTAACTAATAATCAGTTGCACATGACAGTGATATGTGAGGGTGGTTTGTTAAACGTAGGTAGGTACCTACTGAATAAAAATAAAAAGTTTTACAAAAAAATAAAATATTTCATTTGCATTTTATAATATTATTAATGATTTTAATAGTTAGAAATTAGAATATTACATGTTCAATGACCGCGGATGAGTGATGATAACGGAAACAATGTGTTTTTATTTATTTCATTTTCGATTAAAAATTCATCCTCCTTTATAATTTATGTTTATTGCATTTGAAGTTTATATAATAATTATATAGTATTAAAAAATGTTAATATATTTTTATTTAAATCGCGGAATTTCATATTTACACAATTTTTAAACTATTTAGATACTGATGGCTAATACTGGTGGTTTAAGGTTTAAAATAAGTACAAATCGATCTATATTAATATAAATACATAAACATTTTCATAAAAACCAGATGTTTGACAATTTACAACAGAATAAAGTTGTTTTTGATTTTTTTTTTTTAAAAAGTAGTTTTATCATAGGACACTCTTTAGATGATATAACAAATTTAAGTATTTTATATTGTGATCCTCAAATACACTTGGAAATCTCAACAATTTTAATTTAAATAGATGTATGCATTCAATGAAGAAATGAGGTTTGAGAATGATTGGTGAATCACTCTATTAAAATTTATAATTAATGAGCTGAACATTACGTTTTACAATTGTATTACCATTAGTGGTTATTGGTAAAGTTTAGGTACAACACAATACACAAATAATATGAAACCACTATAATATTATACAATATATATATATGTATTAAACGTTAAAAAAATACTTGTAAAATATTAAATCGAAGTCAAATAAAAAATAATTTATAAATAATCTGACAATAATACATTTTTAAAATAAAATCTAAAAAAAAATTAATATTCTAACAGTCTGACACAACTAAACACGACCAACAGTGCATATTATTTTACGACAGTTACTATCGTTACAGAATTCTTTCAGAAGTTAAAAATATTTCATAAATTATTATCAAAAACTTATTTTCATGTTTTATTAGCTCCTTAGGAACGAAACATAAGCTTTACAAATTTCATATCCAGAGAAAGCTTATTTTAACGTTAGAACTATATTATTATCTTTTATTTATATTATGACTATGTCTTTAATCAGTTCAAGAATACTTGGAAATATTATTGGCCAAGGAAAACTAATCATAAAATATAATAATAATACTTTACGTACCATATCAAAATGCAAATAACTTGGCTAAAAGAACTAAAAATGATACAATATATATCAGCTAAATTATAGATTGCATGAATTATGTGGTGTGGATCTAGACAGCGACCTAGATTCAAATGGTTCAATATTATAAAAATAAAATTGTATGTTATATTTGACTTTGTATATTATATTATAATCCTTCCTGGAATGATGGACGTGCTCAGTAAAACCCTTATTACGTACCTACCTAAACCTACATTATACAACGATAAATAGATGAACCCTACAATTTCTATGATACTCGCCTATATATGATTAATGATTATAAATTTGTTATATACAATAATATTAATAATAATAATAGTCTTAGCCAATTAGACGGGTATACCTTTTTGGGTTGGCCTTTTGTTGGGCATGTGTTAACATGTGATAACGTGCCACGTCCGGATGGTATCTGGTGATGTTTAGATCATGTGCCTTGACCCGAGACGCCATGTCGTCGTCTTCGCCACCCCACCCCCAGAACATATTACTGAATCCGTTGACCAGCTGGAAATGCTTTCGGCTCATTCCTATAACTCCACCGAATAAATCCACATATGGCAGTCTAAACAAATGTGGTAAAAATAATTAATGTCTAATTTCATTCGTTTGCTATTTTCATAATAATAATATAATGTTAATATTATTCTTTACGTCAGAGAACGTTTATACTCGTACAATGAAAATTGTCATGTTGCAGGTATTATACAAAGTATACATAAAATGTCATGTTTATATTTAGTATGAAAGTGATAATTTCGATTATTGTTAATACTTTATTTCCTATTATTTTCTTAAAATAATAAAATATTACGTATTTATATGAATTAATTATATGTTAAACAATATACAATAAATTTTAATAATAATAATAATATATTTTAGATTTCAATCGGAGCGATGAATGTATTGATTTTACAATGATATGAGTTTTTTGTTATTTTCTTTTTTTATTATAATTTAAAAATGAATAACCGTAAAAACTTGAAATTTTCACATAGTATAATTTTCGAAATATATAATTTAATTATAATTCATTATGTTCATAAAGCTACTTTTAACAAATATATGTTAATTAATCTTATAAATTATATTAACTGGTAGGTAATGTGAGCTACATTTATTTATAAATATTATATTCATGTATTTATTTAACATGAGTTTAGATTATTTGAAGTTGACTTTTAACTAATTTAATTTAAAATAAATAAATAAAATAAAATTTAATTTAATTTACAAACAGACAAATTATTCCATAAAATATCTGAAACAATTTTATGATGTTATATTTTGTTTATATAAGCTTATGATAAACTTAATAACTTAAACAATTATTCCTAAAACTTTTAAGATATGACAAAAATACTACTAAAAATATATATATATAATATATTTGTTGTCCATTTTTTATTCAAAAGCTATAGAGTAACATAAGACTTATCAATAATTTTTACTCTCCAAAAATGAATCTGTACATTGTAAATAGATTAAGAGAAACGTAGACAATACATTTTTTAATCCAAAACAAATTAACTTGTCGAAGTAATTTTTAAAAATTTTCATTCATGACCTAAATATAAAATCATTAATTAACCAATTTTTATAATATGATAAAATATATAATCATGTACATTTTTTAACTTTTAATATGTTCTCAAACTAAATTCGATTATAATAATATACGAGAAAATAATATTGGTGATTGTTCAATATAAAAAACTGAATTTTTAGTTTTTACTGACTAATGGTATTGCAATTGCTTATAAATAAGTTAAGTAATAAAACTTATATATTACAATAATTAATTATAAAGTAAGATATTCATAGTTATTAAAATAATGGATAATAATTGAGGAGAATCAATTAATTAAATTGAATCATGTTTTTCTTATGATTGGTTTAATGATCATACAATTTTTTATATTTATTCAAAACTATAAAACACAAATGTAACTTAATGAAGTTTTCAACGATATTAGATAGAAAAGTTTTGAATTCGAGTTATGTAAATATAAAGTATATGTTTATTTAAAAAATAATTTATATCTTTTGTTAAAGAAATTAAAAAATAAGAATTAAGCAATCTATGGTTACCGTGGAAATAATTAAAATATGCAAATCATTTTATTATACCTAATTTGAATATTTGTTTACAATACGTCAATATTTCTAAAAAATATCTTAAAAGTTGTGACATAAAAGTTAATTGGTAGTTTTTATTTTATTTTAGGGCATATTTGTAATTTAATTACTTTAAACATAATAATTAAATGCATTATTATACAAAAAAAATAGCGATAAATGATAAATACTAAGTATTTATAAAAATGTCTTATGTCTGTTTAATTTAGTTGTATAGTGTACCTGTGTAGCGAATGTGTGTAATGTTTAATCAAAAATATACGTACTAACTACTTAGATTACATAAAAGTGAAATCATATTAAAAATTTAAGTAATTTAATGTGGATATTTAAAATATTAAATAGATAAATGAAAATATTTGAACAAAATATAAGTAATTATAATTATTATATGTTCTTTATTTATTGTATAAGTAATTATTAGACTATATTATTTTAGAAATAATGTATTTTTTTTTTTAATTATTTATATTATGTATTGAGGTATTATTAATTAAAATAATATTCATTTATAACAGTGATTGTTTGAAATTAGTTTAAAATAGGCGAATTATACAGGCAAAGAAAATGTGTGGACGTGTGGTGATCATTATTTGTATGACTACATGTATTATATACAAGATAATTAATTTAATGGGTTCTCAACCTTTTGAGGTACATGTTCCCTTTCATACTATTTTATGATGTCACGCACAACTCCTCCCCCATCACCATAATAATATTGAATTATGTTTAACTTTTATATATATGTATATTTCTATATTTAAATATTTAATATATACAATATACATTATGCATCAAGCCTTTAATGTTGGTTATCGGATTAATAAATAAATGAAAATGAATGAAGTTTTTTAAATATTTAATGCATTTATTTGTTTAGGAAATAATAAATACATAATAATAAATAATGCTAAACTTATAATAAAAACATAATAATGTTTCGATTAAATATAAAAACTCAAAAATAATGTTTTCATGTTTTTTTTTAAAAATTTTCATACCTCCCTAGAAAAGCGACTGTCTCGGGTTGAGAACTGTTGATTTAATGAAAGATACTCACCATTTCAGCAAACACTGGCGTATTTAAAAATATTTCTCTTACATAATTTTAATTTGTTATAAAACAACCACTCCACTCTACTCATCAAAAACTTTAAATACCTACTTATAATTTATAAGTCATACACTATTCGTCCGAAATTCAATTTTTACAAATCAAAATATTCCAAAAACTATTTTGCCTTGGAAAAATGAATTAAGAATGAAAGTTGTCATTAAAATTGGTAAGAAATTAAATATTATAAGGATATAAAACTTTTTTAAATAAAAAAAGATTAAGACCTCTTCTGAACGTGTTACACATACCACCAATTAACAATCTGTGTTTGACGAGTAAAATATTTTACTAAAAACTATAAACTTTTGTTAGTCATAAATATCGGGAAAAAAAAGAAAACAAGAAATTTAAAAATATATTTAATTCCGTTGTGAAATTTAGTTAAGATCATTGATAAAACTTTCTTTTTCTAACCTCTGTTTCTAACAATAGTTTAATTAAAATAACTGTTAAATATGAATCTATTATTGTACCTATTATAAAATATATTTCTTAAATTTGACATTAGTGAAAGAATTATCAATTTTACACTGATACGTTTTATTGTTTCAGTTACCTGACACAAATAATATTCTATTAATCAAATAGAAATTAATTATAAATAATTCTGTAAAAAGTAATGTTCCAATAACAATTGTTATCTAAGTTAAATACAAAACTATTCACATATCTATACTACACCCAATTTACTATAATCTTAAAATAATATTTATTGGTTATTACAGGTATACTGAAATTAATTTAATATTGTAATTTCATTATATTATTAGACTAGTCCAAAGAACTATGACTGTTTAATAATATTTTTTAGAATAAAATATTTTTAGATTTAAGTACAAGGATATTCATATTTTATTATATTCAATGTTATAAAATAAATATCTACATTTAGATAATCTATTTTAATGAACACTTATTTATTTAAAAAAATGTCCTATGAACATTATTGAAAATTTAGTTAAACTATTTATTTTTATTTCAATGTAAAATTGTTGTTTTAAAACGTATTATAATAATAAAATAGGTACCTCTAATCTGTGTCGAAATGAGCGAAGCATTATGATTACCCAGCTAACACTCATTATATCTATATATCTTGTTCAGTAGTCAAAATATAATCTCATGAATATTAAAAAAAAATATATTGTTCATATAACTTATTAACTACTTATAATATTATACAGAACACACTACGTAGAATAGGGCAATTTATAATTACCTACCTTTGAAATTGGCGTATGAATGAATTACCTACGGGAATATTATATGCTGTAAATGACTGTTAATCGATAACAGCACGTTCTGTGTATAAATATAATAAAGTATGTAATTGGTTCAGTACTAATTTTAAGTTCTTGTAAACAAAGTTTTGCGGTTTTTAAAAAGTTTTTTTTTTTTTAGTGATTTAATTCGTAAACAAGAAAAACAATATACTTTACAATGAACCTATAGTGTTACTCTACCCCACTCATCTAAACTTTTACTACTTATTATAACTAATTATAACTAATTAACTACGCTTGTCTAAAATTTGATTTCTATACATCACAGCACTAATGGCTTGCATTGGAACACGAAATAAAAAAATATAATATGTTGTCATTAGAAAATCTAAAAACACATGTCTCGTTATAAAATCAATACGTTCATCGTTCTGCTCAGAAATTAAAAAAAAAAAACATTTAAAAAAAGAAAAAAAACAGTTTTTAAAATAATGAATGTTCTTCAATAATAGAACCACCAAGCTTATAATATGGATGCCTATTAAAGCAGACTTTTTCGTATCCTTTCATGACTCGGGTCTATAATTATTACTCGTTTATTCATATAAAAAGATTTGAAATTATTCTAATTAACTATCCAAAGAGGGTAGTAATATTATATTCTTTTATAAGTAATTTTGAAAACTACGTTTTGGCAATTTATCCCTCGCGTTTTCATATATTTATGCAGAACCTTTTCCTAACGACTATTATTTATTTTAAAAGAACTCTACAATAAACTTTATAAACTCTATATGATAAATATAATAAATACAGTTGTGTTTCGATTAGATAATTTATTTAAGATAAAACGGTAACGCAATATGCTGTTAAATATATACATATTCATAGTAATTATTTCAATGGTAAATATTTATTATCTCCATATTATTTTAGAAAAAATATTGGTTTTTACAATGTCATTAAATGACAAAAAACTTTTTACTGAAATTTCCATTTTTTTTTTCACGATAATATAAACTTTATTACTCGGTTAGGAGGTAAGATCAATTGGGAATTAGATTAATGTTATGAAAATAAATGTTAGATAGGCTTTAAAATAGAAAATCAAAATTACGATTTTTCAATAAATTATTAAAAATAAAAAACTAAAAACTAAATTCTGTTTTAATTATTTGAAAGTGATGTAAAAATATTATGTTTTTCAAGACAATGAATTTTAATAATATTGATTATGGGTGGTTTATCCAGTGTTTATTATAAAAATAAAACAATTAAATAATCTTATAGTTACTATACATACCTGTAATTAAATTTGTCAATAGCTACTGACATGTGTCTTGGCTGATCAGGGCAACTGTATATGTTTCTATCATTCTCTGGTATAAGGTCTACATCATGGAAAAAGAAACAATCAAAATCGTGTAACTTTAAAGCTTCGGTAAACCCAACGTTCATTAACATCGCCCGGTTAAAGAGTCCATCGTCTATATGATGAAACAAAATTTGACAATATTAAATTATATCAATGTAAATGAATAGTAAAATTCAAAATACTTATTCCTAGACTTAGATATTTTTATAATATACATGTTTTTAGTATTTTCATACCTAGTAAAATTAATGACTTACCGAACTGTTCTATGATAAATATAGTGTAATCCAACTGTTGTTTTGTTAAAAATGGATGCATATTTAAAAGGAATGAACAAAGATTGGCTAGTCGGTTTCTATAAGGCACTATAATTGCAATTTTATATTTCGCATGACAATCTAAAGGCATTTGGCGTCCGCCTTCTAAAAATCTCAGCCAGGATAACTCCTGCGCCACTTCTTCTAAAGTTTCCTGAGCAGGTACAAGCAAACGCACTGTTCCATCTATAAAAATGAAGATAAAATAATCAATAGTTCGTCATAATTAGGTAATAATGTAATATAGTTAATTTTTATATTATAATGAAATAAAATATTTGCAGTAAATTCAGATGTTATTAGAGTATTTATGTAAATTTACAAAAATTATTCCAATTTAAATTTATTTTTCCAATCACTAACATACTATTGTACTTTATTTTAGTTATACATTTGAATTATATAGATTGCTGTCAGTTTATTTTATATAACATTATTTAAACAAAAGATATTTACAACGAAGATAAGTTAAGTTATGATGTTATATTGTTGTATTTTTTCAATTCTAATAAAAGTTTTAAAATATATAAAGCATAATACAACTTAATTACTAAACTATTTTTTAAATAATATATAAATGCTATAGTTTTTGTGGAGTATTATTTGTTATCAATGGAACTTTGATTGAAACAGCCAACCGATCAGTTGTCAACGAGTTTATACAGAAAAGTTCATTGGTCCTAATTCACTTTACGGTAGTTGATTTACTTTCATTTCACCCTCATTTATATAATATAAATTCCGATTAGTTAGATATTTTCACATCACTAAACTTAACCAATTTTTTTTGTAATATAATTTACTTATATTTTTTTATAATCTGTAGATGTATAATGTATATCCTTACATATTGATTATTTTTATAAAATTGTAAAGAAAAGCAGTAAAACATTTGTACTGAGTGATTTATTTAGTTGTAAACACACATTATGTAATAATATTTTTAAAATATTTTTTTAGCTTTATTTAAATACATAAAAACAGTATTTTCAAACAATTGTATATCTATTTTAATATTTTTCAATGTTAAAGTTTTACATGTAGTTTTATTTTTGATCTCTGAATGCATTTTTTGTTTCATATTCTGAATTACAATATTTTTCTATGAAGTTTTGTACCTTAAAATCGTATTTTGAACAAGTAAATAAAGTAATTAAAATATTGTTAAAAATAAGTAGTGTACCAATATTTTGATAGGCTCCCTAGTGCAATACTACATTCATTTAAAATTTAAATATTTATAAGTCATAATTAATTAACTAATTATTCGAAATTCGATTTTTAAATACTTTTATATAAAAAAAAAAATATATTAAAATAGTATTATACAGCTGCAGAAATATTATTATCAATCGTCTATATCTTTTGGATGTACTTCTAAATTATTAGTAAACAAGTAAAAATCTTAAATTATCATGATAAGTTAATTCTTATTAATATCGTTTTGCATTTCAAAAAAATAGTAACAACTCTTATCAATTGCATACGAATAAAACAATTATAAAATTACAATTAATCACTAAATAAATTTCAAACAACAATTATCACTTTAAACTTTTAAAGTACAATTGTTTATTTAATACTATGAGTTCAGTTTAATTACTTTCATCAATTATTTCTTACCTTAAAAATACAGTCAATAGGTAATTGGTTACTATTACTATGGATTTTTTTTACTACTAGAATACATTTAATAGTACAATGTTTTTCTTATACATTTGAATAACGAAAGTACAATTTATATTTCACATGATAGACGAATATATTATATGATACACGGCGTATCATTAAATACATACCTATTCAATATTGTGTATATCAACGTTTAGAAAATTCTTAAAAAAAAAGTTTTGTATAGAATCAAACTACTAATTGACCACATAATAATATGTTATACAAATCTCAGTTCAGGTTTTACTCAAAACACAATACGGTTTACCAAACCTCTGAACCACGGATAAATCTTAGCCTCATTTGTAACAAAACAGTTCCGTCTTGAAATATTTTAAAATAACTGCTCGGTTGTATGTGTAATGATGGATTTCTTTTCAAATTTAGCATTTAGCTTTAATAGTTTTATCCAATGGATACATATTACTCATTAACATAATATAATAATTTACTCATTAACATAGGTCCGTTTTCTTAGAAATAACTGTAACTATTTTTCTTGTATTACTTAAATCTAATAAAAGGTTCTTAGAATATAAATTTAAAATATGTCAATTGTAAAACGTATAACAACTTTAAGCTTAAAAGAACTTCATAATTTTAATAATGACTTTTACGTATAATTTAAGTTAAATCATTGTATAATTTTATTTATCAATAACATAATTATTTATTACATCATTTTATAATTTAAGTGCTATCAGGGTCCAGGTTAGGTTATGGACTAATGGAAGCTCTATAATGAATTGTATTTTTATAAAGAGAACGTCATACCCACATCGCATACGTTGTCTTCGTCTTATTAACGTATAATAAAGATAGCAAATTTTTGCCCAGCAAAACTAATTTTATGTTGTTAACTTTGATATTGGATTCAATTTGCCTATTACCAAAATTTTAAAGATAAGAATATTATCTAGAGCAGCGGTTCCCAACCTTTTTAGTTGCGTGGACTACAAATTTTTAAAAAAAAGTCTTTGAATCCCTCTAATGACTAAAAGTACGCCTAAATACACGTATATTTATAAATATGTAATATTATTATTAGATATATAATAATATTATTTTAAATATATGTACGTTGGCAAGATTGATATTATATGGTCTACGGCCCAGTCTTACGCTGCCCGCGGCCCATGGGTTGGGAACCGCTGATCTAGGACATCACGTAGTCTTTTATTGATATTTTTATTTTAAAATGAGTTATGACCATTTTAAAGTTTTAATATTTTTCGTAGCTATAAATCACTTTCAAACGAAAACATCAATACAATTTTACGCGATATCTAAGATAATATTCGTACTTTTAAGTTTGATGATAGGTAAATTGACTTCAATATTAAAGCTAACAACATAAAATGGTTCTGATAAACGCAAATTTGTTATGATGTATGATGTAAGTTAATAAAATGGAGACAACTCATGCGGATATGATGTCTTCTTAAACACACATGTTTTTACACTATTTAACTTTGTTTTTGATCTTGGGTAATTTTTGTGTGATTACATTATATACTTTTATAAGAATTATTATTATTCGTTTATTCCAAATTTCGTAATATGAGTATTTTAATTTTGTTCAGCTCGTATGACAATATTAATATTTAATATACGCTGAATCACATATTACATACTCGTACAACAAACAACTGATAAGATAAGTACACATAATAATATGCTTAACTTCAGAAAAATTAAATATTATGAAATTTTTGTTTTTTACAAATAATTACATTTCAGCGTAATTATATATTATATATATAATTAGAATAAACTTTTACTTGAGTATAATATTAATGTATATCTAATATAAGTCATAAATATCCATTAAAATATTGTCAGGTATTGTACAAAAAAATATGTATTCATACGTGCATCTGTATTGATTATACTTACTATTCTTTTGTTAAAATTGTCTGATTACAATTTTTCCATAGCAACAACTATATAATAAGTAATATTAAATAAATTGAATTTAAAACATTCAATGTATTTATACGTTATTTTCGTATATTTTATATTTACTTAAACTTATAAATATAAATATTTTCATTCATTAAATATGATTATTGATGAGTAATTAGAACAAATACATTTTTAATAGTGTAAAAATGAATTAGAAATTCAAAAAAATAAATTGCAATATTAATATTATATAATCTTTTATTTATCATAATTTATAATATAGAGTCTAAAAAAAAGAATTATAAAATGGAACTGTAATCTGTATTAAAGATCAAATAATATATTATTAAAATATAAATGTATTAATTTCTATGGATTTCAACAAATCTTAAAATATTTTCATAAATTTAATTATTCATAGTAATAATATATCATAGATATTAGTTACTTTAAAGCATTATTTAAAATAATATACATATCTGATAATTTACTATTGAATTATCTATGTATAATTAAATATTTTTAATCAATATGTTCTAATGTTTGAATTAAGTATATATTCAAATGTCGTTTAATTAAATTTAAGTAAGAATATAATGAAATTTATTTAATTTAAAAAAAAAAATAGTTATATTATGAAGTATGGTTTCTAAACCCATAAATAATGCTATATGTCACATTTGTTAAATGATAGCTAATGTACTATCTATGTATATTTTGAATAATATCTACTGTTAATGTCAAAACAACTGGGACGTGATTAAACGATTGCATCCCTTTGTACTGTATCACGCGCATATAACAACAAACGTTTAGAATGTATCATTGCTGCACTAAGTCAACCAATGAAACTATTCTCGAAAACTGAATAACTGTTGTTATATTATTATTATATTATCTTTTTTGTTAGTTTATAAAGATTTATAAATACCAAAAACAACTATAAAATTGTTTTGTATTAGCATACATTTATTAAAATCAAAAGCATTATTTATATTAGGCATATATTAAATATACTATATTTAATCTGTATAGTAGGTGAGCTAATAAATGTTGTATCGCTTGGGTAAAAATAGATAAAATAGATAAGCTGGTTGGATGTTAAAAAATATACTCAATACAGAACACAGATAACATTAAATCTATGCATTTCTTTAATATTAAGCCCCTAATTTAAAATTACTATTATATCCATGATTAAAAAAAAAAAAAATCATAAATATTTAGAGTAAAAAATTACTAAGAGTTCATATTTAGCAAAACACTCTAAATTAAATTGTTGAAATCATTTGAGATAATTAAAAGTTAAAATAATGAATAAATTATAATGAAACGATTCCAATTATCTTTAAAGTATAAATTTAACTTTCAGAATTCAAAGAAATATGGATGATAGTTAAATTTTTTAAGTTAATGTTAAAAATTAGATTCTCTAAAGAATTAAAATTTAAAATTTATCTGACATTTTAATAAATTTCAATAAATTACCTATATATATAATAACCTAACCTATGTAACAACTAAGAACATTTTATCGACATTTATGGAAAAAAAATAGAAAATTTAAAATGTCTTTAAATAACCCCGAAAAATTCGAACTCATTTTAAAATTATACCATAAATAAATAATGCTAATACAAATATTTTCTGAAAATTTAAAATACCTACCTATGGATATTCGTTTTTTAACAAATCATTACACAATAAGAAAATCGATTTTGTTGAAAAGTGTTTTTGCATAAAGGTTATTGTTTTTCTCAACTATCAAGAAAAGTACTGTGAATTTTCTAGTTTTGATCTCTAATACTACCAAATAGATTCATTTTCCTCCCAAAAAAGTATTCAAATTAGAAATCTATGTAAGTTTACTAATCTAAAGATGCAAATAAAAAATAAAAATACACACTTTATTGTAAAATCATCACTCCGCTAATAATTGAAAACTTACTTAAAGCAAGTGGAGTTTGTGGACACGGCATGAGAAGATTTTTGTCTTTTGTCTCTATAGTCTGAACATCATTATAAAACTGTAACATAATTCAAAAGGAAAAAAGTAAATAATAGGTGTATGATTTAATGGAGTACCAAACTCAGTCTTTGTATTTGAAATAAATAAATGTGATGTGCAGATAAAATATGTTCTAAACGACGTATTATTTGTAAAAATAAAATATTTTTTTTTATAACAATCTTCGTGGTTTTTTCATTTCTAGTGTACAATTCGCATTTAATATCAAAAATGTTTAGGTGTGGAATGAAATATTTCGATATATATTTTTTTTTTCAAAAAGTGCTTACCGCAACATATAACTAAATTGTCTACTTACTGAACGCCTCTTATTCATATTATGATTGATGAAAAATGTATTATTTTACACACAACGGAAAAATAAAAGAGTTTCCTGTTAATACATTGTATATATTAAAAAGTAATAATATCATTTAAATTAACAAATAAATATTTAAAGCAATTAAATTTGATTATTTCTTTAAAAAATAGTTATTACTTTATAACTTATACATGTTAATAAGACCTATCACTTAAATTTTTTTTTATTAAAATAAGAATTTTCAAAGTCTAATCTAATTCTTTTTAAACGATAATAAAAAAAAAAAAACGGTAACTTTTTCTTTATATTCTTATGTTAAAAATCCTGTATCATTTTTAAAATAACTTTGTACGTAAAAGTGACTTCATAATTTTTCTTTAATCATTTGAGAATGAAAACTTAAGTTTTATAATTTAATATTTTAAATCTGAATAGTGGATATAAATGTTGAGTATAAATTATTTTTTTAGGAAAATCGTAAAAATAAAATCAGATAAGATACATAAAATTAGATTTTCTATTTCTTACCTGATTGCGAATTTTTACATTAAATGTCAATTTGATCATTGAATTTGAAAAACGATTTCAAAACATTATAATACTCGTGTAAACACGGTGATGAAATGCAAAGTGAAAAATTTTAATATTTATGGATAGGAACTAGGACGCGTGTAATAAATTTTAATTAGATAATTAAAAGTTTTTTTATCAAATAAAATACACATTGTAACACAGCCATAGAATAAACAAATTCACGATAAGTTTTCACGATAATATAAACACGCAAAGTGTGTTTTTTCATTAATTAAAAAAAAATAAGAGTAACTATTACAGCGGCGTTTATAATTACAATGTAATGTATCTATATCAATACTTGAACCTTTTTTTTTACTTACCATAGTTTGAATACCGGAAAGATTGAGGTGAGTTATTGGCACAGGATTAGTCGATGGAAAGTATTCTTGCGTTGTCGTTGCAATCAGATTGTCAAAGCGACGTGTTTCGTTGTAATAGCTTACATATAAAAACTGCACCAGTAAGTAGGCTATACCCAGTCCGAATACAATTTTTCCACGCGAAGGTGGTAATATGGACATTATAGTTCAGTGAACATTAATATTATTTAATTTGGTGGCTTTTTATAGCTGAAAAATAAAAATACATTTAGTGATTATTCCATATTGTAGTACTGTATAGTAACATAATAATTCTGTTTTTTTATCGTAAAAATTATTTTTTTACAAAGTGTATGGTAAATACTCAATAATTTTATTAATGTATTATAATGTACTTGCTAGTATAATATGGTGAAATAAATCATCGATTTAAATACACTATCAATTAATGTCAGTTGTCGATAAAAACAATTCCCAATCATATATTTTACTATTTTCTACATCCAGACTGAAATTAGTAGTTAAGTTTAATTTTAATTTTTTTTCGGAAAACAAAAATTAAGTTTCATAACTATAAAAAATACATAATATAGTAGGTAAAGATCGTCATTAAAAATGTTTAATGATTCTTTCATGTGGACAAAAATATGTTTATTTTATTACTTTCACTTATAATAATTATAAGTATTATTATTATATAATTATAATTATTATTGTTTAAGCTTGTTACACTAAAAACAGTGATCGACTTATTCAGTAATGATTCTAGTATATGGGGACAGCTCCCCATACCAAAATCTCTAATGTCGCTTATTTAAAAAATTTAATTTTTATACAAAAATAAGATGTTTGATTATTTGACCTAACCTAACAAAGTTTTTTCACCATGCGATGTGTTCAACAATATTTAAGATCTACTATGAAGAGTTCACGATTAAGCAGCCTTACTATACTATTATCAATTGATACAGAAAACTCAGACAAATTATTAAGAGATCTAATTGCTGCTCTTGAAGTATTTGCAAGCATGAAAAACAGGAGAATCCAATTTGAAATAATTTCAAATTTAGCTTTTACTATTATTTTTAATTAATCTGAATTACTTTTTTGACAGTTAAATTTAAATATACCTATTTAAATAAATATAATTATACTTATTTACTTAAAACTAAGGATAGCTCTATTTTTTTGTATTTAAAATTTTTAGTATTTACCTATTATAATTAATATAAAGATTGAAGATACATAATATAATGTACCTACTGCTAATATTTAAAGTATTTGTGGAAGCTATAAGCATAAATATTTTATTGAAAAATATTGTGTGAAGGGGGGGGGAAATGAAGAATATTATTCGCAGTTAAAACCTAATTGTAAAACTACAACTGTTCCCTATACAAAAATATAGTCCTAGAACCGCATCTGCACCTTGTAGCAAAACATGATATTATGATTTATTAATTGTTGTAATTGGTAGTGATATAATATTAATTTTAATTGCATAAGCAGATAAAGCTTGTACAAAATTTAAAAACTATGTGACCCAAAAACTAAACTGCAAAATAAGGTTTAGTTACATATACTTGTCATAAATGATGATAAAATAGAAGTAGACTTCAAACGGTACGGAAATACATAAAATATTTAGAAATCGAGACGTAACTGTTAACGTGATGTTAACGAGATTTTAATAAAGATATTTTGCTATTTAGTTTAATTTTTGAACACATAATAAAATTAATAAATATAGACTTTTTAAAAATTAATACAATGTATATATTTATTTTTTTCTATTTATATTTCAATAGTAAAAAATATTATAAAAACCAACATACTTTTATTTTTCTACAAATTTTACCTATACATACAATACAATCAGCATTAATATCAAAAATATTCAAACAACCGCTAAATTGTTTGTATTTTTGAATGTTTAAAATTAATTAAAGGCTAAATTTATTAACTACACAAATTATATTGAACATAAAATAATGTTTCAATAAGTTGCAAGCACTCTAATCTCCCTCCCGTTTGAATCTGTATATAAGTTTATTAATTATATTCTAATACATTTTGAACAATCATAGTAAGTTATATAACAAAAAAAAATATTCTATAAAATTGAACATTATATAAACAATACCTACGTATAATATTGGATGTCAAATGTCAATAATGGAAGTATCATACTTTCTAACGATTAATAATGTTTCTCCATATTTTTTTAAAATATCTAAAATTATTATTATTAACCCCATTGTTAACCTACTCGAAGGTATTATAACAAAAGCTTTCGAAGGAGCTTATTGATTCAAGCGTAAGTTATCTATGCATAAATTTAAGCATAATAAACAGATCGAATAATATTATATAAGGGTATAATATCCCATGTGGCACTTGCACATTATTTAGTATCAGTTTTGATATTATGATAAATTTCCAATTCAATATGAAAACTTTTAGACATTTCTGGTCACTATACTATCAGATGATTTATTTGGAGCAATAAAAACTTAATAATTCTAAAGCAATTTAAACTCCAAGGAATCTCGTTAAAAGAAATTGATAAATATTAATTCGATAATAATTTATTTATTTCCGTTTAATTTGTGCTATCATTAAATTAAATTATTAATTGCCTAATTTAAATTAATCGTGCATTTTATATGAAAGCCTTCATCAGTTGTCATATTATACTCCAAAGAAAAAAATGTATATAGTAAGGCAAAAAAAATGAGTTTAAATATAAGGGTTTACAGGTTAAAACAAATCTTTTATTTTAAAACTATAATTATATAATAATCGTATATTATATCAAAATATACCTATATCAGTTTAATTGATTAATTAATGCATAATAGGTACCTTATATAATTCTAATTCATAAACATTTGATCAATTCACTAGAGTTGCATATTATTCAAAGCACATACAATATTCTTTTAGACTTTTAAAAATAAGCCCAATAACGTATTATTTATCATGCAGAAAGTCTTACTTACTAGCAAGAAACTAAATATTTAACAAAAATCTTTTTAAATAACATTTGTGCTCAATCTTCAATTGATGGTAAGATTAGGTTTATGCAACTTTTAGAAAAATCATTTTAACCATGCATAATGAACTAACTAAACCTTACGGGTATACATTAATATTGCAATGTAAATTTAATATTCCTTGGTCCACTCAAATTCAAATACATTGATTTTCGCAGAGGTCAGCGAGACTGTAGAGAATAGATAATTCCCCACGTTCTATTTTTCTTGCTTATACTTATTTTATTTTATAGTTCATCTTCAGAAATATTGAATTTTTAAATAAGTTCTAGAGAATATTATGATAAAAGTAGGCGGTGACTGAAAAATTCGTACCTATGTCAACCTTATCGAACGAAATTAATGTAATTTGATCAACGACATCGACACGCTCATTCACCCGTGTAAATTGTATACTGTAAAATGTAGATACTACCCTAATATTAAACTGTATAAAAACTATTATTGTAGCATTCTAAAACTAAACATTCGTTACTAATGAAGTAAGAACCTAAATAATGAAGTTGAGACGAACATACAATTATTATAATGATTACTTATAATCTGCCATTCCGGCTAACTATTAACTAATTTAAGATATATAAATTATGCGATAGTATAATACCTCTTGATATATAGGTACATAATATATATATATTTCATCTAAACATAAATGAAACCGGTTATATTATTTTTCACAAATTATGAATATTATGATCAAAGAACTGGCATGATTTAACCACATACATACACAAACAACAAATTTAGTACTATATAATAATAATAAATATAATTTATCTTTATTAATTATGTTAAATTAAATTACTATGGGATTAAAATGTTTTTATTTAAAATAAATTTCACAAAGTTCACTATAAAATAACAGTAATATAAATCGTTAACCTTATTTTATTAGAAAAAAAAATCAATTTTTTTTAAATTAAAATTGTATGCAAGAAATATAAATAACATTGTACATACAACAAGTTTGATCTTATATATTTAGTCTTATCGATTAAAATTAAAACAAATTATTTCAAGTTTATTCAGATTTATTGATCAGGCAATGACTATAGTCAGTATTGATCTTAGAAAAGAATATATTTTATAAATACTTTGTGCTTGATGTTGAACATCATTTAAGCCCAAATGCCTTATTATTTCAAAAGGGACATATTTTTGTATGTCACTACAATTCGTTAATTTTGGCTTACTTAATATGACAAAGTATGGCACATGTTAAGTATTAATTTGTGATATAACTTATTAAAAAAAAAAAAAAATGTTTTGTATTTATCCTTTACGGGAATAAGTATAAAATATTTACATATTTACTTCGATAATGATCTTCGTAAAATATTCAACTCATAGTCCCCTTTCGATCTACAGTTAACACTCAATATCGTCGTATAATTTAATAATTCAATGAAAGTGTAGAAAGTTTTTACCCTTACTAAAGATGAAATAGAAATAAAATATTAAGAACTGTCACAGTTTATACTATAAAAATATTTTTATTATTATAAAAAATTGTAACTTAAAAATATATGTGAAATAACATTGGGCTAAGGTTGTCTTGTCACTTTTCATTACATGAGTAAAACAGTTTTTAAAAGACAGAAATACTTTATAACTGTCATTCCTAGAATCATCTCACAAGTTGAAAGGATAGAAAAAACACAACACATTTTATTTTATGAAAATTAAAAGTATAATAATATAATTGGTCTGCCATTAAGAAAAAAAGACAAGTCCACAGGATCAATAATTTTAATCCAATGAGTAGAACCAATTGAAGAAATCCATTAACCAAAATACTCTTCCCCTTGTCTACTATTATTTTCTCTCCGTGTCTTACCTAATGTTTTGCTCATTTGTATGTCAGAATTCTCTTGTTCACTTCACCCCGTATCCTCACATTACGCTCATCGTTAACCTTACAAATCTACATAGCTCTCTCACTTTCTATCTTATGACCATCCCTCTCCATGTCTATAATGTGTCAGCGGACATAACAAACGCTCGAAAAGGACTTTTTGGTCTCGGGCATTATTTATCCTTTCCTAGCGACCAACTGTCAGACTTGACGTCAACGTTGCTCATCAAAAACGTGCACCTTTGGGAATTTATTGTGTGAGATGCATTATAGTAATGATACTATTTTTGAAATTCTTAGATGCTTATGTGTTTTGCGGGTATTAGCATTAATAATATATTAGTACTTGTTGTTTAATTTATATAACAGACAAACTTAATTATATCTTTACGCAATTCATTATATATTTACTGAAATCCAGTATACCATTGTAGTTATATTTCTAACAATTAGTTCTTCAATTTCGTATTAAATTTAATTATTTCAGTAAAAAAAAAAAATAAAACGATTTTAATGTCAACAAAAATATTATCGATCTTAATGGTTTTATTAGTTAAAAACTCAACTAAACAACTGTTAGATAAATTCCAAATTTAAATCAAATGGGTATCCACATGCGTTATGAATTATCACCAATCGTATTTGTCTTTATAATTTAGGCAAAGCTGATGAAAATTAATTCACCACGAATTAATCGTTGAAATATTACCGATACTATTCCATGACTTATTATTTATATTTTTTAGCTATACATAATACATACACACAATTTCATTAAAACGAATTTAAAATGTACTTGATGAAAACAAAAGGGTTACACAAGAAGTAATACAACTTATGAAAGCGTTAAGATCATAAATATAATTTCATACATATTTAAATTTGTTTGCTGTTAAGATTCTAAATTAAATTACTTCAATAATTTATTTACAAATCAAATAAGACATTAAACTCTCTCTTTCGTCGAATTTTAAAGAGTAAAATTGAATTCAATTTTTAAATCTATTATATTTAAATATATTTAAAAGGTGATTTTTCAAGTTGGCCCAAATTATTAAGTTCCACTTTTAGTGAATGCATAAGTATGAAATTAAAATTATGTTTTTCATTTAAAATAGAAAATTAAATCTGTAGAAAATTATCAAATACAATATTTGTGAGAAAAAATTAGGATAGGATGGGAAATCACCTAGTGGCGGCACCACCTCAGTAATTACAAATTAAAATTATTTTGTGTTTACAATTACCTTTCAATAAAACAAATTTTGTAACAAATTGTGTTGATAATTTAATTCATTATTTTTGATATTTTTATGCGCCTAGGCCTAGTCAAGCAATAAGCTTAATAATTATTTATTCATTTTATTTGAATTTGAATATCATATGTTGAAAGTATTCGAGTTTTAAAAAATAATCGAAACTAAAAACTTCAACGTTTATATGCTCATAACCACACGTTATTAATCGGGTTGACATGAGTTGATAGAGCTGTTAATTAATCCAGGAAAAACATTCTGAAAAAAATTATTGATCATGAAATAAAATTTGAAATCGATGACTGGCCCAAAGCACTCCATATTATACACATATTAAAAAAAAAATAAGATAATGACCTATAGATAGTATTTAATAAGGTACCGAATACAAAATTAGACAACATAACAAATATAGAGTAGTATATGGTTACATATTTATAATAACATTAGTTTTTTGTATGATATAATAATTATATCAAAGAAAATTATATTAATTAATTAATGATAATTTATTAATATAAATAGTTTATTCAATTTTTATATTTGTGAAAGTATGTAAGTTGTATTTAAAATAAAAACGTATGCATAATAATAAATTCAATGATATATTATGATATAAATTAAATAACAATAATAATAATTAACACTAAATAACATGGGTTAAACGGGGTGATAAAAGGTAAAAACAGTAAAAACAAAAAGTATTACATTCCGATTCAAACCAGGATAATGTTAAATTATAATTTAATACTTAGAGTATACTCTCTGTTCTTACTATATTATATTTTAATGCTTGTACGTCTGATTGAACCTGCTATATATAATTCTGCTTGGTTTATACAATGTAAAAGTGTCAACTCATTTGGTTAGGTATTGCTAACTATAATTTATTTGAAATCAATATCGATGGTAATCATCGGTTAGACCTAAAATGAGGG
The DNA here is from genome assembly GCF_003676215.2 of Rhopalosiphum maidis. Taxonomy (NCBI): domain Eukaryota; kingdom Metazoa; phylum Arthropoda; class Insecta; order Hemiptera; family Aphididae; genus Rhopalosiphum; species Rhopalosiphum maidis. The sequence goes on from NC_040878.1 coordinate 42,209,975, forward strand.
AAAAAATTGTGATTAATTAAATAAATGAAAAGACATGTCAAGGACAGTGATGGTCACTTATTATTTTGCGAGTAAGTACGTTTTAGCGATTAAAGACGAAATACAAACATAGTAAAAGCCAAATTATTTTAGTTTTTTGACGGTTGTTAAACATTTTGTATTATCAACGAGTATAATAAATATACATAACACCATAGTCGTTTGTATTATGTAGGTATTTTACAACTCATTATTACAATGTTCAGTTTCAATTTTAAAACGACCTTCGTTTTTTTTTTAATCATTGGGTTGAATAAACACACTAAAAAGCTTGATAGCTATATCAAGATCTGACAAAAACTCCATATTCAATCATCGACTATTCTATAATACACTATAAAAAGTTGTTTAATATTGTAGTAATGTCTTGAGTCTAAAATAGAAACAATTATATTTTTGTTCTATTCTTTTCCACCTGTGACAAAAATACAATGTTGTATAATATATTCTGCACCCGTTCACAAAAATATATTGAGCACAGATAGTCTGACCGGTTGATCAAAAACGAAATTGAAACCTCGCCTTTCTTTCTAAATTCTCATCATAAGAGATCGACACACCCTTCCCGCTGTGTTTCACTAGTCAATTTTAGGATTAACTTGTGTCTGACTAAATCCAATATTCTTACTGTCTTCTCGTTTTATAATCCTTCAAACTATTTGAACAACCCACATTTTCCAAACCTGATGATTGTGCGTATTCCTAACGAATATAGACGAATAATTTTCTTTCGATATTTCAAATAATATATATTATAGATGCCTATGAAGTTTCCATTACTAATGTCCTATCATAAAAATAATTTTCAATTTATATTTTGACACGACGTAATGCCGTGTATTGTAAATACCTATGATTTTGGGATCCCACCAATAATAAACTAATTGATATAATTTTTATATTATATTATAATAGATTAACAAATAGTAATACAATTTATTATTGTATAAATAAAAAGTACAGAGTATAATATTATACAATGATACCGAAAAACAGTGTATGACAAAATTTCAAAAATTACACAAATTAAAAGTAAACTAATACATTTAATATTATTTTTAACTCTGTGCAAAAAATTATATTTGTTTTATAATGGTTTTATTTTTTATTCATTTTTAAAGTGAAACTATTTATGATAGAAGTGATGCTTTTCAAAAATTACATGTAGGGTATATACCTATAATTATCGCTATCAATCTATTGTATATTAAATAAAGTTGTTACTTTAAACAGATCATTTTTAAATGTATTGAATAATTAATTAAATCATGAATTAAAATACTAAATAATATGAAAGACATATTTTAAACAAACCCATTTTTAGCCAAGTTCCACTTAGAATCTTCTTTTAAATACAATGATTTATCAATAAAGTTGTCAAAATGTCTTGCAGCACATAGTGTTAGAAAATAACCCAACAAGAAAAATACTATTAAGAAGACTTAATTTATGAAAATATGTGGTGAAAACAGATAAGATAATATAGAAGCCTTAAGTTCTATTGGAAAGAACGAACATCTGATAAAGATAGGTGTTTGATAAGATGGTCTTAGTGATCGTATATTTGGAAAAGAAAAAGAATCAATATGGTTTTTTCCATAATAAGTAAAAAGTATGACGAGTTTTCAATACACCTGTTCTTTATAATAAAATATCCTGTCAATTTTTAATATTTACACTAATAGATTATTCACGTGGATTTGATACATTTTTAAATTAATAAATTTCTACGATATTCTAAGTACCTAATATTGGCTATCATATTATATTAAGTTTATAATTTGTGTTTTTTTATAAATTTGATAATGTGTTAAGTTTTTAGATTTATAAAGAACTATAGTTTTAAAAAAAAGTGTTTTTATAGCTCATTTTTATTTTTCATATACATTTTTATTGTGTTAAAATAAAAGTTTTTACACTTCATTATAACATAATTTCATGATATTTAGCATTCGGTGTCTATAAAAAAAATTTTAATTTATGATTGAAAATCACTAAATATTAAATTTCTAGTTCCTAAAACAAAACTTTTATTCATAAATTATTTATAATTTCTTACCAAAACAATAGAAGTAGAAGTTTAAATAGTAATATATCATGAAGTTTTAAAGCATTTATAATACTATCTAAGTCAATAAAAATAAAAACATTTTAAAATAATCTTTTCGTAAAATATATCTATGTCATTTCACTCAACAGATTTATTTTATATTTCCAATATTTGAGTCCAAATATATAGTATGTGTTCAAAACCCTATTACTTAAAATATGTTTCCTCACACGTTCATACAAAATTATAAAAGTGAGACTCAAAACAATATTTTAGGGGTAGTAACTTAGTGTAAGATTACAACACTTCCGTTATTAATCATTTATGTAATAAAGTAAATTATCGTTGATGTAACTAATTTTTTTTTTTGTGGTTGTATTAGTTTTCTTATTGAGGATTACGATCAGTAAATTATTCAAACTTAGTATGCCTACCCTAACCAGAGTCCGGTTCTATAAACTAGAGACTCTTACATTATTTCATATTTGATATATTTAGCGTTCAATGATAAATATTTTTAATACCTCTGAGGTATTAGTCAATGTTAATAAATGCTTTAAAATTGCTCTATACTTATTTAGTTAAGTACTTTAAACATTGTTAATTTAAAATAAGTAAATTTTTAGAATTTAGTCTCGGTAATAACAATCACTAGAAGAAAAATTAAGTACCTAGTCATATCTTAACTTAAACTGTTCCCTACCATATTTTGTCTTTCGCTTACTGTTATCTTGATACTTATATTATGGAATATTAAATAAAAATATGAAATGGCATGAAATTCACAGCCCATGTCATGAGATTAAAAATAAATAAATAAAGTAAGATTAAATTAAATATAATATGAAATATTAAAATAATGTATAGTTCATAAAATATTTTGACTTTTATTGTCAGAAGCGTACTTATGTTAAACTACATGAAATATATGGGTAATAAAGAATGTCTTAATTTAAATCTTAATAATTTGTCATTACTTAATGACTAAAAATAACTGCTGAATTAGTAATTATATTTAAAATATAAGAAGATTGAGCTTATCGTGATAAATATATATATATATTATTGTTATTATTATTTTAATAACGTAAGAAACGCTTTTTAAAATAACGTTATAATAGTCAAAGGAGTACACACCAAGTTATGTAAAATTCATTGGTTCGATTACTAACTGTTATGATTTCTAATAATAAATATCAGTACCGATGTATAGTGTCCTGAAACCTCAAATAGAAGTAGGTAGTAGGCGCTCTAGTAAAATAGTTAACTGAGTACTATCGATCCGAATCTAAAACGTTTTCTGCTATCTATACTTACCCTATTTATATATTTAGTAATATATGAATCTATATCAAACTATTTAAGCTATTTTTTTTTTTTTTTACTTGAAAATAACTTTTGTTTTGTTACGATTTAGAAATTGGAAACAAAAATGTATATTTTAAAATTAATTTAATATTACATTATTACAACTAATATTATATATTTAAACATTAAGATAAAAAAAGAAAAAATTATTTTTACATTCATTGCGATTAAGAAATATATAATCTATATTAAATTATTATTTAAAATGTTTATTCAATTGAAAAAAAATATGAGCGTTGATTTTAAAATAATTGTATATTTTAATATGTCTTACCAATAAATAATGGAAATCATCTATTCGAGATTAAATATATAAATACGATTAAATATAAAATTACAAGTTATTTAAGTCTTAAAATACAAAAGTAAATTTTTAAAAGTATTCAAGAAAATAATTTCTACTTTAGAAAAACCATAAAGAAATTATTGTGGTATCATATCATCTGTACTTTGAAGCTTTTATGTTTTTCAATGACTTCATTTTTGTAAATCACTCATCATTTTAACACTATTAAAAGTTTTAAATAATTAATAACCGGAACTATAAAATATCAGTAATATATAATTGATTTGATGACTCGTAAGTATGAGTTTTCATTTTACAAAAACTTTCATATTTAAAGTATTTTATTGATTAAAATTTAGATAAATTAATACTTAAATGCCAAATCAATAAAAATTTAGAAAAATAGTTATAAGACATTTAAACAATAAAAGAAAAAGTAGCAATATTATTTTATAAAAATGTATTTATATCCAAAAATTTCACACATTTTAAGTAGTATAATAAATATGTACTACCATTTTAAGACAATATAAAATGTTTTCCAATGAATGTAAAAAAATGAAGTTGGTAAATTTTTCAAAATAATTTATAATTTTTTTTTAAAAACAGCTTATAATGCAAAAGTCAATTAGTATTATCCAAAAAATAAAATAAGGTAGCTTTTTTCATTATTATATAGAAATAAGTTTTTAAAGGTAATATTATATTTATAATTTTATATTTTGAACTATTAAAGTATGTTTTATAATTATAATGTACAATTTGTACAAACTAATTATAATTTTTTTTTTCTGGTAAATTGTTAAGTTTTATCGTTTTTTGTTTTTTTACACATTATATTTTGAAAGTCTAATGAAAGACAACTAATATTTAATAATAAGTCAATTTTATGCTCTTCATTGACTATTCTGATACATTGATGACCTATACAGAGATTTAATTATATTGAATTATAATGACTTCAATAAAATATATGTGGTTGTTATCTTATAACTTATAATATTCATGAATTCTTTATTCAACTATACTGGTTAAAGCTATATCAAGAGCCTATCTTATTTAAATATTTTTTAACAATATTAAATTATTCTATTATTTTTCATACATATTTCAAGCGTTTAAGAATTTTTGTTATTGAAAACCAACTAAAAACTACTCAATGTTTAAGATTGGAGAACATTTTTAACTCCAAAACGTGATGCTAGATATCGATAAAAAAAAATACACAAATCGTTTTTAAAGTCAATACACATTGGCAATACATTGTAATAGCAGTATATTCATCAAGCCTGTCAGAATTTAAATTGGTCATGAATTTATATTTAAGAACAAAATAGAATAAATACAATTATTGTATAGGTCCTATAAACCAGGAAATGATCAGTGCTACAGCAATAATAGGATTAGTACCAACTGTATGTTTCATATTATATTATAATAAATATGCTCATTTACGCAATATATAAATTAAACATGCATTTATAATATACATGTACCTTAATTATTTTCCTGGGCTTACTTGCCCATCGAGTATACTGAAATAAATTATTAGATGGTTAATGACTATAAATCGTTGTTTATGGATACGTTCATATTATGATACTAAAATCAGTTTTTAAATTACGTGTATATACATTCGTACACAGATAATACAATTAGTAGTAGTAAACTTCTAAATACAATATATTATTATACTACGAAAATTAGTTAAGTTAGCCAATTAACAATTTTTTTGTGGATACTGATTATCTCAGTTATTACTTAATTACGCATTAAAAGGGTCAAATACTTGAATGATTAAAAAAAAACCATAATTTTTCACAGAGCTGAATTTTGTCATTGTTGGATAAAAAGAATTTACAATTTCTTTTTTTGTGAAACATTATTAAATTTAATAGTTTGAGTGTTGATTATATGAGATATATGTTTTTAAACATACTAAATTTATAAACATAATATAGTTTATAAAATAAAAATTGTTATTAATAGATAACAGATATATTATATTTACCAAGAAAAAAAAGAAAAAATATATAAAATACAATTAATATTTAAGGTTAAAACATATTAGAGTACTCATTGTTAATGGAGTGGAACATACGATGCGTAGGATGGTTATTCGAAATTTAAAGTAAGCTGCAGTTTATCACAAAATATTACATGGTGTATATAACTGTATAATTTAGAAACATAATATATATATATATATGTATACATGAGTTTATATACAATAAACATAGGTACTAGGTAGTTTACCCATTATATCCGGTATTAAAATTTAGAATGTGCATGCATTTATATTTTTGTCCCCTTTAAATTATAAATATTTTTTGTTGAATTCTAAAAAACCATTTAAAAAGTTTTAAATTAAAAACGTTCATTTTTTTTATTATTAAAACTCTCGTACTGATTTTTAAATGAATAATAATGTATCTACCCATTTGTTAGTTCCTGACCTACAGTTCATGTACTTTCAGGTAGTTTGACAAGATAAGTTTTTTTCATATTGCTAGGATTCTTAAGTACTGTGGTAGACAAGTGAAGTATATACGAGTATATCACTCGAGTGGCCATTGCGAGGTCATATTTTGATCAATTATTCAGCGCATTTTCTACAGAATTTCTCCAGTTTTCTGAAACCAGAATTATACCTAGTTTTTTACAATAATGTAATCGGATCCTACATTGAAACAACTGATACTGGATTAATATTATTACTATATTTTATATTTTTATTAAATTGTTTATCTGAGTGCCATAATAATAAATGTGTACAAAAAAAAAACATAGTAAATATTAAATAATAATGTACTTATGGAACCATTTATCAGAGCGTTTTGAAAGCTATCTCAACGAATAAAAGCAGTAAATAATCTAATAATCATACATCATATGTATTTATATTTACACATACAATATACGATATATGACATTAATATACGTAGTAAATTATCCACCTATTTGGTCTTACGACACTGTCGAGATGATTTCTCACGATGTATGAATTATAATATGATAACTTATACGTTTAGTAGCCATATAATTTATATAGCCGGTAAACCTACCGTTTGCTCGAAAACTATCGTATAGATTTGTAAAAATGTATTTTTTCCCGGGCTCTCTCATTCCAGGCACGTATTCGTCCGTTTTAACGATTAATTTATTTTGAATCCACGCGGCGGACTCGTCATATCAGCCTTCCGCGGCTGCCCGCCCACACATCATCCATCGTCGGCACGCGCAAAGATGAGAAAATCAATTTTCCACTCTGCCAACACACTATGTGACGATATACTCGTACCGTAACATTATTCCATTTTATTTGGTACATCGCAGAACATCACATCGTGTGCATGTACCAGATAGTAGTGTTGTTAATACGAACGCCGCCACCGCTGACAAGTCCGCAGCTCTAGCGGCGTAGCGTCGTTACTCCTACGTCTTATCATCGGCGTCCAGTAAGAACGCAATATTCTTATAGGTACACGCGCGTGTCTCGACGCCCCGTGGTCTCGCCGTCGCCCACGTGCGAAATCAATTTCCCCCAGAAAATGCACAGTGCATAAGATCGTGTTGTATAATATATTTTATTATATTACACGCCTATACGTCCACCGCCGAACACGCTCGCGTCGCGTTTATAAACCGTTTCACGTTTAGTATAACTACGTGATATGTATCTTTAAAACGTTTTTGGAGTATATTTGATAATATGATTTTTAATAAATATAATATACTAATATAATTATATTATAATATTATATAAAAGGTGTGATGACTTTTAAAGGACCAATACACAGTCAAATGCGAAAATCGCGGTACTGTCGTGCGATATGCTTTCGATGGTCTTACCTGCGAATTATCACGATTGAGACAACTGCAATACAGCAGTATTGTCTCCGGTGACGACGGGGGAGGTGAAAACAAATAATGCGATGATTATTATGACGCCAACGCCGCCACCACCGCCGTCGGAGTCGTCGTCGTCGTCTTTGGAACCGTAGTCGTGACTTCGTAAGTCGTCGGAGTCGTAATCGTAACTTCGTAAGTCGTCGGAGTCGAGGGAAGTACACGCGCGCCGGCCGAACGCGAGCTAAGGCCTCGCACTGAAACGGCACAGCGCTGCGGCGGCATGGAACGTAAAAAAATACACACACAGCAATCCCAAAGGGTAATAAGCGTCGGCGCGGTCGTATCTTTCTCCCTCTCGCTCACTCGCACTCTATCTTTCTCTCTCATTCCCGTTCGCTCCCTTCCCATCGAGCGCCGTCATCGGCGGCGGCGCTAATGTTTAGGGTACCCGGCTATATACGCGGCACCTATATAATAAAACAACGACTACGACGACGACGACGACGACACACGGACCGTAAAAGCTCGTTCGCCGGGACTGCTGCACCACATTATTACTGCCGTTTTGTGTCAGTGTAATGCCGTATTCGAGGGTAGTGTTCCAAAGCTTTTTAAAACACTCTTTTTTTTTTTTTTTTGTAGAGTATTCATTTCTGTATTATCTTGAATACTTTTTTAAAATATTTGTTCCTATGAGAAAAAAAATAAATACATTTTATCAAATGCTGAGTTAAACATCACAACAGAGTAAACAAACATAGTGCTATTATTATTTGTTGTTGTCGTTGTGTACATTGGTATATTATACGGGTATTTGTTTTTACAATATTAAATGTATTGATTTTTAGACTTAAATCAGTTATATGTAATACTAATAAAAGAATAGAAAAGTAATAACGTTGTTATACATTAACAGTAAGTCGTTGTAAAAATATAATCCAGTATAGGAACGTATAATCCTTTATTATCTTAACATCTAATACAGTAAATTGGAAAATAAAGTTAGTTCCATCATCTTCAATAATAAATATTTTACTACATTTGATAACTTTAGATGAACTAGAAATGAAACTAATACAATTTATGGTGCTTACTACTAAATAAAAGTTTACAATTCAAAATTTTAAATACCTGTAAACGTTTATTTAAACTTAAGCTATGGAATTAATTTAAAAATAAGAAAAAACTTTAAAATAAATCTATCATAGTATTATATCATGGATAATTCTTTTTTTTATATATTTCAGTTCGCATCTGGACATTTGTAATATATAACTACATAATATAATAAATACAATTTAATACACTGGATAATTATTTTAACAGTGCTAACAATGGACACTAAATATATTTTCATAGTAAATCAACTATTTGTAAATATTTTTATTGAAAAATATGTTATTTACATACTTTAAATGTGTTACCTACACAGATCACGCTCTATTTCATTATTTTATATTATTCTTAATTTTAATTTTTATGTTTATTCATCTATACATATAAATTCTTGATTATTAAATGCCATAATCTTGTGAAGAATAATTTTCTAAAACTACTGATGCACGAGATATATTGATAATAATGAACTATAAATTAAATATTAATAAACGTTTGAAAATTGGTAAAACCTGTGACTTATCTATAATTTCACGATGAACTGTCTAAAACTCTTAAATTATTTATAGACGATTTGTACAGTTTGTTCCTATATGGTCTATCACAACATTCACAACAATAATGATGATAAAATAGCCTCTGCAGCTGAAGACAGCTCTCCATCGCATCGTCTTATCATGCCCGCTCAGGATAAACGGTTTAACAAATAATAGAGCCACCTCACGAGGGCCACCGGAATACTCATTTTTTAACATTGTATTCATTTTGTATCACAGCACTCGTCAGCTATTGATAACTGTAGATATACGAACTTAATCGACCACTATATTATTTATTATGCGTATACATGTATTTATAAATGTATTATATTATTAATGTTTGCGTGGATACCTACCATCTAGAGCTATAGTGAGAGATGTGATGATGGTCTTTTTTATATAATACGTTTACAAAGTGATTTACTCACCAGTTTATTCACCTCCATATTTTCTTTAATAATTCTCATTTTTTTAATTGTACAAGTATGTACCTAAAAACCACATTTTAAAATGCCAGCTTAATCGATTTTTTTTAAAGAGTGTCCTGCGTTATTGCAAACTTAATTTTCTTCACACGAATACTACCCTTTTTACAATAAATAAAGTGTTAGATAACTTTTTTTTAATATCTTAATATTGATGATATAATCAACATCTGAACAAATAGTTTATGAATTATTAAACTACTAAGAATTTCCATGAATATTCAATGATATCGGAAATAGTTTAAGTATAGGGATTATAACTATGATGGTATTATTGTAATTAATATTAATATATTAACCATTATCGTTTTATAATGAATAATACAATTTCCAAAATATATCAAATACTAGTCTCTAGAATTAAGATGTCTAGACTAAACATTACATTTAATATTTGATAATACAAGTGAACCAATTTTAAGGACTATTATACCGTATGCATAAATTATAACAACTCAATAACTATTCATTCAAATTTTAATTTATATACATGAACATTTTAAAAATCCTGTTCAATAATTTACATTGAAAAAGAACAAATTTAATTTGGAAAAAAAATGATATTATCCTTAGATAGTTTAACGAATCAAAGAAGATATCTAAAAATGTAGGTTTGAAACTATTAAAAACCTATTAAAAATTCCAAAAATCAAAATTTGAATAAGCGTGTTATTGAAGTACGTATGAAAGAAAGATGAATATGCTTTATGAAACACTTCAGTCAGATTTATGGAGGGCTATGTAAGCTGCAAAGTAGAGATCAGAAGCCTCCAAAGTTATTTATTTATTATTAATAAACAAGTATTATGCTTAATATGATCAATAGTACAATTTAACATAGTTAACAATATATCAATTTACTGAAAAATTAAAAGTGTTGTGTAAATTTTTGTAATTATTTAAATCTAAACATAAAAAAAAATATTTAACTTGAATTTAAAATAATGATAATATTTATATAAATATTTGAGCTTTAATTTTTTTTTATTATTAAATTTAATTTAATTTTAATCAAAAGATTCACCTAAATTCCGTTTTTGGAATATGAACTTTAGAAGAAGCTACAAATGTATTCTATTTTCAATAAAACGTATCACTTTAGATGTGTGCTCTTAAGTGACAAAAACTCAATTGTAAAAAATTAATAATAACATGTATTTGTATTTAATAAACGATGGCGGCGTTACGAAAGTAATGCAAAAACAGTTCCCGCGGCGACATCGGTTAAACAGAAAAAAAAGGTATAATAATGTTAGCAGGCGGTTTTTTTTTTATTTCATTAAAAAGCCACTATTATACAACTATGATAGCTCAACAATTAGAAAATAAAAAATAAAATATTATCAACCGTTTTTTTACCTTAACTCTGCTCAATATCTTTTTTTATTCATAGGATAATACATTATTATTATGCCTTCATTTGATTTTTGAATTGTATCAATTTTTTTAACCAATACCAAAATTAATAATGCCAATCGCTGTATTAACTTTTTCTTTATGAAATTCGGTCAGTATGAAATTAAGATCTGAATGATACTTTCAATAACAAAGTATGTGCTACCTTTGCCAATCTATACCCATCATATAATATACTTATGCACATATAGTTATAATAATATATATTATAACCATAACTATATAGCTATCTATGACATAATAACAATATTTTCAAATATAGAAAATAAATCTGGTTATATTTTGTGTAAAGTGGTTTTTCTATAATCGGGTCTTCATAAAATGATTTTCTGGGAAAATAGTTATTCAGGAATACGAATTTGGTAAAATACACTATAAACAGTTATCATGATTCTTGCAATATTAATAATTTCTTTAATAATTGTATGCCAATTAAAACAAAATACCTATCAATCATCATTCATCAACAAATCTAGAGTAATTCTATTTAAAGATAATAAGAATAATAATATTACAGACGTCATAATATAAATATTAGGTACCCGGTCACTTCCCCGTCAGACATTTCCCCGTAACCACTTCCCTGTAAGACATTTCCCCTCCAATACCTTTCCCCGTAAGACATTTACCCGTCTGATACCTTTCCTCATTAATATAATTATATTTATATTATCTTATAAGAATAATGATTATAATTTAAAAAAAAAATATAAAAATGTTAATCTATAGATCATATAAACATTATATATTATAAATGACATTTATTTCGTCCATTATGGTTAGGTTAGGTCGACGACTTCAATATTATTACTACTATTTATTGTTATATATTTTTCGTTATCGGAGCAAAACCAAAATAATACGAAGATAAAGTAATAGCGTTACGACGGCGATAGAGATAATAATCTGCTGACGATCATCAGTCCGCTTTTGATTTTCGTTTAATTTTGTTTCACGCCGTCTGTATTTGTTCGTTATTTTGTTTATTGTTATAACCTGCGTTATTTTAATTTAATTCATAAATAATTTCTACAATGTCTTTAAATTTTGTGAAAAGTTCAAAAGGAAAAAACTTACTAGTATACTCGGGATATATTTTTGAAAAAGATTATATGAAAAAAGAAAAAACTTATTGGAAATGTATTAGATACAATAATGATAAATGCCGTGGAAGAGCACATACAATAAATAATGAGGTTTCTTTTCATTAAGACGATCATAATCATACACCGAATGCTGAAGAAATCGGTGTTAAAAAATGTATTTCACAAATAAAAGAAATGTCGAATCAAAGTGAATTAACTCCACAACAAATTATTGCTCAAATGCCGTGTTCTTCACGAGCAGTATCTGCTAACCTCCTGCAAAAAAAAAGAAGATATATCGGGATGTTGCTAAACGTATAGAAGATATTATGTTCACATATAACGAACGTGATCTTGATGAATACTTAATTGGAATTGCTCATAATTTAGAACTACAACATTAAAATGTTTTATGGTAATTTTTATATTATACTTATTATAGATTAACATTTTTATTTTTTTTTTTAAATTAATTTTATATTATAATCTATTCTATTTACATGATTTATACATCAACTTTTTTTTTAAATTCATCATATATAATATGTACTATTTAAATGCTCTATAAACTAACATTTTTATATTTTTGACCTAACCTAACCAGATGATAAAAATATAATATTAGCAGGGAAAGGTATTCGACGGGGAGGTATCTTACGGGGAGAGGTATTGGACGGGGAAATGTCTTACGGGGAATTGGTTACGGGGAAATGGCAGACGGGGAAATATCCATGAATCAAATATTATCAAAACATTCAAAACGGATGACAACTAATTAAATTTATTTAAATAGTTTATAATATTATATAAAAAAAATTATCGATTTTTATTTTTTCAAATCAAGTACAAAATATTTAATTTTTAATTTCCTTTCGAATAAATGACTGTGTATAATTTTATGATAACGTTTTTTTTTTTTAATATATGCAATATTCATAATAATAATAATGCATTTGAATTAAGGTGAATGGTTCTTCTTTTTAATTTAAAAGAAAGTCTAAACTAATTGATTCTTATTTTTAATTATATATTTTCATTTAAAATTATTAACGTGTTAAATTGCTTATACAACAAAAATAAAAATTGTAATAATTTGAGTATATTTCACCTTTCTTGTCATTTTTCTCGATAAATAGTATTATCTATTTGAATCGGAACCTATTAAAAATATGGGATTTAAAAATTTACTGGAATCTTTTTTCTATGCTCAGGAATCTTAATTGAAACCAGTACTAATATTTTTTTAATAAAAAACTTTTTGATTTTTTTTCCAGTTCCAATCATATTGAACTATTTTATTTATTTAGGTAATAATAATTGGATTCCGATTCTGTAATTTATCAATATTTACTTTAAGAGAACAATTGTTTTAAATGTTCAAGCTTTTAGAAAAAAAAAAGTTGGCTCTCAAATATTATGAATATATGTTTTGTATATTATATATTTATATAACATCTTACCTAATTAATTCTATAATATAATAATGAATACAACTTTTATTTTAAATAATATAATTTTAAAAAGTAGTACATTTATGTTGCACTTATTTAGTTTTACATCATCATAGCTTGTATAAGCAAAAATTATTCATACATTTGGTAACTATTTAAAATTATTTACTTTTATGCAGTACTTTTTTTGTAGTTTAGATCTTTGTTATTTTTGTATAATTCAGAATTCCTTGTACAAAGTTTACGTATATATTTAATATTTATATTCTATGTGTATATTTTTTCCATCTTTATGACATTATGACTTTATGTTAGTATAGCTATGTATGTTTGCAATGTTTAAAATTCCATTAGTTACGAACTTAGACCACTGTCCAACATAATTACCAACGAGAATTCATTACACATACTAACAGAAAACAGGAAACTCCCATTACAAGACCTTAGTGATAGTGATACCAGCTTAAATACTGAATTTCTGTCAAATGATATTAAAAAATATTATTTTATTTGACATAATGCATGATAAACAACCATATAACCATTATGTATACAAACGTATGTGTAAAATTAAAATTTAGGTTGATGCTAAAAACTAAATAAATTAGGTAGGCATTTTTAAAAATGAATAGGTAAACATAGCGTGTATATAAGATCAAATTTAATTATGATAAATCAATTACTATGTCATACGCTGTACATAGGATTAATTATAAATTATCGAGATTCTTTACAATACTTTTGTTGTATATATTGTTTGCAATTTTCATAAATTTTATGTTTATAAAATATAAAGTGCTAAACTCTTTTAATAATTTTTCTTAATTCATATTATAAATAATTACAATGTAATATTTTTATTTGTGAAGGCAATATTAATTTATTAATACATAGTTACATATTAAAATATTTTAAATTTAATCCAGTGAGGATTTACTCATTGCGATATCTCCTGAAATAATAAATATATCATAATTATGTTGTTTTTAAAAGACATACAGGGACAAAGACTACAAGTATTTCATATCTTAATTTAATGTTTTAGCAAAAAATTTAAGAAAATATATTTTTAAAGAATATAGAAGGTGTTTAATTTTGATGTTTCAACATTTTATTTTCATTAATTTCATGATTTTTAATATTTTTTTTTTAGTTTTAAGAATATTTTTGTATAATTATGTGGGCACGATCCCGCGAGCCAGGAATTTGATAATACTGTCACAACGCTGTCACTTAAATGATATTGAATAACTCAAAATTTCTTTCGAAACTAAAAAAAATAATATAAATCATGAGATTAATGAAAATAAAATGTTGAAATATCAAAGTTTTCAGAAAAATAAACTACAAAATGGCTTTTTTTTGATTTTTTTAAAACTTTTTTACCAAAATATTAAATTAAAATATGAAATACTTGTAGTCCTTGTCCCAGTGAGTCTTTAAAAAAACAAACAAAATTATGATATCTCCATTGTTTCAAGAGATTTTGAAACGAGTAAATTCTCTCACAGGATACTGCATATAATCATGACAATATATCATTGATTAAGTAAGTTATTAGTTGTATGAGGGGAAGGGGACTTAATAAATAGATATTTAATTATACCTACCAATATTTTGGTGTAATGAAAAAAATATTATATTTCATTTTCTTCGTAATTATCCTAATAGTTAACATATTTTTTAAATTATTTTGTACGCACAGTACACTGCAATAATTATATCAATTATAGAATAATAAATTATTTTAAACATTTAACTTGAATCTATTCTAAATCCTTATATTTCGAGATAAAGCTTGCAAGCTCATCCTACACAGTTATTTGAATTTATATCAAGTTTTCAACCGAAGCTAAAATAGTGCTTTTACAGTTATTCTCAATTTACATAATTTATCCTAAAGTAAAAAGAAAATTGAATATTTTTATATTAGAGGCTCTTTATATGCCCCCCATTTCAATAAATAATAATATACATTACATATACTTCGGGAACTATTGACTTAGCTATTTGATAATATTTATTGAAAAGACAGAATTTAGTTGAGTAGTAGATTATTCGAGTATATATGCCACTACTACACACTAATAAATACTACTTTTAACTATTTAGTTATGTAAAAACCATGTAAATGGAAAAATCTATTTTTTTTTTTTATTGTCCTCTGCTAAGATATTCCACTGATAATGTTATTTTACAAGTGTGTTATATATAGTTGAAGCCATAGACAAGAATACCAATGTCCCGTAAGTACAATTTGAGAGTACCTTTTTTGTGTCTTTAGCTCGTTTAGCACTTTCGTAATCCATGTCGTTTATGGGTAATAATAGATTTTATTTTATATTAATAAAATATTATACATAGTATATTAAACTATTATTATTTATTCTTATATAATTAGTAAATTGAGAATAATTTATAATTTCAAAAAACATTAATATAATAAGTTTAAAAAAAATGCAATCATTGAATCATATGTGTAGGTACTTATTTGATAAAAACGCCATTCTATACTTCTATTGCTGTTGCTAATAACAATATAAATATTAACAATGCTTGAATTGTGGATGATCGTGGGGTACGGAGTCCGCCTTCTTTTTAATGTTTTTTCTTAAGCATACCCCTTCTTTTGTTTGAAACGGAACGCTGGAAACGCAACATTTGCTGTAGTGAATTCGTAAATCGTCAGTTTTTCCTGATGCAAAATATACCTATAACTTAAACCTATAGCCATAATATTTGTATATTTGTATCGACTATAAAAAAAAAAATTGG
The DNA here is from genome assembly GCF_003676215.2 of Rhopalosiphum maidis. Taxonomy (NCBI): domain Eukaryota; kingdom Metazoa; phylum Arthropoda; class Insecta; order Hemiptera; family Aphididae; genus Rhopalosiphum; species Rhopalosiphum maidis. The sequence continues at coordinate 42,226,437 of NC_040878.1, forward strand.
TTAATTAATATAATCAATGGTTAGGCTTCGGAAACCACACCTAAACTTTTTTTCTATGCGACCGTTGCGATCCTAGATATTGTGAACGTGACTATTTTTCACTTTTATTATAATAATATATAAAAGAAGAAAATTTCAAATCTATTAGTAATTTTTTCAACAAATTTTACACTAATTCACTTTTAACATTGGCCACAGTTAGTTAATTGCTCATTTTTTATAAGAAATCTATAAAAAAATATATTCATTACTAGGTGCTTATAAATAATAAACTTAACTAAATGAACGTGGATATATGTATTACTAAAAAAGATCTTGTATAATAAAAAATTATTATGCGTTACAATTTTACAAACACTACCTAAAAAAAAATTAACATTTTCATAATGTGTACAATGTTTTGAACAGATTCGTATGTCATTCAACGACGTCACAGCCACCGAATAATCGGATCAGAATCGAATTACACGCGTTGTCAGATCATTACAGCGGCACACTAGACGGGCAGCTCAAACGAGAGCGATACAACCGTAACGCGGAACTCTGACGAGTCACTGGAACTGTGCCTTATGCTCGCTAGATCCGACGTACGCGCGACTTGTCATTTCTGCGGAACGTATAACCCGCCGTAGCTCTGTGCATATTTCGACAATGACGATAACGCACAGGGAAACGGGGTTTTACAAATATACGTTCTGTTCAGGAATCATACTTGAACACTTACGAATAACGTATTCCTACGAATGGTTGTTTATCGCATAACACGGAAACAGAAAAAATAAAATATGCATTAAAGCAAATATTTAATACAGATGCGACAATCAGTGTTCGCGCAAACGCAACAAACCAACCACCGATGCACTGCCCGAACGATGTCAGACTTATATTATAGGCCACGGAACAAGGCCAAGGTAAAATTTTGTTTATATATACCAGAGCTTGAGGTAAGGAAATGTTAAAGCTGCGAATAGGTATGAATAATACTAATAATACTATTTAATAATACGAGTACAAGCAATATGATGTACAGGCAACATAATATGTAAAAGATCAAAATATATAGATACTAGATGCCTTCCCTAATCGCGCAAGTCTGCCCGGGGTGGGTCTTGCTACGACGGAGGACAGACAGTGAATATCAAAGCTGGTCGTTTCGCCGGGCCTTTTATACACGGTTCATTAGCGATTACACAGGACCGGTATCATGTTCTGTGACAAATAACAAGAAACCGTAGAAACCCCAATAGTGCAATCGCCGATAAACGCACAATTTAAATAAAAGTTATGATAAGAATAAAATAATTATAATAATAATAAAAATATTAATATTAATAATAATAATAAGATCAGGAATAAGAATAATAAAAAAGAAAAGAAGAATCTAAAACCTTATCCGTGCATCCCCCCCCATCGAACGGAAAAATCCCCCCCTCTCGGATAAAAAATTAAAAGTTAAAATATTAAACAATTATTTATTATGTATAAACTTTTCACGGGATTTTAAGACTTTTCCAGAGTTTTTTCCAACCCGTTCTTTTCGTATTCGCGTAGTTTGCGTCTTTTGAAAGTCGTGCGTATATACGATTTTTTCGCCGTTTGCGTTCGTAGCGGTTGCGATCGCGGTAACGAGTACGACCGCCGACGACAGTCCCCCGGACGTTTTTCTTCGTTCTTTTTATTTTCGCACATAGGATCGCAAACGCAGATCGACGTAATTGATATTTATTCTATTGCTATTGCTTAAATGTACACGTATATAACATACGTTTGATTCGAAGCCCATTTTTCGATGTACAATACTGTTTTTTTTTCTTATTCAATAAATTGCATTTTATCGTATTTATATTATTTTGGTTGTTCTCGGTAGCTAAACTTTTACGTCATACTTATATCTTCAACCACACGTTGTGCTGTATACCATAAAAGCGTTTCTCGACGACGTTGGTGTCGCACAATACTGTATTCGTGTGCATGGGACATGGGTGTATCGGTGTATATATGTAATAAATAATAATACATGATAAGTTTTTTGTAGGTGTATTGATGAGTTATTAATAACATGTTATATATCTTTATAAATCGTAATTTAAATTATAATGTAATTGGATGATGTGTAATAAATAAATAGGTGTTTCTTTATTTTAAAATATTTTTATACAATACATTTAATGGTTTTTGGGGATTATGGGTGGCTGAAGGTGATGTTGAATTTTTTGTGGAACGCTCATTCATCCAACATCTACTGAGTCCCCCTTCTAGTTTTTTTCCAAATCAAGCACTGTATATTAATATTTAATAGAACAATGAGTATTTTTTAATTTGTTTACCGAATGGTGTAGCGCCTAACTAAATTTTAGATAGGCAGTTTTATAGACACGTAAAGATTTTCCGTTGCGCCTTGAAAAGAGATTAAGCTTAAAATATAACCCTTAGTTGTAAACCAGTGTTGCCGATATGCCGACGACAAAAGTAGTTTAGTGTAACTAAACACGGAAACACTGAACTTGTGTTTTGTTTATCGTGTCACTGGGTTCGTTTGCGGTATAGTCTGTATACATTATACACTTACTGTGCTTTTTCACGATTGACTTTTTTTTTTATCTTCAAACAAGTTTTGTTTTCTATTGATTTTGTTAGGTTTCGACGGAGATTTCAATTTTCGTTCTCTAGAGGCTTTGGGTAAAAACAACTGTCAATTAATTTTATATTATTATTTAAGCGCAATAATTTGTTGCGTTCTCTGATTAGGTAGTTAAATTTTTCGGCATTTTCAGGTGCTTTCGGAAATGGCCAGCCCCTCGCCAAATTCAATGGGACCCCCGGGGCCCAATCATCAACCGCCGCCTCCGACACAACCTCAACAACACCAACAACAGCAGCAGCAGCAACAACAACAACAACAACAACAGCAGCAACAGCAACAACAACAGCCGCCACAAGTACAACAGCAACAGCCACCCACCACTCCTCAGCCATTGCCTCCTCAAAATTATTCCCCAGGCCAGCCGGGTGCTCCGGCATCGCCCAACATGCAGCAGGGCACACAAACATTTCCACCTCCAGGCATTCAAGTATATCTCAATTTCAATTACTTAGTACATGATCGTATTATTATAAAATAAGTAGTTATATGTTTCCAATAAAACCAATTACTTAGGGACATTTAAAAAACATTTCAAAGGCATTTAATTGATTGGTTTTTTGTCTTATTGAACACAAATATAGTAAGTTAGTATTTAAGTAGAAATCAAGTTTGACAGCCTAGTATAAGTCTTAACAATACTGTAGGTATAAGATAATATGAAATTTGTTGTATTTGATTAATTCAACATAAATCCTTATTAATTCAGTATATTATAAAAATATTTAAGCAAAAAAAATATATATATTGTCCTATTTAACTCCATAATAGCACACACATATCAAAGTTAAAAAATAAATACAAATTAATACTAAGTACAGTTTACATATCTAACCAAATAAGTAGTCATATTAACAAAAAAAAAAAAAAAATATATGAATTTGCATTGATAACAAAATATTCTGTTGAAATATCCTCTCAAGCAACAGTGTAGTCTGTTGAGAATCAGGTGAACTTTTAAAAATTTGTATCTGATGTTATAAGTGTTCTTATGTTATGATTGGTAGGTTTTTATATTATATTTGACTAATCATTATGTAACATTAACCTATCCTTCAAATCAAGTAAATACCCATATGTTGAACTAATGAAATATTTACTTGTACAGTGAGATATTTTTTGATATATAGTCCTATACAATGCCTTGACTAGAAAATTAAAACATAACTAAAATACACTCCCTATAACTTGTACAGCATTTACTTAAATTAAAATGTGAAAATACGTAAATATACTAAAAGTATTCAAAAATATGCAGTATACATTTTTGTATTAATGTTCGTTATGTCTTAAAACAAGAAGTTCATATTTCTATTTGAATATTCTTCTGCCGTAATTAAAGAGTATACAAATACAACAAATCCTAAACCCTACTTATAATAATACTTACCATTAACTGTTAAGTATTGCATCTTAAATGTTTGGAGTTAACCAAAAGTGATAATCAGGTATACCTAAAGCTTCAAAAATCTTTGAAAACTCAGATAGCTGATAGTCATAATGATTGTTCTATTCACATTATTATAGATATTATATTAGCTATAACTAAATTTTTGTTGTCATTTATTGATAATTGGCAGTAAATAATTTACAGTATTTCTTATAAATATTGTTTATTATTATTTTGACATATGTTGATGATGACTTAAAATTTATCATGATTTGAAATAGAATTTAAATCTTGAATTTTAGTTCTTACTCATTATTTAAAGTTTTGTAGTTTACTTTTAAGATGAAATGGTTTAAATGTTACATCTCAAATAATAATATTTTGTATTTTATTTTACTTCAATACTTAATTGAAATTATTGTCTTTTAATTTCAAAAAATTGTCTGCTAGTTTTCTTGTACAAGCAGCAAGTATATCAGCATCCATTATGTTCTTGTATTCACCTCCTAAAAATATTGTTCTAAATGTAGGTATTCATATTTTATACTAATTATAAACTTTGTATTGTATTTTTACTAAAATTTTTACCTGTTGAATCAAGTACACAACCTCTAGCTTCTTGGATAATCAAAACTCCTGCTGCTACATCCCAACACTTTAATTTTTTATAATAACATATATCTACTGCCCCCATTGCCAAATAGCATAAAGCTATTGCTGCTGATCCTAAACTTCTTAATCTATTAAGTATAATAATATGTTTAATTTTTATACATTTTTAATTGCAACATTTTAATAATTTAAATGAAATTGAATTCATCTTAATTGTTAAAATATTAGTAAAACAAGTTGATATAAGTTACAGATAATTAACATTAATTATTTTAAATAGACTAAACTTCTTTAGTTAATACAATTTAAATGAATAATTGTAAATTATTTTAGTAAAATCTGTATACTCCGGCCTATGAGTAAACAGTAAAATAAATATAGATTAATAGTAGCAATCAATGTTGACTTATGCTGACATTAAGAGTATATCAAATTGTTGGAAGGTTTGTGAGTTTGGATGCATTTTGATCCCCACCCAATTATGTTCCTTATAGGCCAAAATATAGCAAAAAAAAACTTGTCAATTTAAATTTCATATTTACCCACGGAATTTCCTTATATCAATTTTGGTCGTAGAATAAAATTCATGTCCAAGCATAGCATTATTAAGATCTGAAAATAAAATAATCTACTAGATTCTGAACAAAACAACTTCTACATAATAATGCCAATTTTTTAAAATCTAAAATTCTGTTATTTTTGGGAAAAATTAAAATATATTTTATTGGATGAATGATTATAAAATTGCTCAGTAATTTTTATGTACGTATGATTGAAATAACAACATTTTCAAACTCATATTTTTTAAAAGCGCATACCGTTACAAATTTATATTAAGCGTTTATATTTAGTTTCATTAGCTTAAATATTAGAATTGATATATTACATTTAAAGTTAATAAATAGTAACATTATCTGGTTCTCAGAGTTTTTTATTTTATGTTATTAATCAAATTATATGTAAGTCACATATTACATTTAAAAAATTTCAATAACTCATCTTTAATTATAGTATAAAAATTAAAAAATACAGATAAACTTATAGTCATTAAATTGATAGATCGATTCACTCATATTAAAACTTACAAAATAAAATGGAAACTATTGACTGTACATTATCACTTGTAAAATAGAGATAACAATTAACAAATGTGGGTATTGCATACATCTAATAAATATTTTATCATTTGAATTGCATATTATTATGCAATTATAATATTTCAAGTGGAAAAAAAAATGTTTTAAGAAATATTTGTATCTATTGCTCCACTTTTTATACTCGCAGTTATATAAACTAATTATTAAATATTTATAGTTAAAAATTTAAATTAAGCTAAATATTGTCTACTTTGTTTTAGTTACCTTCAGTACTTGATACTTGTATTTTTTCATTATTCAAATATGCCCCTTTTCCTTTTTGAGCAGTAAATAATTGATTTATTATTGGATTATAAACTATTCCTATTATTATTTCATTTTCTACTGCCAATGCCAATGAAATACAACAAAATGGAAATCCTTGTATAAAATTAGTTGTTCCATCAATTGGATCAAGTATCCATGTAGGTTCCTCTGTTAAAATATTATTTGCAGCACTTTCTTCTGCAATAAATCTGTATACAATTGTTTATGTTTTTTTTATAAGTATTGATAATAATTAATGTTTTTTATGGTCAAATTTCCAATACTTATGATTTGGGTATAATTGAAATATGCTGTTAATTATTGTTTTTTCAATAAGTTTGTCGTATTGTGTTACAAAGTCCTTATCATTTTTCTTAGTTGATATTTCTTTTGGACTTTTAAAACCTTTTAACAACAGCTAAAAAATATGCTTAATGTTATAATACATTTTCACATTATAAAAAAATCTAAATAAACTTACTTCACCAGCCTCCAAAACAATTTTAAGTGCATGACTATAATATTGATCCATTTCAACCAGTAGTTTTAAATTTTTAAGTTTATTATAAATATATTATATATACTCTATATAAATTATATATTACAAAAAAATTTTGATTTAAAATTTTGAAAAAATTAACATTTTAACTTTCACAAAGTAATCTATAAAATACTTCCTAATAATTTCTTATCTTAAAAATAATTCAACACATATAATTATAATAAACCTTGTGTAGTGTGACCAAAATTACAAATTAAAAAATATTAATACAATTATGAGATAGTAGGTCTATACTACATAAACAGTTATTTGATTATTTTTTATATTTGATCATAATTAGCTCATAGCAAATTCAAAATAATTAATTTAAATTATATTTATTAAAAATAGTTTATTTAATGATTTTTATTCTCTGTATACATTATATTTATTGCATTATATACTATAATATTATAATATAACATTTTATTTAAAATGAGGTAACTTATTTATGTTTAAAATAAAAAATGTTAAGTTTAGTTAAGTTATTCCTTTAATGAATCTATGAATATATTTATGTAATACATTTTATTTTAAATTTTTAGTGGGTAAATTGTGTTGGTAACATAAAACATATCATTATCATATTATTATTTATTTATTTGATAGATAGGTAATCTTAAAAATTAGTGAGGATTTTACATTAACACCAATAAAATTGTATATTTTTAGAAAAGCTAATTTATTATACTTCAATAGTAAATGTGTTATTCTCCATTTTTAAACAATATATCTTAAAACATTTTACTGTATCATATAAGTAGATTACAATTTGATTTTATAAATCTAATGAAACATACAACAAAGTATTACTTAGTAAATTATTGATAAAATATATTAAGTTGTTTACAGTGTATTACACAACAGTGTAATTTTATTATTAATTACTTTTAATAAAATGTAAAGCTTAATAGGTAGTAAAATTTTAAATTTCTATTAAAACAAGGTTTTATCTTTTAATATAAAATTTACTTACTGAGATTCAATCTCAGTAATTTCTGTAGTTGGATGAATTTATATGAGTTTTTATCATTATTTATAAATTGTGTGTTTTTAGATTTAGTCAATCAATATATTTAATAAATATTTAACAAATCTGTAGTAAATATCTTTTGATATTTTATAGCCCAGTGGACCACCTCAAGAAAATTTAAATGCATTGCAAAGAGCAATAGATTCAATGGAAGAAAAAGGATTGCAAGAAGACCCCAGATACTCTCAATTATTGGCACTACGAGCAAGACAAGGTAATATGGATCCAAATCAAAGACCTCCTTCTTCAATGCAAGTAAGTTAATCAATATTAATTTTTACTTTTTAATTACTCTCCATTTGTAAATGTTTATTAATAATTTAATAACAATATAATTTACTTTAGGGAAATTATCCTCCTCAACATCCAGATAAACCACCTTCGCCTCAACAAAATTCCCCAAATCCTAATGGACCAAATGGACCAGTAGCCCAAAACAATTTAACTCCCGCCCAAATGCAACAGCTTAGAGTTCAGATAATGGCATATAGACTATTGGCTCGACAACAACCTTTAACCCAACAATTAGCTATGGCTGTTCAAGGAAAAACTTCACCCCAAGGATATCCACCGGTGCCTTCAGCACACCATCGACAACTAGAACCTGGAGAAATTGTAGAAAGCAGTATGCCAATGCCTTCAGGAGGTCCTATGAGATTACCAATGCCAATGCAAAATGCTCCAAGACAACCTAATCCTCCTGGTCCAATTCCACAATCTCCTGTTCGAATGCCTCAGCCTGGTTCTACTACGCAAACACAAATTCAACCTCCTCCAAATGCCCAACACCCTCAAGGCCCACCACCAAACCAACCTCCACCTGTATCAATGAATGGACCTCAACCACCTCCTAGTATGGCTCCAGGAATACCTCAAGCTTCACAGCAAATAAATGCCCCTCAACCTGTTGGTCAACCACCTATAGGAGGAGTCCCGCCGCCTATGATGGGTGGTCCACAACAATTGGCTGGTATACCGCCACATATACCCAACATGCCTACAACAAATGGACCATCACCACAACAATCATTACCCCAACAACAACAGCAGCAGCAGCAACCACAACCACAACCTCAACAGCAGCAACAACAACAACAGCAGCAGCCCCCTCAACAACAGCAACAAACACAGGGTCCTCCTCCTCCAGTTAAACAAAATAGAACCACATCATGCCCTAAGCCTGTTGGTTTGGATCCTTTAATAATATTACAAGAACGTGAAAACCGTTTGGCTGCACGTATTGCTCATCGTGTACAACAATTAAGTAATCTACCAACAACAATGAGTGATGATTTACGAATCAAAGTAGAAATTGAACTTAGAGCTTTAAGAGTATTAAATTTCCAAAGACAACTAAGAGCTGAAGTAGTCGCTTGTACTCGTCGGGATACTACTTTAGAAACTGCTGTTAATGTAAAAGCATATAAACGAACAAAAAGACAAGGTCTACGAGAAGCTAGAGCTACAGAAAAATTAGAAAAACAACAAAAATTGGAAGCTGAAAGGAAGAAACGTCAAAAACATCAAGAATATCTAAGCACTATATTGCAACACTGCAAAGATCTAAAAGAATATCATAGAAATAATATTGCAAAAATTGGACGTCTCAATAAAGCTGTTCTTAATTATCATGCCAATGCTGAACGTGAACAAAAGAAAGAACAAGAAAGAATTGAGAAAGAGCGTATGAGAAGATTGATGGCTGAAGATGAAGAAGGCTATAGGTATAACTTATTTTATTTTTGGTTCATGCTTGTGTAGAGTCATAGTTTTAAAACTAAAAATATTAAATTTTTTTTATAGAAAATTGATTGATCAAAAGAAAGATAAACGTTTAGCTTTCTTACTCTCACAAACTGACGAGTATATTGGAAATCTAACAGAGATGGTAAAAGAACATAAATTAGAACAGAAGCGAAAGCAACAAGAAGAACAAAAAAAGAAAAAGAAGGTAAGTTTATATTTAATACCAAATAAATTAAAAATAATCATATTAACTAATTACTTATTTCACTATCAATTAATAGAGTGATGGGCCCGAAGATCATGATGAAAGTTCTCAGCAATCAGACATGCATGTTTCAGTATATGAACCTTCTACAGGTTAAAACTTAAATAAATATATTTGTATTTTACATTTTCTAAATTTTACTTTAATTTTTATCACAGGAAGAATATTTAAAGGAGAAGAAGCTCCACTTGCGTCACAATTGAACAGTTGGTTAGATGCCCATCCTGGGTGGGAGGTAATGGAGGAATCTGATGACGAAGATGATGATGAACAAGAAGATGATGAATCAAGCAATCAAAAAATCAAAAAGAATAGTTTTGAAAAAGAAATTGCTGAAGATAAAGAACCAATTAAAAAAACCAAAATGGAAGATGATGAATATAAAAATGCCTCAGAAGAACATACTTATTATAGGTAAGAAATATATGAAAGCAAAATTAAAGAAAAAACTAATTACAATGTTTTTATTTTTTTTTTTCAGTATTGCTCATACTATTCATGAAAGTGTTACGGAACAAGCTTCCATTTTAGTTAATGGCAATCTTAAAGAATATCAAATAAAGGTAATGCCATTAATTATTAATTATTAATTTGAAGAAAAAAAACGGTATTTAACTTTGACTTTGTTTTATTATGTAGGGTCTTGAATGGTTAGTTTCATTATTTAACAATAATTTAAATGGAATACTTGCTGATGAGATGGGTTTAGGAAAAACCATTCAAACAATAGGTCTTATTACTCACCTTATGGAAAAAAAGAAAGTAAATGGACCTTTTTTGATCATTGTGCCATTATCGTAAGTATTAACAATTCTAGTATAAATTAAGTTAAGTTATATTTTTTTAATTTTCATTCTAATTATTCCATTATAGTTTATAAAATATGTTATTGTTTTCAATATTTGAGTAAGTACTCACCAAGTGCCCCAAATATTTTAATTCAAAAGGTTAAATTAAAATATGTCATTGATACTAAATGTGTATAATATTCCTGAGTAGAACTCATTATAAATATGAAAATAATATCCGAATCTAACTGAAATAATTATTTTCTTGATGTTTCAACCTTTGGAAATTATTTTATCAAATATCAATTTACCTTATACTTTAACATTTGAGATAATATACATTTTTTTTTAAATTTTAGTACAATGTCAAATTGGGTATTGGAATTTGAAAAATGGTCTCCTTCAGTCTTTGTTGTAGCTTATAAAGGCTCTCCAATTATGCGACGAAATTTACAGACACAAATGCGATCTAATAAATTTAATGTCTTACTAACTACATATGAATATGTTATAAAAGATAAATCAGTTCTTGCTAAAGTAAGTAGTATTTATTTTATTATTTCATAATAATTTTTTTTATATTTTAAATAGTGAATAATGTATATAATTATATCAATATATTTCTAGCTTCATTGGAAGTACATGATTATAGATGAAGGTCATCGCATGAAAAATCATCACTGTAAATTGACTCAAGTCTTAAACACTCATTATAATGCTCCACACCGATTATTATTAACTGGTACACCTTTACAAAATAAACTCCCTGAACTTTGGGCTCTTCTCAATTTTTTGTTGCCATCAATATTTAAATCATGTTCAACATTTGAACAATGGTTTAATGCACCATTTGCTACTACTGGAGAAAAGGTAGTTATTATAAATTAAATATTAATTTATGTGTGAAATTTTTTATTATAAATTTCAATTTTGTATATTTATAGGTTGAATTAAATGAAGAAGAAACTATTTTGATTATTCGTCGTCTTCATAAAGTATTACGTCCATTCTTGTTAAGGCGTCTGAAAAAAGAAGTTGAGTCTCAATTACCTGATAAAGTAGAATACATTGTCAAATGTGATATGTCTGGTTTGCAACGAGTATTGTACAAACATATGCAAAGTAAAGGTGTATTACTTACTGATGGTGCCGAAAAGGGCAAACAAGGTAAAGGTGGTGCTAAAGCTCTCATGAATACTATTGTACAATTGCGTAAACTGTGCAATCATCCATTTATGTTCCAAAGTATTGAAGAAAAATATTGTGAACATATTGGAACTGCTGGAAATGTTGTTCAAGGGTAATTTTAATAATGAATCATAATATTTATATTAAACATTTGCTAATTATTATCTTACACATTTTTTTTATTTACTGTAGGCCAGATTTATACAGAGTTTCAGGAAAATTTGAGTTACTGGATCGAATTTTACCCAAACTGAAAGCTACCAATCATAGAGTATTACTGTTTTGTCAAATGACTCAACTTATGACCATTATGGAAGATTATTTAGGGTGGCGGGGTTTTGCATACTTACGTTTAGATGGTACTACTAAAGCTGAAGATAGAGGAGATCTTTTAAAAAAGTTCAATAGTGCAGGCAGTGAATATTTCCTATTTTTATTAAGTACAAGAGCTGGTGGTCTTGGATTAAATTTACAAGCGGCTGATACTGTTATTATATTTGATTCTGATTGGAATCCACATCAAGTAATAATTATTTAATAAATCACTTGTAACTTTGTCTTGTAACTTTCAGCTTATATTTTCTATTCATAGGATTTGCAAGCTCAAGATCGTGCTCATCGTATTGGTCAACAAAATGAAGTACGAGTTCTTCGTTTAATGACCGTAAATTCAGTTGAAGAGCGTATATTAGCTGCCGCCAGATACAAATTAAATATGGATGAAAAAGTTATCCAAGCTGGTATGTTTGATCAAAAATCAACTGGATCAGAGCGTCAACAATTTTTACAATCTATTCTACATCAAGATGATGGAGATGATGAAGTAATTTTTTTTGTAATTTAAATGTGCCTAAATGAAATATATAATAACATTTGTATATTTTTAGGAAGAAAATGAGGTACCTGATGATGAAGTTGTTAACCAGATGATAGCTCGATCAGTAGAAGAATTTGAATCATTCCAAAAAATGGATCTTGAACGTAGAAGAGAAGAAGCCAAATTTGGTCCAAATAGAAAATCAAGATTAATTGAAATATCAGAACTACCAGAATGGCTTGTTAAGGATGAAGACGAGGTACAATTTTTTCATTTATTTTATTATTAATATTGCTCTTAAAATCACTTTTAAAAATAATTTTCAAGGTGGAGAGATGGACATATGAAGAAGATTCTGAAGAGATTATGGGACGTGGTTCTCGTGCTCGTAAAGAAGTAGATTACACTGATAGTTTGACTGAAAAAGAATGGTTGAAGGCAATTGATGAAAATGTTGACGATTTTGAAGATGATGAAGAAGAAGAAATAAAATCAAACCGTAAAGGAAACCGTGGTAAAAAAAGAGGGAAAAGAAATGCAGATGATGATGATGATCCACCAATTAGACGGCGAAAAACAATTGGACCTGAAGAAATAAAACTACGAAAAAAAATGAAAACTATTATGAATATTGTAGTAAAATATACAGATGCTGATTCCAGAATATTGAGTGAGCCATTTATGAAACTACCTTCTAGACACAAATTACCTGATTACTATGAAGTAATAAAGAAACCCATGGATATTAAAAAAATTGTGGCAAAAATTGATGACGGAAAGGTAATGTACCTATATTTGAATAAACATTTGAAGAATGTATTGTAGTTAAGAGTGTAATAATTAAAAACTACCTATATTTATTTTTGTTTTATTTATTAAATTTTAGTATGCAGATTTAAATGAACTAGAAGCTGACTTTGTACAGTTATGTAAGAATGCACAGATATATAATGAAGAAGCTTCACTTATACATGAAGATTCAATAGTTTTACAATCAGTTTTCACAAATTCTCGTCAACGATTAGAATCAACTGATATTCCAGAGTCCGGACCAGAAGAAGGAACAAAAAGTAATATTGCAAATCTTAATAGTAAAATTGAGCAATATTAGTATTTCATATTATATAATTGTTTGTTATCAAGGGTATGTCATATCTACTTGTGTAAACAGAACCATACATGTAACAGATTCTTATTAAAGTTTATTTATAGTACAAACTATAAAAAATTTACTTAATATAAAGTTTGTAAAGGATAATATAAAATTTGATCTAGTAAAAAGTTTTATTTATTTATTTTAATAAAAATCTGGTTTATATTTTCCTCTAAAAATTCAATAATATATAATTTGCTTTAATATTTATTATAAATAAACTGTAGTAATAATTATTAACCCTAGATTAAAACGCATTAAAAATATTCACGAGATTCTACGCACACAATTGTTTAGAACATGTATTGAAATATATCAATTAAAACTCGATAAATTGAAATAATCATTAATTTATTACTCTCAAATAAATAAAAATTGTCAAATGCTTTTATTGGTACTTAATTTAAACAGATTAAACTTTCATATCAATGTTATTACATATAAGATTATATCACAGTATTCCACGCACATAGTCTTATAGATCATTTTTTAATAGATAATGAACTTTTAACCCTTCTATAGTATAAGCATCAAATTGTATACGATTGGGAGTTATATCTAATTTTAATATTCACCTAATTAGAAGGTACCTAGGTTGGGTTAGATTAATATTTGGTATTTTTGAAGCAATAAACAAAATTCTAAAAGCCCAGTCTTTTTGACCATAAGGCGTGTGCTCTAAGGCTGATTGGGTATTTAGATTTGCTTTGTTCTGTTGTACATGTATTAAACATAGACTTGTAGCGTCCTCCTTATTATTATAATTTATGAGCTTAATGGAATTATTTTATATTTTTAATTTTAAATAATTTTTTATAAAAAAGTTGGTTAATAATAATTTTCTATGTAGATATTAAAATAATTTGCTAGTAAGCATTTGTCCTTTATGTTTTAGGTGAAGACGAGGTTTCAGATGCTGATACCACTTCATCCTCAATGAAATTAAAATTAAAAATGAAACCTCGTGGTAAAGGTTCTGAAGTTAGAACATCTAACCGACGAAAAAAAAAGAAGCATGTGAGTGACGATGAAGATGATGAAGATTCTAATTTATAAACATCTAATTTAGATTTAGTGTGTGAATCTTTAAATATTAGTTTCTAAATTTAAGAAATGTTTTATGACATTATTTTAGGGATATATTTATTTTTATTTTTTTTTTTTTAAAATCTTTCAAACTAGATTTAGCTTTTTAAAAATGAGATATTGGTTTATAATTAAATATACATATATTATATTATATTAGTGGATTTATTTGGGTCACAAAGAAATCATTTGTAAATAATCAATCCCTTGTTTTTATATATATTTATGTTTAAGTAACTTCAATTTTGCATAATATATTATATCCCATTTTTTAGCAGTCTAAAACTGGTTTCTATCCAAGAACAATGAGAATTAATTGAAAATTAAATTATAACTCGCTTCAGTAGTCAGACTTAAAATATTTAAATTAAAAATTTAATTTTCATATTATTTCTTTTAGTTCAATTACAAATGATTTTAAAAAAAGTTTATTCTTTGTAGTTGGTCTGTGTAACACTATTCTAAGCTCTAACTTGTTATTAATTTTTAACATTTATGTATAACAACAAAAATATATAACTTATTATACCATTCACTTAAAGTATATGCTCTTAAATATTTATTATTATTTTTATTGCAATGATGTAGTGAAATCAAATTTTATAGTAACATTTATGTTTTAGTTGTGAAAAAAAATTTTCATTTTCTAAAATCTCACTTATTGATGTTCATTGTCAGTTGCTTTAGTTTTTATATTTTTGGTATTTTTATTAGTTTTAAATAATATCTACTTAAATTCTATGGTATTTTTCATAAATAATTAAAATAATAATTGAATTACTTAATCTAGTACACACTTTAAAATTTTCATGAAACATAAAAAAAATTCTTGGAGAAATATTATGTAGACTAACCTATTTTAACCAGTGGTGTATATAGAAATTAATTTCAGGGTGGATTAAAAAAAAATTTCCATTCTTAAATAACAATTAATTATATAATCAAAATCAATGCCCGTACCAACCATACATTTCAAGGGGGGTTGAACCCCTAACCCCCTCACTACTATATACACAACTGATTATAACACCATATCTGCAATCACACTTATCACTATCAACTTGGTTCCTTTACAATGTAAGATTTTTCATTTTGATTTGATTAATTTTCAATTCATATAGAACATTGTCGACCACTCCGTTATACATAAACTCAAGATAAGCTTCTCACATGGATTATTGTATGGCTTGGAAGGAGTAAGTTACGATACAATTTGTAGCCATCAATCTATCAACTTATATGCATCGGCATCAATTTTCTATTTAACTTAAATTACCATTCCTAAAAGCCAAGGATTAAGTTTACAAAATAGTTTATTAGACGCTCGTACTTAAGTTTTTCCGTGTAACCAAGCGTCCATAGCTTTGTTTAGGGTGACTATATTGTATCCAGGGATCTATTCTGCTTAACTTAGATCCCTGATCCTTATAATGTGAAAGTCAAAGAAAGATAGCGCTATTATTGTGGCGCCTACAATCGTTGTACGAGATAGAATTAACTTTCATAGTGATTATAAAAATTCTACAACAAAATCGTACTTGGTTAAAGTACCCAGTGATTTCTAAATTATTGTGGCCAGACCTGTCTTGTACTTCGTAAAAAAAATGATGTCACCGAAAATTGAAACGCTGTATCTACTTGGGAATAGGTGCCAGATGTTGACAACGCACTGCTGACTACTGTACAAGCCACAAAAGGTCAACTCAGAAACTGGCCAAGTGTTCAACAATAAAAATAAAAAAAAAATTTTGCTCATGAAAGTAGAAATGAAGTAATTAAGATTATTGATTAAAGAAAGAGTAGATTTTGCCACAGTGTAGATAATATCACTACATATATAGTATGATTTTTTTCGATACCTATGTTATATAGTTAGTAGGTATAAAATATAAATAAATTTAGGCAAAACACCTGTGTATCTTCATTTTTACTTAATTTCATTAGGTATACATAGGAAATAATAATATACATTATACATAAACATAAGTATAATGACAAAAAATCTCAAGTCCCTACAATCAGTACCTACATTTAATCATCCAATTCCACTGTAGTTTAAATATGAAACAAGGGGTATTAAAGGCATTTGTGTTTAATTTTTATTTTTTATGTTTAAAATTTTCATATTATGAAAAGAACCTTATATTAAATAACATAAATTATTAATAAATAATTTTCTAATTCTAATGATTTTGATTGAATGCTATCAATATTTGAACTTTAAAATGATTAACGTTCATTTCTATTTTGGTCATGATACAATATTACCTAAAACCTAATAGTAAGTACCTTATTAAGCTTACTTATTAGTTATTAGTGTTATTACCTACAAAAAATAATTCTATTAATCATTATTATTATACACCGCACTGTTGAAGTACCTATACCTAGTGCTGTATACCTATAATAGTATATATTTACAATTTTTAATATAAAAAGGGGTGGTGCTAAATAGATAATCGTTCTGCTGTACAGCAGGTGTTGAGTGTAACTGTCCACGTATATGTTAAATTTAGACTCAATGATACCTGAATAATTGTATAGGTATAAAAAAACGATTCAGATCTGTCTTCCTATTATAATAAGTTTATTTTCATAGTATAAATATTATAATTAGATAATATCTCAAAATAAATCTAAATTAAATATATTAAACCTAGTAAAATGTATGAAAATAAAAAATACATTTAAGTCTCAAGTTCTGGCGAATATTGTTTTTTAATTTTAATAAAACAATTAGTACTTATTGTCATTTATTGTAATAAGTGATTTCGACCAAATTTTTTTTTAAAGTGTAGGTAACTACCTATATATTTTGGATTTTATAGATTTGGTATAAACTATACCAATTAGGAATATATTGTATTGGATTTTTAAAACTTACTTAATATGTAAAAACAAAAGTTTTTATGAATTTTTAATGACAAAATCATTTGTACATTTTTGAGATCTTAAGATTTTAACGAATTTGGTTAAAAATTGGATATGCTTAAAAATTCTCGTGTGTATTTTCCTTAATTTTTTTTCCCGATCATAAAACGAGTCAAAAAATTTTAATATTATGCTAATCATGCTCATTTAAATATTTGACGAAAATCTCAAGTATACAGTTGTTTGATTTTTAATTAATATAATTACAAAATTAGGTTAGGTAAAATAAAAAAAAGCTATGTTGTTAAAAGCTTATTTCATCAAAAATGTTATCATCCGATCACTTACAATAGCACTTTAAATTTTGAATTTTGACTTCTTTTAAGTACAAATCTCGTACATTCAATTTGTTATCTAAAACCGGCCTTTAAAGCAGTGGTCTGCAACCGCGGTGGCCCGCGGCTGTTGTATACCATCCGTTTTAAATTCTAGAACAACGAATTTTTTTTTTACATTTTATTAGATATTTTAAAGTTTTTGACAGTATTTTTTTCAAGAAAATAAAATTTTTATTTTTGTTTGGTCCGCCGCAAATTCTTTTTAATTTGTGAATGTGGCCCGTGAGTCCAAAAAAGTTGCTGACCACTGCTATAAAGTTGAAACTCTATGAGTATTTTTTTAACTACTTATTATGTATACATAGGTAGGTACACAAAAAGAAAAAAACGCATAATTAAATAAATACATCCATCTATCCTCTAAAAATCTAAAACAAATGAAAAAAATGTTATCGAAAATTCTTCTCCACATCACATACACCCACACTCACACACACACTCAAGAATCTACTAAATCGAATTTGCTACAAAAATCATCCTCAAAGTTAAAAATCGAAATGTTTTAGCTACTCCAAAAAGTAATGACATACAGAATAATAAAAACTTAGAAAATACACATCAATGTAAGATCCAATATATTCGTCGTTTCGTTTAGAATCTAAAAATGTTATAATCTGAAAATCAAAAATAGTTATTACAAATATTGAAATATAATATTCCATATATTGTGTTTTATTAAATTTTTTATGTAAGCAAAACATAATATTGTTGACTATGTCATTGTATAACTTATTTAAAATGAATTGATATAGTTATAACATTAACTTTCTGATAATGTAATCTTAACTTGTTTAACTCGTAATGCTGATTTGTCGTCACTCCATGTTGGTAACCAGTGATTCCTGTCCTTCCAGAAATTTAACATAGCCTATAATATTTAAAAAGAAAAGTGGATAAAAAACCTATAAAGTAGGTTGTTGCCTATTTATATTATTAAAAAAAAAAAATTAAGATAATTATTTTAATTATCAACCTTATTATCAAGGTTTGTCCATGGTTTTAAATGGCCATTACTTAAACACCCTTCCTGGAAATTCTTCATACCACCAACTGACACACCAATAGACAAGAAAAACTATAATAAAAATAAGTAGAATTTCACATTATTTATAATAATAATAATTTGGTAACAATTTTAGGTGTAGGTACCTCGGATTCAAATATGGTATTAGTTGGTAAATTCGTCGTAGCCATACGGTGACCCTCGCCGTCTATTTCAAATATCATATTATCGGAAGACCAAGACAGTTTGAATGTATGATAGTCATTGTGCCAACCATTTTCCGATTTTAACTTCATCACTTTCGATTCGATATAATATAGTTGATCAATTTCCAATCCATATCTTAAGAAGTTTGCACCTTCATCGCTTCCGTTACATTTCAAATCGGTATTTCCAACTGTTTTGGCTAATACCAATTTGTTTAACTCATTATTTACACTAACCAAAGCTATTTCTAATAATTTAAAAAAAACGTGAATTTATTACAATTGTAGGTATAGAAATTATTTGAATTGGTAACTAATTAATGACCGTTTTTATATTATTTACCTGAAACAATCCAATCTCCTATTGGTAATTTAGCAATAACTTCCACTTGTCCAAAATGAAATAATAAATTTTTTTTTGTGGTAAGTCTCGCTGAAACTACAGGTGGCAATATATTAAAAGACACAGCATTCATCTCACAGCTAATAGATCCTATACTTTTTGTACAACTAAAAACACGCGGTATCAATTATTATTATTATATTGATTAAAATACGTGTTTGTTTTTTTTTTTTCAAAAGACATCTATAATTATGAATTAACAATTTGAATTTAAAAAAATATACCCGTTCAATAACAATTCACCATTCTTGATAAAACTATCGGATTGCACTGTTGGTCTTATTACTAGCTCTCCATTATCCACGAATGAGTTTTGTTTAGAACTGTTGTAAACAACGAATTCATAATCCTGTTATCAAAATATAGTATAATGTATAGGTTTGAGAATATATTTAATATTAATAATCGTTTATATTAAGTAACATTATTTTTACAGTGTGCAGTGAGAGTGATTCATTGGCATTTAAAACGTATTATTTCACTGTATCAATATCACATGGCATGTAAGAATAATGTACGCACACTGGAATACTAGAGTGCCTATATTACTACTCGTGTTATAAATTTTTGAATAATTTTAAAAGAATTATTTGATTATTATTTATTAGTAAATATATAATTTAGCAATAAATTATTACAAATAATTTTTGTTTTATTCCGTATTTCTCACTTTGGTATATCAGATAATAATCATAATATCTCCTTTATATATTTTTGATTTAAAATATTTCTAATTTTCTTATATTATTATAATTGTATTACATACTGGTTCTTGTGCAATAAAAACATCATGACTCCAAGTTGAATTTAAGTTTAGTTGTTCGAAAGAGTCTTCAAGACTTAGTAGTTTATCAGGAACTATAATAGGTTCTATAAATTTTTCTTCAAAACAATACATCAAAATGAATATATTTTAATAATTTACCAAAACTACTAGAAATCATTATATTTTTGATTGAAATGTTTACTTGAGAGATCGTATATATGTATTCTATCTTCACCACCACACGTTTTACTAGAATCGCCAACACAGGCTATATCACAATAAGTATTATCTACTTTCTGATCATCTTCTGGTTTCCGGTCACTACAGAAGCAATTGATTCTATAACATCAATACGCATTACAAATTAAAAATAATTAAAATATACGAGTACTGACCATGCTAATAATAATAATAATAATAACGTATTCTAGAATTAGAGGCATTTTTCAAGTGGTCTGATATGGTAATTGAAATTGAAAGAAGATTAGCTTGGGCAGAACACGCATGGGAGACATAAGATTCTATAGTTAAAAATGTTTCTAAAAAAAATCATGAGTCATTTTAGTATAGACTATTAAAACTTTGATAGGAATATTCTAAAATAATATATAATTGTACTATAAAAAAATATATATTACCCCATAACTCCTGAAAATGTATATCCGTCGTTATGACAAATTGTTGAACATTTACCAGGTGCATTAGTGTTGATAAGTTCAAATTTTCTGTAATATAATGGAATGTCTTCTTGCACAAAACAACCAATATCATTTTGATCTTGGAATTCAAAATCTGGTTGATTAAAAATGAAATAATTATTTTTTTTTTTCATGACACACAAATAAAAATTGTGTAGTTATTACCGTTGTTAGTATTAGTATATTATATGAGCTTATAGACAGTAATATTTAGTTGATATCTTATACAATTTTAACTTAAATAATAATATCCTATTATTAAAATTAATAAAACACAAATACATAAATAATTCTTATAGTTATATGTATTAATAAATAGGTAGTAATTATTAAATTTTACCAATTAATCCAGTAGAAAATACGCCCATTCTCCAGCCGCCTCCACAAAATTGATTAGCATCACCCGCACACTTAGTATTGCATTGTTTGTCATCTACTTTAGAAAACCTAGGTTGGCTTGGAGGTTGGTCTCCACAAAAACATTCATGTTTATATGTTACGCCCGAATAAGCAAACCCAAGTTTGTAACAAAGGTTTGAACAAAATTCTGGGGTATTCACATCATAAGGCCGCGAGAACCCATGAAATATCCTCTTATTTTGACTTTCCTCAAAACAACCTAAATAATAGTTTCCAACCGTATGCGTTCGCCATTCTAATCCAGTGTTGAATATGTCTATTGCATTTTGACCACCACATGTTTGTTGAGATGAACCAGAACAAGCAGTATTACACATATTATCCTCAATCTTGCCTTCTGTCGAAGGTTTAGTAAAACTGCATAAACATTCTCTCCTACAAAATAATTATTCTATTTATATAAAAATATTTTTTATGTTTTTTTTTTGTATCTTTGTATTTAAATTATTTTATTTTTAATGTTAAATTATGTAATATTTTGAGTATTTAATGATTTATTTATTTATTCCATAATATAGTATGTTTGCTTGAATTTTTTTGATGTAATATATTATTATGTTTAAATGTAATATTAATCAAACATTAGAAAACAAATACCTACATGCTATCTTATTTTTTAATTATCTAAAAGAAATAGTATTAACAACATTTGGTAACACAAATTAGAGAGCAAGTAAAAAAATAATTTATTTATTAACCTAAGTAGAATTTATATGTAACTAACGAAAAAAGTTTCTTCGGGAAAAATATATTTACGAAAATCCCATCAACATTTGGAATGAATACAATCATGTTTTGAATAATATGCAAATAATAAAAGTTCGCTTGAAGCATGATACTCATTACTCTTAGCTCAAAAGTATAATCATTCAAATATTTTAAAGTTGTTGTAAAACTGGAAAAGATATCAATGAAATAATATGAAACATGTACCATACAAAATCATAATGGATGGTTACAATTGTGTTCTCTATTATATCAAAAATACATACATATCAGACCAGAAACATGACGAAAATAACTAAAGATGAAAAAAACATAAGACTTGGAAAACAATTTTATTTTATAATTGAGCCATGAATTTTTCATAAAATGAAAATCACCTATACCTATTATAAATTATAATATATTAAATCAACTAATTTTAAAGAAAAAGTTTGTGGTCTATTTAATTTTTGTATGGCTATTATATAAAAAAATTGTTTTTATTTCTGTTTATTTATTATAGTATTGATAAAATGTGAACAAAATAATAATGAATACAATTTTTCGGAAATATAGTGATACGTTTTTTGATATAAAATATTTCGTATTTAAATTAAAGTTATCTAAATTACTAGAAATTCCATTTGAATATATTTACTTACGAAGATATGAGTGCCGCATACGGAAATCTTCTCGCATAGCAACTGTGCACACAATGATTAGGAGTAAGGTTAGAAGACGTTATTCCCCAACCATTTACTGTTGGATGTCTTTTATAATTTCTAAAGCATCCAATATGATTCACATTCACTTTCCCCGGAGGATCTACATTTTTATCATTTTTCAATAAATATAATACGAGGTTATACTATTAGTTATAGTAAAATGTACATTTTCTTATACCTGAAAATATTGTTTTGTAAATACTAAATGCATTTCTACCACCACAATATTCTGATGGATTTTCTGTGCATAAAATATGACAATCACTCTGACTTCTTTTTAAACTATGACGTGGTGCGGAATTCATACATTCACAGACTTTACTATAAATAAATTACACACATTAATAATAATTCATAAATAAATTATAAAAAACGGAATATCTACTCTTTGGTGGCAGCATATTTAAATCGTTGAGTATTACAAAGATTCATGCACCGTTTAGGGCTATTATTTGTATTCATCTCAAATATTATACGCTTTTCTTTGGTTTTAGGTTCATCATCATCATTACTATCGTAGCATCCAACATAATTTTTTGCTGTATAGTCTATAATTATGTTATTTTTAATATTATTTACATGTTATTATGTATTAAAACGCCCGAAAAATAATTAATAATAACCAGTGATTCCAGTTGAATACATCGCCATTTTCCACCCCCCGCCACATAACTGACTATTATCTCCACTACAAGGAGTATCACAGTTAACGTTTTCTACTTTCGCGGACTTCAATGGTTTTTGATTTCCACACCAACACTCCTTTCTAAAAAATAAATTAGATGTTCCTATGTTTAATATTGATATATTCTTTTGTTGTAAAAATCTTAATGCTATGTAATGATTACATTATTTTTATTATAATGAATACCTAAATCACAATAACTTAAATGTATTAATAAAATGTTAACACTATTAACTGATACTTAACCATGATATTGTCATTGTAATATTTGGTTTTTATAAACAACATAAATTAAAAGTAATTGTACTTTTGAAAAATTATTAAAAATGGTATGAGAATAATAACTTTAGTTAACTTATAGTTTTAAAATTTAAGTAGGTACCTTTCACCTGGGTAATTGTAACATTTAAAGTGTATACAACCACGGAATTTTCAAATAAATGTTGTTCTACATAATTGTTTATTTGTATTGTAAGTGTATAAAAAAGTAAATTAACAATTAATTAATAGATTTAAGCGTTGTTCAAATTTACAATTTAAAATTTAAAAAACAATATATTATGTATTAATTTGTCTTTGTATTGAGTATATTTGAAAAAAAATTTTATACGCCTTTATTTAACTGCTGTATTAAAATTACAAAGGTAGATTTTAATTTATTTTTTAAGATTTAAAAGCTGAATCAAGTGCAAAAAGCTTAAATCCTACCTCAAAAATAAATATATTATGGCATGAAAAATTTTATAATCGTAGGTACTCAATAGTCTTGTCTTATATTTCTTTATTATGTATAGTATACTATTTATTACCTACCCATATGTGTTTCCAAAATATAAGTAGCCCATCATGAAACATATTTCTAAGCATTTTTGAGGCGTATTGTTATTATAAGGCCCAGCTGGTCCTTTTAATATACGATTTTCGTCGTCATTTGGAGTTTCAGCGTAGCATCCTAAATAAATTGGTATTGGAAAACTACCATGTCCAACAAAGTTCTTTGAAACTGAAATTAGTAAAACAAAATTTAAATTAGACAATATGTTATATAATATGTAAAAGTAAATTATTAAATATTTAAAAATACAAAATAATTAAATGTTTGAAAGTTATAAAATGGTATCATTTATTATTATCGCTTAAAAAATATATATTTTGTAATATGTTTTTATAACCATATTTTCGATTTTAACTAGTAAATGAACGATTTGTAAGAAAATTTGTATTACGTTTTATTTCCACAAATAGCTCAAATAAAAACGAAATATTTTATCATATTTAGAAAATACTATTATATATATTTGATGAAAATTCAAAATGTCAAGTATCTAAAGTTTTTCATTTTATTTTGTCGAATGCTGACTTAACGTAAAAATGAATGGTTTCCCTTATTATTTATTTTTTTTTCTCAGTTATTTTGAAAAGTACTGGAATTTTTTTACTGTTGACCCTTTAAGATATCCATAAGATCTGTTTTTCTACCAGACACCACCCTCAAAGTTGAAAATCTATGCATTTTTATAGCTTCAAAAGCTGAAGACAGACAAAAAAATAAAAAAGCACACGTCACATATAATTGTAAAATCAATTCTTTCATTGTTTCATTTATAATGTGTCAAAAATGATAAATTATGACTAAACATTTTTTAGTAAAAAATATAACTATAAACTTATTAGTTCCAAATATTTCTAAATATTTATATTGAATCTAAAATAATCGAAAATATTAATCATATAGTTCAAATACAGTATAAAAAATTGTGGTAACCATAACAAAGATTGATTAGAATAAAGTGGTGGGCGGTGAGTATCATTAAATTTAAAAAAGATTTTACCCTATTTCATCAAAAAATATTGTGAATAGAACGATAAATATTTTATAATAAATGAGAGTTAACTTATGTTTATTTACAGTTTATTTTATAAATATCCTGTATGAAATGTAACGTTACATTTGTATTTGTAAAAGTTCTAAGTAATTTTAACAAATATAGTTAGCTGAAAAAAAATTACCCGAAAAATAAAAGCACTCGTCGAATTAAAAGGTTTGTATTAGTATAAGTTAATCGTAAGTCTCGTGGAGTAAATTATAGTAAGCATCTTTAAAGCTAAAGAGTTAAATAAAAATACGCATACCACGGCAAAAGTTACTAAGTTAGATATGCAAGTTACAATTTCTGAAATAAAAAGGCTAGTTAATCCGCACAAATTAAGTGTAATGTGGCCAGTCCAGTTAAATTTTGATTAAATAGTATTTATTCCATTTTTAAAAAGTTAAACATTTTATTTAAAATATTTTGAACATACCTTTACGTACACACACATATATATAATAATAAATATTAAAAATATGTTCTAAATGAGTTTTGAGAAAAATGCATAAATATTTACTAACTGCTTAACCATTGATATATATATATAAATTATAAGCGTTTACCTTCGTGAAAAAGGCATAAAATATTGTCTCGACCGTTGGGCTATAATATATTAATATATAAATATTTATTTACTATATCATTAGAAAATTGTTTCAACAGCATATGTCAGCATAAAAATGTTCGTGTGCCACGAGATGAAACGATATGTTTGTAAAACGCTCGTTGTTTTGATGAGTAGGCCGTGTAAGTAAGTTTTTTAATTTTTTTTTTATATTTATAAAAATCACGATATGATTGGTGTTATAAAAATATATAGATATTGTATGTAAACAGTTATCAAAAAATTAAAAAATATATTATATTTGTTAAAAATTAAAAATAATAATATAATGTGTTATTAAAAACTAAATACATTAAGATTTTAAATGCATAAAACAAATTATTCTTACTTACTTGAACTATCTGTTATGTATGAAGACACTAAATTTTTTCCACCGCACGAAGCCGATTCATCTCCTGTGCATTTAATCGTACACTCATTATCAAACTGTTTCATTAGTCTTGATATATAATTTTTGCTACAATAACAGTTCCTGGAAAAATTACACAGTGTCAAATTCTTTTTCAGTGATTTATCAAAAATGTATTTGCTTAACGTTTTTCTTTACATTCATACTATAGTTAAAATACAATATAAAAACGAAATCCTACTCATTTTTAAGAATAAAAAATAAATATTTTTTCCCGGAGCAAAACGTGGAGCAAGCATGAGGCGATATTGGTTTTAAGGTACGGCTCTCTTCTCCAAGAGTTAATAGTTCTGTATCCAAAAAACATCCTAAGAATTGATGATTTGACTTTTGCGCAGCTAAAATTAATAAAAAAATACTCTATCAAGCCATTATAAGTTAATTGTATTACAATTACATGTATATATTTACCTGTTGTCGCATATAAATGTAAACTAAATAGTATTAACGAAAAAAAATAGAATGTCATTATATCTAAATAACGTCAATATCAAGGCAATGTATAATGTATTTTATTGCGTATGACTGCCTAAACCGCATTCGGAACTAATATTATATTTTGACGTAAATTTTGTGTTTACCTCGGGTTCGACGTATATATTCAGGTTTATCGAGAAAAATCCCCTCTACCTATTCCAAACGCCGATGTACTTTATAGCATATAGTATATACCTATTACCAGTTACCACTGTCCACTTAATAAATTACATATAATGTATTCTGTTATTGCTATTTAAATATTAGTTATACTAGTAGTATATATTAAATTGCTAATTATAAAGTAAGATTACGTCTGATAATAAATACGTTATTTATTTATTATAGGTATGGGAGCCCATACATTAATGTGGATATACTTAACATTGGAAAAATACGTAATTTATAATACAAGTATATATATGTTTAATAATATTTATAATTTACTATACGATTAACTCGACGAAACTATTACTGTATTTCGCTTAAGGCATAATTTTAATTTAAAAATAATATAATTTGTTCAATATAGAAGCACGTTATTACAATGTTCTAGAAAAATACACTTAAACAATATTATTCAATGGTACGTATATATTACGATTATACGGTATTTGTCTAACAAATGTATGTGTCAAAAAAATAATAAAATACAATTTTTTGCAATAAAATGTTTTAACATATTATCTCAATCGAATTAAAAACTAATATTTGTTTGACAAATTTGATTATTTTTATAGACCTCAAGTAAGTTAAATTTTGTTTAAAGTTGGTTTTTCTTTTTAGAAATAAAGATAAACAAAAGTTGTTAGTTGTTTAGTATAAAATTAAATATGTAAATTGTAAATTATTTAATTTAATATCTTTATACCTTTTAGATATTAGGTGATACATACTCAGTATGCTCAATCTAGATAAATTACCAACAATATACACTTTTTATACTTTCAAAATCATAGTAATATATATATATACATATATATTTTAAAAAAAATTACGTCTTCTATATATTTAGTAAAATACATTGAACAACAACAATTATTTAAAAAACAATTATCTTATACGTATAATATATGCATTTTGTATTTTTTTTTTTTTTATAGATTCTGAGGAGAAGAGTTATGCATTTATTGATTTCACAATGATGAATATTTTTTAAGTCTACATCGCCTTTTAATTTTAATTTTTGATAGCGATTTCTGACAAGATGGATGTCAAAAGTAAAAATTCTGAGTTATTTAAAAAAAAATAAAAAACAGTAATTTTTAGACAAAACCACGTATGAAAAAATAGATTTTGATTTTGTGTTGTAACTAAAAATTGACAGACCAACAAAAAAAGGACACCGTTCTTACATACATTTGGTCAATACTAAAAATATTTTGTTTAGGTAGTATAGTTTTTGCGATTTCATATTTCATATTTCCATCGGCGAGTAGAGAGAATATATAACCTTGTCTATAAAACAAGCATTATAATAATGTAATGTATAAAAAAAATGAATCAATGCTATTTATTCGCTATTATTTAAGATGATCTTATAAAAAATTTAAACGTGTTCTTGTATGATCTTTGACCAATAATTGGTGTCCACGGTGAATAAATGTAGGTATATTTTATTATTTAATACTCACGAAATTAGAGGTCAACTAGTTGCAGATGATACGAGATAAATCATTTTCTATTGAGTATTTTATTCATACCAACTACTAAACCGTAATTTAAAATAAACTACAACACTAACGTTAGTGAAATCGCCTTATGCGTAAAAGTTGAAACTGAATTTTCCTATAGTCTCAGCTCCCAACATAGTGATTATCTTCTTAATTGTTTAACTTATTTATTGTAATTATAAATTTGAAGACGTTTTAATTTTTAGTATTTTTTTAAATTGTATTTATTATCCTGCAGAGTAGAATGATAAGTGTATTGGTTGGACATTTATTTTAGTTGGGAAAATGTTCCTATATTTAACTTTAAAAATGGTTATTGGTCTTGATGTGATTTGAAAATGAATTAATGAAAAGACTTGAATTCATCACCAAATATTTAAATTAGCATTTTTCAAATGTATTTTAGTTCTTTTCACGCTATTTATATATATTTGAAATAGTTTTCTTTATGTATAATACCATTTTTATAATTTTTATTTGCGAGTAAAGAAGTTTTAAAATGTAATAATAGATCACACATATTTTTTTTTTACAACAATCAATATATTTTATTAAGTATATATACACAAAAACTGTTTTTATAGACCTCTGAAGTTCAAATATTGTCAACATTTTATATTCAAACAAAAAATAAAGATTTTGATTATCTTGTTGTAGTCCAAAAATTATTATTCGAATTTGAAACTTTTTGCCACTATATATATATATATATATATATATTATTATTATTTACTAATAATAATATTATATTATATAATATTATTTACCTATCGAGATAAAATTTACAAAATATTTAGATTAATTTTATGTTATTTATATTAAGAACCTATTCATACCGTTATACGACGTTTATATTACACAAGCTATTATATTCCACTTAAACGTAATTATTAACAGATAGTATATAATTACGATAGATAATAAAAATGTTGAGATATTTTGTACACAAAAATAAGTACAACACACCAAATCACTAATAACAATATAAATATACAAGCGATGAAATACTCCTTTAAAATTATAGCTTACCATCTTTGCTCAGACTCGTTTTTACCCGTATGCGTATATATTGAATTATAATTGAATTAAAATGTAACACATCCATTATAGGATCTACTATCCTACTCAATGATGAGATAAGCTTGACACTTTATGTATAACAGAATAATTTCTCCGGTTTGTTAATTTAGATTAGCTTAAAAATTAATTTAGTAAATTGAACAGTCATACATTATTATAACTGTACTAATTGAAAAAAACAAGTTTTCAATGGACTCTGAATATCATTACATATTATTTAATCACTTTAATGAGAAGATGGTAGATTTCTATAACCATTTTACCTGTATATTAAAACTTATAATTTTAATTTTAGATCTTCAACCAGTTAATTTTCTTAAGACTTCTGAGTAAGAGGATAGATAACGTAAATTCATGATACCATAATTCATAATTAATTGTCTTATATTATACATTACTAATGTGACGATTGCTGTCTATTGACGATGCAAATTGATTCTTAGGTAGAACTTAGGTATAAATGACGTTAAACGCTAACATGTAAAGTACATACTAACTTAATTCAGACTAAAAGTTTTATTATAAAGTAAAGCAATTTTGAAGTTCAGATATCTTTTACCAATCTAAACTTTAAACTCTTCTTGAATTTTAAATCAATTATGTATTATATTAGAAATGTAAATATTTCATAATCCAAATTGAACTATGCTTTTATAGATGAGGAAAGTGTATAGAACCATTAAAATGTATAGTTACTAAGAAATATAAGATATAGTTGAGGTTAAAATATAATGATTGATTATATTCAGCCTAATAATATATAAATTACAAAATCAGTACCCATAAACAATGATGTATAATATACCATACCTACTAACTATATTATCTATGTATACAATACGCAATATTATGTCGAAATCTATATAATATATATATAATTTTATACAGTCATAATCTTTAGATGAAATAAGTTCGAAAATATTATTCCAAATTGATTTGTATTGTTCTTAAAATATTATGGTTTATTATGGTTAAAAAAGACATTGAATTTTTTGCTTATTCTTTATTTAACAATGTGCAAGTTAAATTATATTACTTTTCAGATATCAAGGTTATACTAAGCATATTAAGCATGGTTTTGCTCTTATATATATATATATATATAGTACAGGAGCGTGTTTCTTTAACACATACATCATTAAGAAGGAAGGGCATCTGAAATGGTTTTAAACTAACTATATGAATGTACAGATGAGGTAGTCGATAATTATTAGGGTAGATGATTATTGGAGCTTGCATTTTTTTTTTTTTTTTTTTGGTTTAAATAATTTGTATATAAATAATAGACTTTTCAGTTACCAATGTACACAAAACAATATTATGTTCCAAATACTGCATGTTAAAATAAAAATTTGGTTTACATATTAAAATTAGAATATAATATTGTAATTTATTTTATATTTATACATACATCTAATAGAGATAGTATCGGTAGTTTAATTTATAAAATAAATCTCATCGTGATTCTAATTTATTGAAAAATATCTTAAAATTAACAAAACTAACATTATTTTGACAAAACATTTAATCTAAAAATATTATTACAGTTATTTACAGTCGTCATTTTTGAATAGTGTTTATTTATTCTTACTTTTGTTAATCATACAATACATATTCAAAACAAATAGGTATTACTTTTCATTATATCCAATTCTAATCTATACATTGATTAGTTTTACAGTGATAATGATGTATGTGATCATGTACTAAATATAAATCTAGCTTAAAATTAAGATTTTGAGTAAAAAAATAATAATATACGTTTATTCAAATTTTAAAGATATTAATCTATTTCGGAAAATAAATTTCATGAACTATTTGTTTATGTAAAATGTTGGCGTAAAATTATTACTATACTAATTTTTTGTTGAATTTCCATGGCGTGCGAAAACCATTGCATGAACATTCGTATAACATGAACCCTAATACTCTGTAGCGTACAAAAAATGACGAGATATACGGGTTTTGACAACTATATTATAATTCAGAATTAAATACGTGCAATTAATATAATATAAATAGAGATAAATGAGATTTTAGAATCTTTTGTTCTTCTAATATTTTAGATTATAAGCGAGTGGAGATGAATGTATTGATTTTACAATAATGCATAGGTATATATTTTTAGTTTTTAATTTTTGTATCTGGTGATAATTTTTATGGCAGAAAAATGCTTCAATCTTTATAATCGACTCCGAAATTTTTATAAAAAACTCATTTTTATAAAATCAATCTTATAATTTTATTGTAATCCATAAATGGATACCGTTGAAATCTAAACCAAATATTTATATATTACTTAAAATTTTCTACTTAAAGTATAATTTTAAAAATATTTTAAGTTTTTGCACTATATAATATAGGCATTAAATATTTTCAATTTTTTTCTTCCATAAATATTCAAATTTATTTAATTTTTTTATACCTGATACTTGAAAACAAGGCCACATATACGATTTGCTTATAATGATTATAAAAATAATATTTGATTGATATTTTACATAGATTTTTTAAGAGCGCTAAAAAGTTTAAATTTTAACGAAATTGAATGGTTCTTTTAGTGTTATTCAAGTGTTGATAATAATATTTTGCCTTGATGAAAAGCATAAAAATTATATAAAACATATAAATAAATATTTATATATTCATTCGACTTTCTGCATTAGGTATCAACAGTACAATAAATTACTATAAATATAAAATATATTTAGTAATATTATCTGAAACGTTGTATTCACTAAGAATCATTTTTCGTATTCAATGACTTTTCCTTTGATTGAAATTTAACATATACATTGCATTACCTACACAATGGCAAGTACACTCGACACCTACGCAGAGCAGTTACCTACTTGTCTACATTTTTACTTCTTTCTTCGTTGATATAACCAAATTAATTTTTAATTTTTAATTATAGCCTATATTTTAATTTCATAAACTGAATTATTTAAATGTTTACATACTTTTCAAATTAATGATTATTATCTAGTGGATACATTTATTGCCAATAAAGTTTAAATGAAAGTTTAAAAAACAGTTGAGAATAATATTATTTACAGTAAGAATGAAATTAAAAATATTGATAAATCTAATTTATGTGCAATAATTATTAATCTATGATCTTTGCATACCTTAATTTTGTTAATAACCATTATACACAAGTCCATGATTAATTTTATATTTATAGTGTTAGGTACATTGCTTACGTACTTATATTTATTATATAATAACATGATTAAAATGTACTTTTATTTTAATTATATATCAATATGTAATGGTATAACTTTTATAACAAATCGTTCTATTCAGAAAAGTATATTGATATTATTATAGACTGTAGTTATTTATATTGGTATGTATTTACAATATTAAAGAAAAAACTTTTAAAATACACAACATTAAAATAGGGTGAAACTCAGTAATTCAAATATTATTGTACTAATTATATTAATGAAGTTCATTGCCAATTTCATAAATAAAAACATTTTAATAATTGGTATTTTAATTTAAAAAATTTAATATTGTGAATAGTTTGAATATGTTTTTTTTTTTTTAATAACTATAAAAAAATACTAAATTTAGTTTCCTACATAAAGAGTAAAATGCTAGATTTTCTTTATGCTGGTTTATTACTTATGTACATTATACATGTTTATGTTAGAAGTGTAATTATTTAGATTCTTGAGAAATAATTAAATATGATGGAGTTTTTTTTAATAAATTTCAAATTGTTGCAAATGTGATGGATGGGACGAAATTTAATAGTTTAATACTACACTTGAACATTTTGGAAGCAGTATTATTATTAAATTAAAATATGTCTTGGGCACACAACCCTAATCAATCACTTTTATTTGAAAATTTAATAATATTAGTCAAAACAAACTTAACAGTGTTCGCCAACAATTCACGAGCTAAATCAAATGAACAAATGAATAAAATGATTATAATAATAATTATTATTATTATTATTATAAAGCTTGATAATAATTATTATAATATTTAATAGATAGATACCTTAAACCTATACAACTTGAGCTTTGGACCTATTAATTAAAATATAATAATACTATATACCTTATAGGAACCTAATATCATTATTATCAATATTAAATATATAATATTATTAACCAAAAACATAACTTTAAAATAACCTATATTATTGTATACTAATCGAAAATAATTTCATAAATTTAGTTCTTAGTCACCATAAAATAGGAAAATAAGAAAAGTAATAAAATAAGTATTTATGTATAATCATATATTATTTCAATTATTAAACCTTACTTAATTGGTTTTCATCAGGATTATTTTGTTTTTACCTTGCTAATGTTAACTCTTAATAAATCTGATTTAAATACATACGTAAAACTAGGGCTGAGTTTTGCTTAGTTTAGATAATGCTTAAGCTTAAGTATAGATATTTAAATTTATCAACTACCAATTACATAATAAGTTTAATCATTTTAATCAAAAACAATTAGCCAATTTAGGCAAGTGGAATTTTTTTTACCAACGTGAGCGACATGGACTTTGATGCACATGTGATTTTTTTTTTTTGATATTTTAATATTATTAAAATGTATATTACTATAAGGTATATAATGTATAAAAATCATTTTATCTATAAACCTTTTTTAAATTAATATTTATTCGTCCAAACAGTATTTTTAGTGGTATAAACACTCGCCCAAACCGTTTATAATTGTTCATCGAAGCAAACCATATTTTAAGTTGATTCTCCACAAACGGCCTACACCAGTATTTCTATATTCAATCAATTTTTTTTCGATTGTTGATGTAATTTTTTAAAATACCCTAAGCTCATGAAAAACTTTAAAATTTGAATTCCAAATCTAAGTATTCTCAAAATAAACTACTTGATAGCTATTACCTGCCTTATATACTATACACTTTAATAATTTAATTAATATTATAACGATTGATATCATGAAATTTAAATGATAGTATAATTACTATAATCATTCTTTTAATTTTATGTAGGTTAACTAAAAAATTAGATAAAACTATAATAATTGAAATATTCAATTTTAGTTAATATAATGTTATACATTTAATATAACAATAAATTTACTCTAAAATCTATGACTATATTATTTTGTTATGCATATGACACACAATATAACAATACTATTGTTATTCATTTTATTAAAAATAAAGATGATTTATTGTATTTTTTAATTCATTATATAAATTAAAATTTGAAATGTAACAATAATATACTTACGTTTAACATTTAAATAGTTACAAGTAAAAATTAAAAAGTTAATTCTGCAAATAATTTTATTTTGGATTCTTATAGGAGCGATGAATAATTTATTTAATAATGATACATATTTTTCCTATGTACTCTGAAAAAAGTAGATAAAATACTTTAATTTTCACTTTGTGGGTGGTTTTGGATACAAAATTGGATCTAGTTTGTACTTAAGACAGGTCAAAATTAAAAATGTCCAGTACTTTTTTTATTGTCAAAAAAACAAACAAAAAATTAAGAAAAAAGAAATTTCACGCAAGTCCAAATTGTTATTATTAAAATAATCGTGTTGTGACAATAGTTGGTTGTGTGTTTTTATATGGACCAAATGAATTGAAAATTATCTTATACATTTAAATTCGGATACATAGTGCATGACATATTTTAAACAAATTTAGCAACACTCGCAAAGCTATACGCACCTATTTTGGTGTTTTTTTTAATACTAATTATTTATGTTATGTTTGACTATAAAAATACATTTTAAACAACTCAAATTTTTAGTTATAGGTAGTGAGATAAATTCATTAAAAGCACTTCTATAATGCTAATATTTCTTGTTTGATTTTTTTATTTAAATAATGATTCATAAAATTAAACCAATTTTATCACATCGAAAAATGAATGATGTGAGCTAAACAAGATAAAAGACACGTGTCATGATTCATATTTTCAACGGTGTATGAATGTAAGGTTTGAGTATTTGACTTGGCAAAGTGACAATTTTAATCTCTGTGTAAATAAAAAGTATGAAATAACACGAATATGATCGTCTCGTTGGCCATTTTATAGTTGATAAACATTAGCAAAAAATAACAACAAATAAATATATACAAAAGAATAATTCATTTTGTTATTATGTACTACACGTCGACAAAGTTCCTATTGCATATTAAAATATTTTTATAAATTACTCATTGTAATGATTTATTGATTGCTAAATCATTGTGAATATATTGTACTATTGTGTATTGATGGTTACATCCAAGAGTACATCTTGATAATCTTGAACTTAAGGTCAGACACCGGAAAACATTATATACTTATGTATTTTTACTAATACTAAACTTGATTAGTACATATAGTACATATGAACATTTAACACACGCACATTACGTTCAGTCGATCAATAATCATTCTTCAACGAAGGTGTGAGTCATATTTATATCGTTATGTTGTTTAAGTTCCAGTTGCTGACTGTAGGAATTTTGGTATTCCTATGCACATTAAATGATTGTAAGTAATTTATTGGAAAAATATATATTTAAATTGTCTTTTAAATTATAAGTTAAATATAAATATAGGTATCTATTTTTTTTTTTTTTTTAGCAATATATAATAATACCTATATTAAACGTAAAATTTATATGAATAATATGTAATAGGTATTTCATTTTTTAATCTAAGAGTTTATAAAAACATTAATACACTTTGTATACGCACACAATATATACATCAGCGATCAGAGTATTGTAGAAATATTAAATAATATAATATTTTCAAAATTAAAATACTTAAGTTTTATTAAAAAAGAATATTATTGAATATCACATTTTGTCAATTCTGAAGTTAAAAAGAAATTAATATATATTTTAATATTAATAATAATGTTTACTTGTCTAATATAATATTAAATTAATAAAACTTGAATTTAAAATTATGAATAGATTTTAATGTTGTGTTATGTAAAATGTATTATAATTATTACAGTATATTACCTAGTTATTACTTATTACTATACTTATAATAAATCAAAACAAAAAATAAATACAATACATTATTCAAATAATGCAATGAAAATAAAGTATAATAGATTTTAAAATAATTTTTAACATAAACATGATACTTAAGTAAATTGTATACTTATATAGATCTTAGAGAATAAAAAAAGTATAAAAAAATTTTTTTTTAATGCAAATTTTTAAGGGAAATTTTAGTTTTTCACCAAATAAATTTTCTTATTTTATTTGAATTAAATTACGAACAATCATAGATATAAAAATATAAATCATAAATATTTATATTAGTATTTTTATACATAGCCTAATATTAAAATCTTTTTGACTCTTTTTAAACTATTTATAGATAAATGCAATTTTTATAAGTAATTGTTTTTAGTTTTTTTTTTTATAAATTTCAATAAAATTTCACTAAATAAAAAACTTGAAAGCGTATTATTACAAACTAAAAATTGTGTTTATAGTTATTCAAAAAATATTAATGATACTTTCTAGAAATTTTTTTTTTTCTATATGCAAGTTTAAAATTTTAAAATTATTTTTTGATTGTAATTTATATGCATATTATTAGAATTTATACACACAGTGCTATTTCAAAATGCAATGTTTTTGACAAAAAGTAATTGATAGATGAAATATTAAAATAAATTATTTTAATACCGATATATAATTATATCATTTTATAATATAAAACTTTGTAATATATGACAGACTATCTTCGCTAATAATTATATTTTATTTTCCGTGTT
Source organism: Rhopalosiphum maidis (assembly GCF_003676215.2). Classification (NCBI taxonomy): domain Eukaryota; kingdom Metazoa; phylum Arthropoda; class Insecta; order Hemiptera; family Aphididae; genus Rhopalosiphum; species Rhopalosiphum maidis. The sequence continues at coordinate 42,263,881 of NC_040878.1, forward strand.
TCAAATTCAACACATATTACAATGACTTGTGACATATACTTAATGATGATAGCTGTACATTAAATCAATTACCTAATTTTCTTTTTTTTTAATTTCTTTTTTAAAGATTTATATTATAAATTTAATTAAAAGGTATTAACATTACATTTTTTTTTATATTCCTATATCATATTATAAGGTTATAAAGTTATTTATTTCAAATTACAGTTATAAAATATGGTTAGCCACAAATGATACAAACTTAATCCACCTTGTAAATTATAATTTTAGTTTATACATTTATTTATTTATAATAAGTAATTACTACATAATAAAATTAAATGACTTATTTGTTAAATTACTTTCATAATATTTTAACGTTATAATATATACAACAAATTCAAATTAATTTATTCAACTACCAAAGCAATACATATAACATAAATTTCAGTATTGTGAAAGATTACTTATAAATATAAAAATTATAATATTGAGTTTTAAGTTGTTTCTATATTATTTATTTTATACCTATTTAATTGTTGACAGGTAATGGACAATCACCGGATCCTATAAATAAAATAACAGGAGTCGTTAAAAATGCAGTGTCAGACGTTAAAGATTCTACCACATCGATATTGCACAATGTTAAAAATGTATGCGAAAAGATTGGTGATTGCGCTAGACAAAGTGGGACCAAAGTAGTAAACAAAACTGTTTCGATAACAAAAGAATCACTACAAAATGGAGCCACTGTGGTTAACAAAACTATTACGACGACCAAAGAGACACTTAAAAAAATCCCATTACAATCTATTGAAGAAATAATAAAAAAAGCTAAATGTGTGATACCCAAGAATGCAGATAACGTCCTTAGAGCTGCATTACTTCAGCAGTGTATTTCACCCAGTCTAGGTAAAACAAACAAATGTATTTTAAGGATATAATAGCTTTAAATTAGTTACGAAAATTATGTTAATCAACTTAATTATCTTCCCTTTTGAGAATGGTCAAATAAGTATTTAATTTAATGAGAAATGTTTCATACGAGTAATTTATATAGTACGGAACATGATAATTTTTGTAGAAATGTGATAAAATATGGTAAAAAATATACTATTGACTTTTATGCACACAAACATTGACTAAATTAGTTTGCGCCGTATGATGCTAATAGATGTAATATTATAATAACCAAATCCAAATATATTTTTCATTTTTTCACAAGATAATAAAAATTCATAATATCATTTTGATGAAAAATTATGTGTAAAAATTCAAAAAATCTATATTTTATATAATTTACCAACGTTGGATTATATTTTAATTTAAATATTTATCAAGATATATTGTTATAAATTAAAGTATAAATTGTATTAAATGTCATAAATCATAATGTTAATTAAATTTCTAAATATTCAGATTAACAATATGAGATTAATTTATTAGGCTTTGGGAACGAATCTAGATGTTTTGATGAACTTGGTTGTTTCCCAATGGAATATCCTTGGACTTCAAATCTAAGACCTTTTCCACAACCTATGAAACCAGAAGAAGTAGAAGTAAAAATTTATTTGTTTACTAGGTACTACTTGTTTTTAATATTTTTTATAATTTATCAATAAGTTTATATATATAGTATATACAAATGTTAACTACCAATACATTAATTTTAGAAAACAAAGTAATCGATACACTGTACAATTATGGCCAAATATTTTACTAGAAGAATCAGACTTCGATCCCGAGAGGCCATTTACTGTTTTTATAATACATGGATTTAATAGTGATGGAGAAAATCAATGGATGGCCGCTCTTAAAAATGCATACTTAAAACAAGTATAATATAAAATAAATAAGCAATAATATTTAATATTTTTAGATGTTTGTAGATTATGAGAATTATATAAATTCTAATTGACAATTTATTTATTTTTTTGTTAGCGTGATGCAAATGTGTTCTTAGTCGATTGGGGAAAGGGTTCAATGCAATTTAATTATTTACAAGTTGCTTCAAATACAAGAATTGTTGGGGCCGAATTAATAAGGTAATATTAAAAATTAAATTTATAAGATAAATTAGATTATTGTATAAATGTATCACTGCTTATAGATAAAAGTATATTTTAAATTATAAAACAACACATACAATTAAACAAGTAGGTAAATTATTATAAGAGTAAATAATTAAAAAATTAAATATTCATTTACTTTCAGTTATATTATATACAACTAAATTTAGTTAATTTTTCTTCTCATATTTTTTATGACTGTTTTTATGATTAAATATAAATAAAAAAAATAATAATAATTTGTGAATTTTAGAAGTAATATATTATTAATGAATCATACAAATGAATAATAATATTAATATTATGATATAAAAGTTTATATTTTATGAGCATATAATATAAATAGTTATATAGTATGACACACAAATACAAAAATTGTACTTTTTAAAATTCTTTAAATATAATATCGACCGTTTTTACCATAAGGTTTGGAAAATATCTCATTGATCGTTATCAATTGGATCCACTGAAAATCCACGTAATGGGCCATAGTTTGGGTGCTCATATATCCTCATATTTTGGTAAAGGTATTCATGGCGTGAATCGAATAACAGCATTTGACCCAGCACAACCAGGATTTGAAGGTTGTCCGAAGGAAGTAAGATTAGATAAATCAGATGCTCATTTTGTTGATGTTATACATACTAGCTGTAGACCCACAGTTCCATTTTTAGGTTTTGGACTTATCACTCCCGTAGGTAATTATATGAGTCTTATATGTGATCGCAACTTGATCTATTAAACTATACATTTAAATTCGATAGGTCACGTGGACATTTATATGAATGGTGGTTTCATACAACCTGGATGTACTCTACCTCCAATAAATGAAGTAAAATTAACGAGTATTGCGGATTTAGCTGCTGTTCCTGCAGATGGTAATAATATTTTTATTAGTTATTGACATAACAATTTAACATAAATAAATTTATATAATTATGAAATATCATGGAAAATTGTCAATTATTCTAATATGAACGCATTTAAAAACATAATACGATAATTTTTTTTATTAAATACGATAGTGATAGTATGGCATTTAATAAAAATATATATACATATATATTTATTTCAGAAGATAATAATATCATCTATTAAATGATAGTAAAATATAAAATAGTGTGTAAAAAAGTTTCTTTTGTATGAATTGGTGAAAAGTGTTTGGTTAATGGTTGAATTTCATAAATTATTTCATAATAAAACTGACACGTGAATCCCCATTTTAGAATAATAAGTAAATATTATGTGTAACTATTTATGTAAATTAAAGTCTAATATAAAATATCCTAGTCATATAAGATATTTAATTAAATACTAAATAAAATATGACAATAAAGAAACCCAATTGCATAATTCAATAATCATGTTTGAAACATACGCAACTAAGATAATTAAAAAATATAATTTATTCAACATTTTACTGCTGAAGTTTGGAAATATAATTTTATCTAATATAAATTAATTACTGCGAAATTAAAATCGATGTGGTATTTAGTACGCAAAAGATATATAAGGTAAAATATTTAAAGTAATAATTGCTAAATTCAAAGTAACAGTGGATAAATGAAAAACCCAAAAAATAGTACACGTATAAATAGTACAAAGAGAATTAAAATATTAATTAATGATTATTATTAAAACTTAAATAGCAGTATACATTTCCCTATAGTCATAGTTATTAACTTTGTCCTCAATAAATTTCATATATTATCCAATTATACAATTTAGTATTTATTAAAATATCAAATTTATATTATTTAATTTTTAAAAGGACAATAAAAAAAATATTAAAATTAATAAATGTGACTCTAGTCATAATGAACTAAATCATTCGCTATTCTATATGAATAATTATATATTATAATTATATTGTGGATTGATGATGATACAATAAATAAATTAAATATGTATATTTTTGGAATAAACATTTTAATTTTTTAGTTAAATATAGGTAGTTAAACATATTATATAAAATAAATAATCACTGATCTCTTAATTTAAATATTTGTGTATCAAAATATTTATGAAATAATTGTTAGTTATTTTAATTGGATTATTTATTAATATTATGTGGTTTTATGGTATTCAGTACTAGGAACTTGGGTTGCTTGCTCACATGGAAGATCGTTTTTGTATTTCATAGAATCATTAGAGGACAATTGTACGTTCTGGGCTCAGAAAATAAAATTATTTTCCGCTATTACTAGGTACATTAATTTTTTTTATGTTTCTTAACATACGCATACGACCTAATTACTTTTAAAACTTATATAATGCGTTGTGTATTTAATAGTGCTGCTACCGTCGGTCAACTTCAGCCTTTATTGATGAATATCGACAAATGCCAATTTAATGAATGCGTACCATTAGGCTTAGATACTGATCGGTATCCAGGTAGAGGAGTTTTTATTGCAGGAACTGCATTTTTTGAACCTTATTGTAGTAAGTATAATTTTTATTGAACACATTAATCTTGATAATTAAGCTGAGTAATTTAAATGAGATTTAATAAAATTCACGTGTTATTATATTTCTTTCAGTTTAATACTCTTAAAAAATGATAAAAATATTGGTACATTATGTATCGAAAATTAGTGGATCAAAACTTTAATTTAATGCATAAACAATATAATTCATTATGTCTATAATTTTTGTTCTATAGCATTGATTATTTACTTACAGAGAGCAATTTGGAAACAGATCGGATAATGCGGAAGGCATTCAAAAATTTAAAATGACAATTTGGAATACATCATGTAATATAGGTAAATAAGTAAAATTTAATTTGAATTAATAATCATACTATACTTAGTGATTGGATAATTTAAGAACCCAAAAACAGGCATTTAAAAAAGTTGTCGATGAACTAAAAATACACATTTTCAATCGTTTTTTACAATATCTATATTTACAAACATACTCGTATTATTTACATAACTATAAAAATAAATATTTATAAGTTAAAATATTTTATGGCTAATTTAACTGAGGTATCTAATAAAATGCCTAGTTAATTAGTTGTGATTAAATTTATGATATATTCATTGAATAATAATAAGTGTAAACAATATGATACTTAAATGACGTTGTATTTATATTTTCTAGTTATCATAAAGTATGGTCCATAATTCATATGTCTAATGTTTACCTCAAAAGCAATAATGATAATAAAGCATTGTACTCTAACATCAATTCTAAAATATCGCAAAACTTTTAAAGAAATATTGAAATAACAATGAAAAAACTCAGAAAAAAAAAATTCACAATAACCTAAATTTATAGCTGCTCATAAAAAATATTATTATGTAGTTCAATCATTAAACACTAATCAACCATATTTAGTTCGATCGTAGAAAAATTAATATGGTAGGTAATAAAAATAAGTCTTATAACTGTTAATAAATAAGCTCAAATGTAATGTAGGAAAAATAATAAAATTATTAATATACTTGTATAATGAAATTTTAACTATACATTTTTCAAGCCTATACATAATATAATTATTACAATCAATAAAAGTATCGATAACATTTATAATGATATTTATTGATAATTATGCTTGGTTGAGGAGACTATTCGATAATAGCTTAGCTATTAGCTTTTTTTAATAATTACAATCGATATATATATATACAATAAGTAAATTTTGTACAAAATATAAATTTATGATTTTTTTGTTTTTATATTGATGAAGAGCTTTTTAAGGCCATTTCAAAGGTCATTCAATAAGTAATATACATGGTGTCCTTAGAGGATTTACCTATTGCGATATCTTCTGAAATAATGGAGATATCATAATTCTGGTTTTTTAATAAGATTCACAGGGACAAGAACTATAAATATTTCATGTTTTAATTTATTTTAATGTTTTGATAAAAAAGCTAAGAAATATATTTTTTTATTTAATTATTAAAAAAAAAATGAAGATAGACATTTTGTAGAGTTCATTTTTCTCAAAATATTAACGTTTCGACATTTTAATTTCATTAATCTTTTGATTTTTAATATTTTTTTTTTAGTTACAAAAATAACTGCGAATTATTTAATACGATAGTGATATCATTGTATCAAACATGTGGCCCTTGTGCTCGCACGACCGGTGAACTAAACTAAAAAAAAAATTAAAAATTTTCATTTCAAGAGATATTGCAATGGGTAAATCCTTACGGGACACTCTATATAACCAATGCTATTTTTTCTTGTTAATTCATTTTTTTTTTTTTTTTTTATATTCGAAATTTGAAATCAGCATAAGAATTGTTTGATAAGTTAAGATATTAGGAGTCTTAATTGTAGAGAAAATGATAAAAATAATATACTAATTTGACCTTGAAAACTGATAATTTGAATTTCATGAATAGGACTTATTGTCTTACTGTGGATTTATATACGTAGTATGTTGTGTATACATTGTCAGTTTTGATTTAAAAATTGGGTGGAGCGAATGGATTAATAATAGCACCTAATATAACACTTTATCAAATAATATTTTCTTTCGTAGTAATATAATAAATAAAGGTTTCGTAACTATGGTTACAACTTAAAAGCCATATCATTTTAAGATAAGGTTCAAATGGCGAGTTTTAAAACAAAAAAATATTAAATTATATAGTTACATACGATGTACATATTGATTTATTTACCATTCAAGCTAAGAATAGCTAAATAAAAATAAAACATTTTAAAACAAATAATTGAATGAATTTCTAACGAGATAATTTGTCTAAAGTAAAATGTACAATTAACTTGTGAAGAATGCGCATATTAGAAATTTAGTATCTATTTTGGTGATAATAATTTATAATATATAAATAGTAGGTATTAGAAGGATTGATTTAGAATTTTTATTTTTATTTAGTGTATACCTATATTTTAAAATAACACAGTTGAGCTTTTGTAACTAGTTTTTGTGTCTGTCATATTATTGAATACGCAGTTTAATGTAGTATTAGAATTATTATTATTAATTTAATATGTACATCATTTAATTTATAAAACATGTAATTATGATTTATAACAATTAACTTTTGAATGATTCCTATTGATAAAAGGTATAAAATAAATGAAAATTATAAAGGGGAAAGTTTTTGTTTTAAACAAATGCGTTATTGAAACAAACGAGAAAGTAGCTAAGCTTAAACTTTAAAAAAAAAATCAAAGGAATCTGTTTTCTAAACATCAAAAAGGCGGTATCTCTCAACAAGAAAATATATTTTTAATACACGTCTAATTCACTTATTTGGCAAAAAATCAATAAAGTTCATTATATTAAATAAACCTTCGACGTTGAAACGTTAATATTATATTATATTTATAAGTTCTTTGTATTGCTATGATTTAACTCTAAGTGTTTTCAGATATGAAACAAAATATTTAATAAAATAGAACATAATTATGAAACCTATAGGCATTATATATATATATATATATATATAAACATAAACATTAAAAAAAAAATAATTAAAATAACTATAAATAGAAATATAATGAAACTTATGAATACGTAACTCACTCCTAATAAAATGATTATTACTGAAAAAAAAAATTACAACATTAGTGTTGGCTTTTGGTACAATATTGAATTTATAGTAGGTTAGTAGTGAAAATTCAAAATATTGCAAGAAAAAAAAAGAAGTATGCAATCACTCTACTGTATAATAGGTGTTGAATGAACCTCGTCATTGAAGAGTAAGTCACTGTAATGAATGTGTTAAATTTGAATTCAACGATAAATCATTGCATACAAAAAACGATTTTGAATGAATACGGTCTGTTAGTCTATATTTTAAGATTAAGATATATTTATAAGTAAAAAGATTGAATTATGTTTTGCCAAAAAAATTTCATTTGAAAATATCATCGTGCGTATAAACTATCAAGTATAATAAAACTAGCCCTAATATTTTTTCAAAGTTATTTTACTGCTCCAGAAATTGATTACCAATAAATAAAAGCGGTGAAAGTTAAAATATTCAAAAAAATTACGAAAATTTGCAAAACTTTTTTTTTTTAAAAATGAATACAATTTTTAATTTTAAGAGCTTAAGCTTTAAAATGTATTACAATACTTTTATAAAATAATCTTACAGAATCGCATTTAAAAAATTTAAAAAATATATAATTCTACTTTCTTTTATAGCAATCTAAATTTTTCATCTTTACCGGAATTGGATATTTATTTATTATAATAAATTATAAAATATCCTTGGAAATAGAGGCTAATTACCTTATTCACTCAGAATTTATTTTTATAAGCAATCATTTATTATTGAATTCAAATTTAATATACTTATTATACTGATTTACTGTCTGATTATATAGATTTACTCAAAATCTATTTTATAACTTTCCTCGGTTTTATTTATACTATTTTCTGGGTTTATTTTACAACAATTTAAACTAATAAAAAAAAACAAAAATAAAAGTTTAAAATTATTGTATAATTATAAATAAAATTCAAATTATTAACGAACCGTTAATGACTAACAAATATATTTATATTATGTTATAGCTGTAATTCTGTACATAGAATCATAGCCGGAGCTATAGCGTTATTTTATTCAAATCACTCAGTATTGTACACAATGTTCAACGCAGTATAAAAACAATTTACAAGTATATGACCTGGGAAGTCTACAAAATATTTATAAGAGAGCAAAATATATTCCAGGATACAAAAATAAATTTATAAAATGATTAGTATAAATTACGTTTGTTGTTAAAAACTAATAATATTATGCTTATGAACGCTTAAACAACAAGTTACGATATGATATTATATTATATTTGTTATTATATTCATATAAACACTTAAATTAAATATATTTTCATTGTTTTTATATGATATCTTACTGCATGTACCTTCATTTCATTTCTAATTTATTTAAAAAATTGTATTATTTATTATTTTAAGATATTTTTGACTTAATTAAAAAAAATTGATTATTTATTACGTTATTATTTAGTTACTAAAATTAGCTTAACTTAGTTCACTATATATGTTATATATTTATCTATCTAATATATAAAAAAACATGAATAAACCAGACAAAAGTGTAATATTTTGTATACGAGATGAAAATCATGGTGAGTTAACTTCATAAGTATATTATTATTATTAATTTACAATAATTAATAACTTTAACATAGTTACAAAATATGTTATAGTTATTTGAATAAGAATCAAGAAACTTACTGACTACTGTAATATAACATAAGTATGTGCACTTTATAATGTTAAATAATCGCTAAAGCCATATAGAATGTATAAAAGTCGAAGTTGAAAGAAGAAACCTTAATACTCCAACCAATTTATTTGAATCAATTGGCCTCAAAAGTTTAATAGATGATCTAAAATCTTTCTTTAAATCTTTAGTGCCTAGACAATCAAATTAAGTGCAATTTTTATACTTCTTTTATTATATTATACATTCAACTAAATGTAAACATTTTGAATTAAGTATAAAGTGATGGCCAATATTGCTCAATCATAGTTCCAATTAATCAAATAGATACCAAATAATACTTTGAATATTGTAAATAATTCCATTTATACACTGTCATATTTAAACGTATTTATCTTGTAACTTTATAATCATTGGTCTAGTACCTAAATCATTTAAAATTGATAATTTGTTGTTAGTATTTGACAAATACACAGTCATGTTCAAAAAAATAAAAGTTCTTTTTAGAAAATATTATCTATATTCTCGTATTTTAATCTAATTTAAATTTACACAAAGTAATATACTAGATTAACAGTAAATAGTATTTAGTAATTAATTAATTATTTTTATGATAATGTTATAATAATATTATATCATTTCGATTAAAAGTTAAAACTTTTTTATTTGAAAATAATAGTTATGCATAAAATATATTTCTAAATAACAATAAAATTATAAAACAAATAATTCTTACTTATAAATTTATATTCGTACATCATTTGATTATTTTATTATGCTTGTAGAGAAAAATCTTCTTTTTTTATTTAATTTAATTAGAATATAAAAGTGAATTTACAGTTAAATAATTTCAACAAATTTAGAAAAAAGATGCCAATTACTACACTCGTGTGTTGTACCATACTATGCTTCGAGTGTCAATACTATATTTTTAGCATAGAAAATTATATTGCCAAATTACTACATTATATCTTGTGATATTATTGTGATTTTATGAAAAAGTGTAAATAAATAAACTAAAAATTATATGTATATAAGTTGGTATCGTATAAAGTCATCATTATTTTCAAATAAGATACAAAATTACAAATAGTGACTTTAAAAAAACAAATAAGCATTTGTTTATAATCTAAACTCAAACTCTATCTACTTGAAATAAATGACAATTTTAAAACTCTCAATAATTGTTAAGTACATAATTAACGTAGATAAGCTATAATTTAAACGTTTACATAAACGTATCTCTTTTTTAAATTATTTACCTACTGTAATACCCTATATAAGTAAATTATATATTCCATCTTCCAAACATCAAGAATACAAAGATATTTTTAAAATAAATTCTACCGCCATTTCCTGGATTAAATTAAAACATACCTGATTTAATGTTATCTTACTCCAAACCACCAGAGTGCACTAAACACTTCATACAACACGAGAGGAGGGTATGCTTTTGTCAAACCCCTTACACGTGCTCAACCACCAATGCTAGTATTCATCATTGGTCCCAACACAGTAGTCTGGCAGTGCTTTCGATTGCCATGAAACTTATAGCATGGTTGTTTCCGTTTTTTTTTCCATGTAAGTATATATAATTCTTAATATATTTTACATAATATTAACTAATATGTGGTAATAATAAATGCCATTTATTAGCAAAAACTCATTATATAAAAATGTAACTAGTAAATTAAATTATTAGAAATTAAGCAAATTACATACAACTTAAGCACCATAGATGTCCTTTGTAAATTTTAATTCAAATTTTAAGTTAACGTTAGTATTGGGATTGCAAAAAATAGTAACATAATTTATAATGTAAAACACAAATTAGATATTATGTATAGGTAAAAATTAAAATTGTTGAACTTCGTGTATTTTATATTTTACTAAAAATATAATAATAACAACTTTTTAATATTTAAAATTAAAATTATTGATATAATATTAATTATACCACAAAACTTGATTTTAAAATATGTATAAAATGTAACAATATAACTTTCAATTAAACATATATTATATGAAAAGTATATCAATTTTGACCAACACTTGTTAATATTTTTTTTATAAACAAGGTTGGTCTATCGTCATAAATATAATAAACATTATATATACTTGTTGATGTCAATAACATTTGTTATTGAAAATATAATCAAACGAATATTAATCTACAAAAATGTATTTCATAAAATTATATAAATAAGTACTTAATATCACTATTTTTTAAATGATTGATTTGACCTAATATAAATTAATGCACAAAAATAATAGCAGTTAAGAATAAAAAGAATACATAATAAGCAACACGAAGAATGTATTATTATTCACAAAGCAAATAGATACTTAAAATATAATTTCATCGTGTTCTCTATTTGAATACTACAATAATACTCGTATATATATATATGATTTTTATACTAAAAACCAATCGAAACCTTATATATAATGAATACAAGAAACATACAAAAACAATAATAATTCATACTACATAGAATTCTATTAGCATATTTTAATAAACAATGATAGGTACTACGCAGCATTAAATTATTGATATTATTATTCTAAAAACCTTTGTTAAATAATTGTTTTTTATTATATAATAATTTCAATAATAAAATATTTTAAAAAGCAATAAAAATATTAATAATAAAATTAAAATAATTTATATTACTTGATAATCTAAATTGCCGATTTCAGTAAATTACATACCTAATAATAATATGAATATTAATTGATTCTTATTTTATGGCTTTATAACTTGAAGAAAATACTAAACAATAAATATTTTAATTATAATATATTCTCAAATTAATTATTCATTTTTATAAATCAAAACAATTTAATTGGAAAAAAATATATTACATACAATTTTGAATTGAAAAATATTATGCAATTGTTTTTTTATTTAAATGTTCAATATTTAAACGGTATTACCTGTGTAGTTATATATTTTTAATAATTTAAAATGCTAATTTTATATAATTTATATATATATATATATCAAATATCATACAACTTCATTAATAATCTGCTCTGATACAATTCAATAATTGTACTTTAAAAAAAAATGGTTCACATATTTATTACAATACTTTAATATAATCAAAGTGGTTATAGTTCTATTTATTAATAAAGGGGTATTAATTTATTTTTAACAAAATAATATGCTATCGTTTGCTAAATTGCATTCTTTACTTTTAAAAATGTACCTAAATTGCCTATTCATCGCGCCGGGTTAGGATTTTACTAAAATAATAAAGGGTATATTATATAGATTCTAGAAACCAGGTCTTAAAAAAAGATGATAATTAAAACGGTCGGCTTCAACGGGGTTGATGTAATTATTTGCGGGTATTTGAAAGTTGAAACGTACAGACTTAATATTAAATTATAAAAAAATATTGATTTTCAATTTATAAAACATTTAGATCCTTTATCATTATGCTAAGAGTAATAAATCCTCTCGATAAAATGAATACACCACAACAAACGTGTAAACAATAAAAATAATAAAAAATAGAAAACAATTTCTTAGTATGATAGTTTATTTAAGATTTATTATAAACATATTATATTAGTATTGAAATAAATATAGTATGATAACACTACATAGTTCAATAAAATTATAATTGATATATTTATACAGTAAAAATCAAATATTTTTTCTTATTTAACATCATTTTATTGCATTATTTTGTAAAATTTGTTATTCGATATTTAATACTTCATATTGTGTTTAAAAAAAAGATGCTTCAATACTATATTACTATATTATATGGATTTTTAATAAGTCTTTAATAATTATTTACTTTTTTTAAATGTTATACTCTACATTTCCATTTCATTTATTAAATCACATTTCATATTTTGAACTAGTTAACATTTAAAAATTAATGTTTGAAAAATCTCATATAATTTTGTATATTTTTAAAGAAAACATTTTTATTAAAAGGTTAATTTAACTAGACAACATTAAAATACGCATTCTATAAACTTCCGCTACAATTTAAATATTATTTTTTGATACATTACATAATATGCATTTTTACACTAAATATATGTGTACTAACAAGTATATACAAACTCAATTTGGTGTTATTTTTAAGTACAATTTTCAAACAATTTCAACATTATCAGACATCTATACTTTGGTAAACATATAAAACATAAAAAAAAAAACACTATATTTTTTAACCTTTTTATGTATAACTAAAGTAAATCTAGACTCGGTAAAAACAAAACATTAATATTAATTACATCCAAAATATTTAATTAATAATGAAATCAATATTACAATTGAATCTTCTATAGTTTTTTTATACTGATAATATTCCAGTATACGTTCAGATTCATAATATTATTAAAAATGTGTATATAACAACATTTATGTATGTATATATTATAATAATAATACACACATAAATTATTTTCGTGTATGGTTTAGACATTTAAACGCTATATGTAACGTAATGATAATTTAAATGTTATACATATAATAATAACATTATAGGTACTATTCTAAGATTAATAGTTTCATTTAATTCTTTATTATTTGCTCACAACAGCTATACCTAAATGCTACTATGCTACTGTGCTAGTATTGTTATAATATTTTAAGTTTGTAGTCGTAGTCGGTTTCGATGTAAAATATTCTTGTGTATCAAAAGTTTCCTTCAACGTCCATTGAAATAATTGGTGTGGCACATGTGGGTGCTTTCAGTTTAGACTTTCAAGTATGTTTATTTTTTCATTTATAGATGGCCATGATGTACAATAGTACAATTGACAGAAAAGATATATTAATTTACCAAAATATATTATTATAGTATTTTAAACATATCAATGACAATGTGTCATACTCGTCACAATCTCATAAGCATTAATATAACAAATACCTACAAAATTCCATGATAAATTGATCATTTAATACAAAATATCCAACACAAAAAAGACATTTATATAGGAAAAAATTCAAAAAGAAGTTAATTCATTTAAACAAAATTTCAATTTATTCAAAATATGTATTTTATTATATATTTATATATAAAAAAAATATTTTCTTTGAAATCCAACCTCTAGAATAATGTTAAACTAAAAACTAAAAATACGAGATAACTAATAATGAACATAGAAAATATACCTAATATTATACAAAGATATTTACATAATATTGTATTTATGTACATAAATTATTGCTATACATTATACAATATGCTGTTAACTTGGCATCGCATTAAATATAGACAATAGTAAACAGGTATCTAAGCACTTATCTTATGATTAAATTTAAGCAAAAACTAAACGTAAAAAACATAAATCATTTTTGATCACTCATTACTTCAATATTCGGCTAATGGGATATTTTTTCTTGCTTTTAACACATAATAGTGTGACAAGCCGTTTAATAATGAAAAGGAAACGAGAAAAAGTACGTGTTTAATGTAAAAAATCTTTAGTACTCCATAAAGATGACTTTATTAAGCTCAGAGCTATTAACCTTTATATAAACACTACTTTATTTTCTGAATCATTTATATCCCGTATAAAGTTTGGTCAGAATGGGATTTTTTTGTAAGAAGTTGTTGTAATATTAAGCCAAGTCTTAAGTATTATTATTTATTTGCATATTCCCATGTGTATTATGAACTGAATAATAAATAAAGGTAATTTGACATGTATCTATTTCATTGTGTTTATTAGACTTATAAAAAACAAAATAATATAAATTATTTTTAAATATGCTATTTGCTAAAAGTGTACAGTATTTTTATAAGTGATCGTTATTTTGGAATAATATTATTCTAATACACTATTTTGACATAAGCATAAATTATAATATTAGACTATAATCTAGTGAAAATGATTATGTAGATACAGGTTATAATATTAGAATTTCCTGTTAAGAGATTTTTGTGAATTTTTTGTCTCCGATAATTAATACAATGGTTAACTAACAAGTTTAGCAGATGTAGTTATACAAATGTACAATTTCAATAAAAATTAGATGGGCTTACACTTATTCTTAAACGTTAATTTTTATAAATTAAATTTTTGGTAAAAACATGAATTGTGATTTTTAACAAATACAAACCATGTTATTTGGCTGTATTCATATTTATCTATTATATATATTTATGTCCTTTATTTAATTGTCTTAGGCTAATTTTTTTTTTTTTTTTTTTTTTTAATATATATTATGAATATACCATTTTATTAAGATATTTTAATATATCTATAGTTATACATTTATTGTTCATGTCACACGGCTGCACTAAAAATAAATCTTACACGAATTTCAATTGTATGATTTTTAATTTCTATCTACTGAACGTAATTTGGATGCACAAGATAGTATAAATATATAGCTTGGGTTAATGATTATAATTATCAAACTATCAAAGTACAGATTAAGTAATATAATTAAAATTCTATGAGTATATAATTAATATAAAATTGTATTTCAAACTTCTAAAATAATATGTACATTTCATATTCTACAAAAGTAATTTTTGTCAATACGATATAATAAAATACAACTCTTGACGATACTGTCTTATTAAGTTTTGTTCGTTGATATTTTATTGTCATACCAATTTAAAAATTTAAACTAACAAGTCTTAAAAGTTCTTACAAATTTTGGTTAGATTAATTTTCCATACATTAAAATATTATATAATTTTATGCATCGATTTAACTTAAACATAACTATTATAGCGATACCTGTGAATGTTTTAAGAAAATCCTTATTTAGTGTACACTTAAAATTATATATTGATACGATTTATAATTTATGAATATCATTTATAGCACAAATAATATTATATACTAGATATCTACATAGATAATATATTTTGATGTTAACATTTATATGTATACATAGATTAGATTCTAGCAGCTAGGACATCTGACATCTGGCAGACAATTACATTTAGTTAATTTTTTTCGATGTGTGAGGGGGTCTATAGTAAGTAATTTATAGTATTTTTCAAAATTATTAAAAGGTAAAATAAGAAATACGCATAAATGGTTTATTTTTTATTTTTATTTTTTTTTAATTTAAAAATGAATAATAGTAAAGAGATGAATTTTTACTAAATATTTATGTAATCAATTTATTTATACCTACGATCAAGGTGAATATATATCCACTTTTCCTACGACATATGTGTTATCAGTTTTATTTTATACCATATAAAGACATTTGAAATATTATCAACTAATTTCATTTTTTTTTCTATAAAAATAAAGAAATCAATTACAAGATTCTTGGTAAGTTGCTCATACCAGAATAAAAACAAATTTAAAACACAGTAATCATTTTTTTTTTTTTTTATGAGCGTACAAATGTCCAAAATACATACATTTTGTAGCTAAAAATTTATAGAAAATTTAATTTTGACACTTTAAAGTTAAGTAAAAGATTTTTCATGATTTTATTTTTATTTTACTATAAATTAAAATAAAAATTAAGTATAAAACCATATATATATATATTATGAACGATGAAATTTAAATTTTTATAAAATCAGATATTTTATTTGACAATAAGTATTGATATTAACAGCGCTAGTAGTACCTATATTATATTAAATAATAATTATTGTAGTGACATATAATAATGTACAAGCTGATCCAGGAAACGTTATTTTTAAAGTGTTTCAGAGTATTGTTGTCAGGAATATTCTACGTATATGTCAAATTTTAGCAAATATACCTTACTATGTTTGTGAGTTCATTCAAAAATTCCATTGAAAAAAGCTCTTTCAATTTTCACGAATTTTTAAATTTTCTAGACAATATTTTCAATTTTTCATTCCGTAAAACCCTTATTTAGACTATTAAAAACATTTAAAAATAAATGAGATGTGTTGATCTGTTTTAAAAATTTCAAATTATGTGCTGTGCAAACAGCATTTCATTTTTTTGTATGATATGATTTATTTTGTCAAATATTAGTTTAACTTACTGTATTACTAATAAAAAAAATAATACAAACAATAAGTAAATAATAACACATCTTTAAAAATATAAGCTAAGAAATCAGAAATCATCAGCTCAGAAATATTTTTACGTATATAATGATTACCATCTTATCAGCCTTAACAAATCCAGTAGAGCTATCTAATAATCAATAACGATGTACACAAAACATTAATAACAATATTAATATTTTTTTTTTTTTATTGTATTATTAATTAGTATCGGAAAAATTTTAGTTTATAAAATAATTAAATAGGTAATATTAATTTTCAGTGAATTAAAATTAAAATAAAATATAGTCACTTAATACAACTCCCTTTAGAGAGTTATTTATTATATGTGCATAGCGTTTCAATGAATATTTAGTATTTACAGAGCGTGGGTATAAAATGTATTTAGATTTGCAAAATTAAAAGTATCCGCATTTATTTCTAAAAATGTTCATTATATACACTTTGAACTACAGTTGCACGAATATACGTATTATCAACACGAATCTAGTGGCTATATTATTAAAATAAGATGTACTTGCAATCTTATAATATCAGAAATTTAAAGTTTAAGATGTAAAGCATGTTAATACAAGATCGTAAGTCATAAGACACTGAAATAATATCAGAATATATTATAAATACGTTTTACATATATTTTGTAAATATTTAATAAACATTAAAGTTTAAACAACTATGAAATTCATGATCCTATTATTTATATTTAATATGTTAAATTTGTAAAATTATGTTATTAAATTAAATTAATGTTTATGATTTTAATGATTGGATTTTTAATCTATTTACATCTTTACTATGATAATAACATAAAATGCATAATAAAATGATTTATGAGTAGACCATACACACATGTAATATACTGATATAAGTACAATAAAAAACCAATCAAAAAATATTTGTTTTAATTGCCTTTATATGTTAGAAAATAGATTTTTACTCAAAATGTTTTTCAAAATTAAAAAATTATAAATTATCAAGAAATTTAATTTTATAATATGGCAGTTTGTTTTGTTATTCTTAAAAAATAGATAATTTTGTAAGGTCACATTACTATTGTTAATTCATAAATACACATTTAATAATTATAATTTTTAACTAATCAATATAACATAACGTTTAACATACCTACTCGTACAATTAGTTCGATTACAAATATTCTCGTAAAAATGCCAAGAAAAGCGAAGTTCATTTTTATACATTTTTTTATATCTGATTATATACCTCACTACCAGTAAATTAGTATAATGTATGCTATATACTAATACCCAATATTAATGTTATTCTAATATTAAATTATAGGATGACAACTATCAGTATTTTTTAATGAAAATATCGTTTTCATTAAAATACCAATTATTATACAACTGATATAAAACATGAACATTTTACATTTCAATAACTTTCTTAATTATCATAATTATAGTTTTAATAAAATACCCTGTTTAATATTGTAAAATATTGATAAGATGATTATTATAAAATCACAGTTTTTGCAACATTTGATTTTTTTTATAAATTAATAGTTAGGGTTTTAATCATTTAAATAATGCAAAGACTTTTTTTATAGTTTATGAACAATGTATATTGTGTATATAAGTATATAACGATGGAGCTAATAATTCCCTTCTAATGATAATTTCTAGATTATATGTATTTACAAGGACTTGACCTTATTCAAAATGTGTGATTTGTCTTGTTGAAATTAAAGGACGGCAATGGGTATATTATGTTATTTATTTCTTTAACTTTTTCCATTCAGCTAAATCTAATGAGTAATCATTATAATATAATTAGTGAATCATTCGCATGTGTTAAAGTTTTTTTTTCTTTATTTTATATTTTTATTATTCAAATACTCTATAAATTATTCATCGAAATTAGTAATATCACTTCGATTTATATATTTATTTATGTGCTTAAAAACATAAAAATGAATAAAAAAGTTAATTAGAAAAATCCACGATGTAAATACACCCGGACGTCGAACAATTCTTTTTTTCTCCCAAGATGGTGAAATATTGTGATACATTTATTGCTTTTAAATGATAAACCAGGGTTTGCGATTTTGAACAGAATTCTGTTGAAACTACGCCTGCAGGTATTCCATCGAAATGGTTGCATGATGGTTGTTAGTAGATTTGCCTTATGCCTGAAGAAACCTCTGAGAAAATTGCAAAATTGCTTCTCAAAAATAAATATTAAATTCATTTGTCTTATTTAAAAATATGATATACATACTACTATTAGGAGAACTATAATAGTAACGTCTACCTAAAACAGTGTTAGAAGGAAAACATAATATACATTTAATAAAATGTTATTGTAAAACTTTAAAACAATAAATTCACAAATAATTTTTTAAAGAACCACATTAAGTGTATATATCAGTAAGTAATATACTCGTCTATTAAATTGCACATATGTATATTTGTATGGATAAAAAAAATATTAGCAGAACTCGAACAAAAAAAAAAAAAAAAAAATACATTTAATCAGAGAATATATTTAAATAACTCTATTTAGTAGTATTCTTCATAATATTCTATGCATAGATAGTTATAGAAGCTTAAAACTCTTAGAAAAAATGTTAACACATAAATAGCATATATAATATGTAACGGACCTATCTGTGTATCAGTAATTATCCATAATAATATTATATTAATTAAATTGATATTTTAATATATTGAGTCATCTTAAATTGATTATAATTGATAAATATTTGTTATGTATCCTAAAACACAATTGTCGACATTTTTATTAAATAAAATATGTACCCTTTAGCAAGTTTTGATTATAAAAAATTAACTACATGATATACATTCAATTTTGTTTAAATATAAAAGAAAAATTCTCATATAAAATATATTTTAATTTGACTTTTTAAATAAATAAGCATCCAGATACAAATTATTTTTGAATATTTTTTAAAGACACGTAATAAGGTGTACACGTCAAAAATATTTTAAAGGGCAAATATGATTATTAATCTAATCTTATACTTGAAATGATTTTTAAAAGCTATCCACTTAACAATGTGTGGATTATTATATATTGTAGTAGAAAATGTTCTTTAATATATTAATTAACTTACCTTAATAGTACTTCATAAATCATAAAGCTTGTAAACGCGATGTTAACCATACCTTGGGAATTACCGATCTACAAAAAGGGAAAACTTTGTGAAGTAAACATAAATAATTCATCATAAGTAAATTTATTAAATTTAAAAAGTCTCTAAAATGTACTGAAAATCATCACTCAATTTATTTTATACATACAACATATATTAACATTAAAAAATATGGTATTATAATTATAAAACAGCTATAATCATTATTTAACTTTAAATTTAATAATATGATATCGCTTAAAAATTATAAATTATTTAAATAAATCTATATGATTTAAAGAGTGGGCTTTACGTTGGTTCTATGAGATTAAGAAATTTGTTCAGATTCTCGAGTGATCGTACTATTAACGCTTAACTGAGAAAGCTTATTATTTCTCTAAATGTTAATCCAAATGCTTCCATCTGTTTCGGAAAATAAGGAATAATGACTTATTTAAAGAACTATTCAAAATCAATATACTATACTTTTAAAAATTACTTATACTAAAAAAATAAATAATAGTAAACTTTGTAAAAATCATTGTAAAAGTAATTGGTACGTTTTTGGTTTCACTCATTAAATGATTTCTTTTTATACATAAAGTCATAAATGTTAAAATAACTAAGAAAAAAGTAATAATATTTTTTATGTTTTTTTTTTTTAATAAATAAGAAAAAATTACAAAAATTTTTGATTTACAAGATATAACTTACTTACTTATACTTAATAAATTAACTTTTTATATAGGAAATAATTTTAAGTACAAAAACTATACTTCAAACTGTTGAAAATTGCATTAGTATAAATTAAAAATTAATTAAATCTTTTAACGTGCTGAAGCTTCTGGACGACATTCTAAAAGTTACTGTATACGTTTTTTCAAGCAATAAAAATTTAATGTGTAAGCTAGGACACAAAAATTTAAACTATAAATATGTAATTCATATAAATAGTTTCCAAAATTTCAATATTTATAAGAATAATTTAATATTATTCAGAATATTATGCTTTACATTAGATTCCTTATATGGTTTGCTTTAGTACTTTAATTAAATAATTTATTAAAATTCTTATTCCAGTTAGAATAGCGAGATATCTAACTATAAAATGTATTTATTTATTTATTTTTGTTACATACTAGTTATACTAGTTATGTACTCAATACTCGTAATTATTAATTAGTAATAGCAATGTCGATTCTACGAGGGTATTCATACTTTTTTTACAACTGTATTTCAGTATTTGAATTGAGTTTTTTTCTGAAACTTTCGCATATTAAATTTGGTCATTAAATATTTATTATTCGTAATTTTGTTGGAAAAAATGATCACAGCAGGCTGTAAAATCGAATCGACCTTTTTATTACCTGATACCAGTGAGACAATTTTGAAGAGGAAACGATGGTAGCCGTTCCAAGACTTTGTTAATTCTTTTACGTGGGTATGTAAATATTAAAAAAAATTATTTATGATAATATTATAAAAGTTTTAAAATGTAACAAGAATAAAATAAAAGTACGCTTGAACAGTCTTCGGTAAGTAGATGAAGCATATTTTTTTTTGTGCCATGCTCATAAATTTACCTACTTTTCCCTTTAAGCTTTGTAAAAACTGCTGATGCTTGTTATAATTTCCGGTCTAAGTTAACATTAGCTCATCCTAATATTTACTGAATTCATATAAAGTATTAAAACACTATAAAAAAATATTACAGACCACAATTAAAATAATAAATATTTCAAATATAGGAGCTTGAAAACTATATATGTTTTATGTTATAAACAACTATTTATACAAAACCCGTATGTTACAAATTATAACAACGACATAAATCTTCTGAAAAATCTAATAAACCACAGTTTTCAATCTTAATGTTTTTATACTAATTTAATCTCACTAAAACAAATAGACATACATTTAGTTATTGATCCAGTCTTTTTAAAAAAGAAAATATTATTAAAAGTAATACCATTGTAAATACACTTTTAAGTTTTAACGACTATCTATCGCTAAATTTTAGCAAACAAAACATTTATAATTGTATTTTTATAAAAATATGTATTTGTGTGTATAACAATGTATTTAAATCATTAATTTAAGTAATTACTTAGGTATTATATTATTTTAATACAAACGATGGATATACTACTAAACTTAAATTAACTTTTCAAAACTTATGTAGTTGGTATAAATGTATAATATTACAAATAGCTATAGTTAACATAGCCGTGTATTTATAGCTCTTCAGCTTCTTAAAGAGAACACCTCTTTTTTTGCTCTTCTTCTAGTTTTGAAAAAAAATATATATAGAATTTTTGATTATTTTTCTAATAGTTATATACTGGCTTTCCGCAGAGTTAATTATAGACATGCGTCATTTTCGTTATTAAAAAATGTCTACAAAATCAAGTCAATTACCGTTTCCTTAACCTGATACGATTAACTAAATTTGAATCATAATAATTTATCTTACGGCTTTTTCAAAAATTAGCTATAATACATCTTCGATGATAACACCCCACCTTCCCAGAATCACCACCACAAAAGTATCGTTTATATAAGTCATGTCACTATATACATATTACCGAATGCTGCACGTTTGTCAATAATTTTCGTGTGATTACAGACAAATGTGGTCCCCGAGTTACGTTGATTGTCGAGTCGTAGCAATTCTGCGACGTATATTATGTGCCTCTGTACCGCATTTTTGTTTAAAATAAAATTATGTCATTACCACGCACGCGCGAGCAAGCGGTGACAATATAGTAATTATTTGTCAGGCGATAAACTGCTTCGGTTTATCATATCAATGGATAATCAAAAGCAGGTATTCTATCTATCCATATATATATACACATACATGCTGTAATAGTATAATGCAATATACTAAACATACTAATCACCATATATTATGATATGCACTATCTACAGTATGTAAACCTTGTGTGTGTAGCATTATAATATTATAATTAATAACTCTACAGTCACCTATGTTTTTAACATTACCTATATAATACATCGGACCACCATTAATCATATAGTTGGTTTCGACATAATATTATTATAACATTATATGTGACCAAAAATAATTAAACGTATCAAATGCCCATGCTGCAATGATCTACGTGTTATATTGTTTTCACACCACAGCGCTATATATAACTACACAATATTAATACATTATTATATATATTTATATAATGAAGTAATAAATCTTGTACGTGTATTTAGCATGTATTTAATGGTGAAGTATATTATTTTTGGTATAATTATTACAGGTAAAAAGCTAAAATGTATTTTATATCGTGTCACCCACATCGCCATAACCATTAAATAACGAAATAGCGTTTTTCATTTGCTTAAACCTTTTGATAGTAGCCCGCGCTTTATCTGTCACGGCCATGCTAAATACTTTTATTATTAATTATAGAACGAAATAATATCATCTGTTTATTGTACAATATAAACAAAGTATAGTGTCAATCAATATTGGAAACATAGTAGTAGAATGGAACATTTCGATTTTCAGAAATATAATTTATCACTAATTTTTTTTTACGATATACGTCAAAAATAACTGAATTAAATGTAAAACTATTAATTTTACCATATTATACAAATGAAAATGAAGTTACGATTATAAACACGACAATGATGTACATATATACATATTTTATGATTGCGTATCATTATAAACTTGTAAACATAAATATACCTATAACAATTTCAATAATAATGAATTTATAATCGGTCTATAATCGCATTTAAAATATAATGCTCATTGGCTCTCCGTTCAGTACAAATTATAAGGTTATAAGCTTTTATTGCTCACATAGTTAAACTTCATCTTAAAAGTAAGATTTTTAATAGATAAATAATAGATGAATGGAAATTAAATTTTAACATGTTATATGTAATATTAATTTTCAATCTGAAACAGATTGAATAAATGCAACTGAAAACTAGTAAAACACAAATACTTTTAAATCATCTTAATGGTTCTCTAAAATCAATACATTAAGGTAATTTCTAAGATTATTTTGATTTTGATTCATTAATAATAGATATTAAGCATTTAAAAAAAATATAATCATGCCATATATTGTAGCCTGAAAACATGCTGTTTTAGGTTTCTAATTAAAACTGTAGCTGTATATTTTAATATGATTGCTTAACTAATATTCATTGATTTTAAAAAAAAGCTATTTTGAAACATAAATATTTATTAAATATATTATTCCAAATAGTTAATTTTATAAATTCTATAGTTTAAATTATTTCAGTAAAATCATTAAAGTAGGTATAATTAAAAATGTTTCAATGCAGCGCATTACTGAAAGCTAAATTTTTTGGTATTAACAATAAAAATACATGACACAGATTATAATCATTAATACCGTTTTTGAATATACTCATAATTTACCATAATTTAAAGGTATATGAAAAAAATCGATTATCACAGTACTCGGAATATTTAATAGTCAAAATTAATTAAACACACCGTACTTAATATTATGGAATGTTAATATGTTTTCCATAATCACTTTGTATTTTTAAAAACAACTTGTATTAAATAATAATATCTGAACTTAATTATTGTATTAAATAGATAGATCTAACTTTTGGAGCACCCATTTATTTGAAAAAAGTATTTAGACTATTGTTAAAATAAAAGTGCTCAGAATATAAGAAAATATTCATAATCATTTTCCGCGATTTCGATCAACTTATACCGTTATAGATTTTTGATTCGAAATGCAATACTACACAAATACTGAAATATTGTGATAGTAAAAAGAGGCCATAAGCTCTTTAAAAAAACCTTACAGGAAAGAGGAAGCATATTACAATATTTTTCATACGGTTTATGCACTTTCAATTTATTTAAGAGCCTGAAGCAACTATACTTGTAATAATATATTCTATATATTTATAAATTTCTACCAACATGTTAATGAAAATCGAAAATAGTGTATTATTTTACACGCAAAAATATTATTTTAGGCAAGCATTTTTTACTAAATTTAAAATCAATAACATGGTAACGCCCTGATATCCTGACGTACATACTAAATTTGATACAAATAATTATAAAGTTCAAAATTATATTACATAATTTAAATATTATTTTACAATCTCGCAGTTACAAAATTTAATAAAATATAACTATATAAGAAATGTAGATTATTTTAATTCATTGTAAAATATTATTAGTTTTATCATTTATATAATAATAATGTACTAATAATAACGATATGATCCTTGACATTTTGTAATTAAATTATTTATAGATACTTTTAGTAAGATGAAAGTAATAATGGATTTTATAAGATGATTTTTTTTTTATATATATATAAAACAATTCTACGTGTTAGTTTTTAACAAAAATAACGCAACAGATTCTTATTGATTGCAAATTAGTTCAAACCTACAGATAATACATTATTGTATTGATTGTTCGTTTTAAATAATCCTCAGTAGATATTATTGAACACGTGTTTATACATAATAGTGATGTAAAGCATTGCATTTCTTATAATTATATATATTTTTAGTAACTTAGCTGTTAAATACAATCTATTTAATATATTTGTTTAATATTTTTTAATAAAATTTAGATTTTTTAGATTTAACATCGAATAATTAGTTCAAAAATCGTACGTATGTATATAAATATTTTCCATCGAAAGATTAACATTTTGAATTTTATATATTAATAGATCATTTTTTTTATATACATAATTTATACTTTTAGATCAAAAGAATTAAACATAGTATTCGAGGTGATTATATTTTTATACTCGTACTTTTTATAAGTCTAAATTTTTGACACCTTCATAATTTTGTTTCATGATAAATTTTTTTTTTAAATTAACCCTATAGAAATGAAACTTTTTTTTGAATTGAGTTAGGTATTTATCATTGCTCCAAAATATGTAGTAATAAATAGTAATACTACACCAATATCCATCTACCCATTGGTAACAATATGATTGAAGTGTTCATCGCCTGTGTCTGTTTGTATATCCTATCTCGTTTATTTTTCATTAGTGAAACTTATTAGTGTTTATGTATGCTACACCTGCGTTAAACTATTTATTTGGAATTTATTTATCAAGTCAAAACTTTTTATAACTGTAATTAATATGCTATTGAAACATTTGTACAATATTTTTAATTTAGTTTAATTTTAAAAAAAAACTAAAAGAAAAATATTAGCTATTATACACATTACACATACAACTTTTATATTTTATTTATATATGAAATATTACAATAACTTATTGTTATAATACTTATAATTCAATTTTACTTTAATTTAAATTTAAAAAACTTAAGATATAATAATATACTTATATGATCTGGATATCTTCATAAATGCATTTTTTTTTTTTTTTTAAATAATAAATGGCTATAAAATGTAGTGTTTAATATTTTTAGATATCAGACAGTAATAAACTCGGCGTCGAGATAAATAAATAATTCGTATTCAGCAATATATTTCAGGGTATAATTATTATTAAGTGTTTGCAAATCGTAAAAGTTGTAAATAATGTAAATAAAGTACTCGATTTTGAAAAGACAAAATGAGTGGAGAGGAGAAGAGTTTTACAACTTGAATTTTATTTATATTATTTAATATTTATTTATTTATACACACAATAAAGGTAATATTATACTACCGTAATATCAAAATAATTTTTTTTTAAGTTTAATTTGACATATCAACTGTATATTATTCTATAAAGTAAAAAATGATTTATTAAGTGAAACTGTAAAATTAGTTGAATTTTAAATAAATAAAAATGTTTATGATAAACCTACGTATATATACAGTAATATTTTGTAATATCTGTTATACACTGCAATATGTACACCATCATTACAAAACTTACTTAAGTTCCTATAAGTATTTTAAATATACATATATACATATATATGTATATATAAGGTGAAATATTTAGTAGTTGGGTTGGCCGCTGGGGCGGTTGTATTTAAATTTGAAAGCCAAGATAAATCATCACATTTGGAAAATGATTCTGAACGGTACTCGGTTCACTATATATGTGTAGGACATATTTCAAACTTAAAACACTTATAAGAAAAAAAATGTTGGATATCGATTTTTATAAATTTTAAATTTAGAGTTTAAATTAAATAATAAAAATCTGATTAAAACTTCAAGTCTCTGTGTAAGTAATAATATACCAAACAATTAGTTATCCAATACTATATGGAAAACAAACTTCAAAAATATTTAATTTAAATTATATACGTACAGCGCTTGTGGATATGTTTAAACAAGAGAGTTCATTTTACTCGTTCATTTATCATAATATAATATATTATACTCCATTTATTGCAAAATGAAAAGAGGTCAATGTAGCTACGTCACAATCGATTTTGTATTTTTCACAATTGAGTACTTAAAATAATACGATATACTATAATAAGATACATATAAGATACAGACACTAAGCACTATTCTCGCTTCGTTTACTTCAGTGTAAGCTAGTATTGTACTAAATATTTTAAATTTGAAAGCGGTGATAAATTATTATATTCCAAAATTGATTCTAAGAGGATTTCAGCATATGCCATTTATTGTTATGTGAATTTTCGACTTTTAGATTCTGAGCCGAGCGGTTTATTCTAAAAAGTATTTTTTTTTTTTTTGTGTCTGTCAACAACTTTTCAAGCAATAAAAATGTTTTTATTTCGACTTAAAAAATTGTTTTATGTAGAAAACTTAATTTAGTAATTTATTTTTTTTTTTTTTGGGGGGGGGGAGATCAAAAGTAAGAAATTTTAAGTACTTTTAAAAATAATCAAATTTTTCGCAAAATCAGTTTTTCTTTTTATTGTAATTCAATAATAAATAACTGTAGAACCTTGAATGTTCATCGAATATTATTATATTATTATATAGTTTATTAGTATTTGCTGGATACGATATTATGTTCAAAATATTTTAGCTTTTGTTGTGTCATTTTTAAGTATTTGAAATGTTTAGTATTTATTTGATTACCTATACTCACTATAGGATTATCTATTACCTGAAAATTTTATTTTTTAATTTGCAAATATTCAAGGTTTTGATTAATTTTCTTAAAATTTAAATGCATATAAATAAATATGTACAAAAATAAATTTTAAAATTTAATACACAGCTCTTTATAAATTTTTGTAAAAATTAAAAAATATAAAATTAACACATTCGCATCATGTATTTAAATTTAAAAAAAAAGTAATCTTGAATATTTGCAAATTATAATTTATATATAAAAATAAATAAAATCATCAATTTTGACAATATATTAAAAATATAATACTAGATACAAGATTCACGAGATTATTATTTCTTTAAACGTATACTCATAAACCTATATACTAACTATTTATCCCCTTACTGCTTTTGTTATTTGGTGATTTTTCAAAAAATATCAATCGTAGAAACTTGAAATAATCCACTGTAACTTAAATTAAAATTGTATTTTTTTCTTAAAGTCCTATTCATTTATAACTCTGCTAACCGTTTTATACATTTGTTTGCTTGTAAAAACAAACATCTTTATGAAAAGATATATATATTTTTATAAATAGATTTTAACAAAGTCGATTTGTCGTTTGAATTTATTTTTATAGGTTTATTTGCATTAATAATTTGTAGTTCCTTGTTCAGCACTAAAAAACAACATCACTATTAATTGAAATATTACATCATACTGTATTATATGAAACAATATAAGTAGTCATAAAAAATTGAAATTACGTTATAACCATTTAAAATTTGACGTTTTCGGCATTTTGAATTAAACCTAAAAAAGCGTGGTATATAAAATTGAAATATGGAACCATTTCATACTTATCAATTCAATTAATTTTAATAGGTGGTGTCAAACTGTCAACTATCGAGCCGAGGACACTATTCCTGTTTTGGTAAAAATAATCATCACGTTACTGAATATATGAAATAAATGTATAATATTTCTAAATAATTATCTTGTTTTTAAATAATTATTGATGTTGACGAAAAATCCAATATTGAAACGAAACCACTTCAAACCTACACTAAAAACAAGATAAATATCTATAAACTAGCAAACAAGTTAAAATTAAACAAATATGGGAA
This sequence comes from Rhopalosiphum maidis, assembly GCF_003676215.2. Lineage (NCBI taxonomy): Eukaryota > Metazoa > Arthropoda > Insecta > Hemiptera > Aphididae > Rhopalosiphum > Rhopalosiphum maidis. The sequence goes on from NC_040878.1 coordinate 42,293,352, forward strand.
AATATACAAAATTAAATTCATTATTTAAATACTTCAGAGTGTAGAGAGCATGAAACAATTTTCATCTTACTCCGCATTAATTTACTCATAAAAAAAATATTAAATATGCATAAATATCCGCTTCTTGTTTATAAACATTATTATAGCCATCTATGAAAATGCACCCAGTAATGTACATAATTTGCCTATATGAATCCTTTTTTTAATACAAAATGTGAAATTTAATAGTATTATTAAACAAAATACTAATTTTAAAAATAATTAAAACACAAAGTTTTAATAATAAAATATCTCATGTGTTTTTGGAAAATTAAAACAAAGGAATAATAATATTACAAGTAACAGTCATTATTTATAAAAATATATATTAAGTATTTTTAAATAATCCAAATAATGCTCGGTATTGGTATCTAATTTATCAATAATCTGCTGTTTCTTCTTCGCTTAATAATTATATATGTTTATAAGTTACGTCACCTTAAAACCTATAAGACTTTACTAGTAGATTCATAGTATTTTTTTAAAAATTTTAAATATAATAACAAATTATTAAGATTTTTTTTTATTTAAAACAAAAAAATATGTAAAATAATGTAATACAATATGCAATTACTAATTATGATGATACATAGTCGTAAAAAGTATAAGTGGCGTAAGAAGAAACAATTTATTATAATTTCATTTAGTTATTAATTTATAAGTTTAATAAATCGTGATTCCAGTTTCGTTTTAGTCGACGAAAAGACGTCAGGAATGGAAAGAGAAGCCATATTTTGTATTTGCTTATTAATGTTGAAGATTAATTTGGAATGAAAACGTTTATAATGAAGTTCGGAAAAGTCGTAATTTGTAGATCTTTATTTATTATTATATTATAGGTTACCACTCAGCACCAGTAATACTGAGTGATATATTCTCAGAAGCTTAAATAGGACCTACGTGTATTTGTGAATACTTTTAATAATCTAATTATTTAATTAACTTTATAATGGATTATTTTATTCAAAAAAAAGTTAAAATTAAATTTAAAACAACATACCTATATATACGCCTATATTTTCCTATATTTCTTAATATTAATATGTTTTACAATTTTTTAATTTTTAAACTGAAATATTGGTTTTTATATTTTGAATAAACTAAATTTTACATACAAAAATTATATACGTATCGTTTGTCGGTCAAAACTTTTGTACAGATACAATTTATGATCAAAAAGTTGTTGTCAAACCCTTTTTGTTTACAACAAACATCTGAAAATATGAATTTTAAATTCAGTTGATGTCGCAATTCTTGGTGCTAGTTCAAAACTTTCTAAATATCACAAGGTATTTCTCGATATATTTTTTTAAACTTATTAAATATTTATGATATAAATATATTTGTATATATGTATATATTTTTAAAACATAAGACACCTAAAATAAATTCAAACATCATCTATAATAATTCTAAAATATGGATAGATATTGACATAAAAAAAACATTTTTTATTTGAATAACAGAACTAATTAATTAAAATGTCTTTGAAATTAAAAATACAATTAGCTATGCGAAGATAAGTATTTTATTGATTTAGAAATTATTTTTATGTTATTTAATATTCTCTGGCTGTTTTTACTCGCTACATTACGAAATAAATTCTATGAACTAAAAAACACATTGAATGGATTAAACTTTAAAAATTGTATTTTTAAAAGTCATTAAAATGTTTTATATAATGACTAAACTATACAATATACATATTGAATATCTTTCCACAATCCTTTAAGTAATATAGACATTTAATTTAAAATCAAACATTCTTCGCACTTTGGATAAAATATCAAGGCAGTTGTTAATGACACATAAAGACAAGTATTTTAAGTGTAGACAGCATATAAAAAGCTTGACGTTAGCTACTTCTATCGTAGACCATTGATTCGTTTTAAATAAGACCATAATGATGGTACTTCAAAATATCGTCGTTAAAACATCCAGGAAAAAATATTTAGGTTGGAATAACTGCAATAAATACTGTTGAAAAAATATTCCAATCAAAATTTAATATATATAAGCAAAAACATTTATAAGTCATATACGTATAATGTGTATTCTCATACTTATATGACAGCTTCAAAGATAATACATATTATAATAGAAAAATCTAGTGACTTATGATAAAATTGTTGATCACCAAATTTAATACCTCTAATCAAATATATTATATTTTTATCTATCCGTAAGCTTACCAATATGTACTCGTTTATCCAAAAAATAGGAAATGATTCAAGATTGATTTAATTTCTAAAAACTTCGTAACTTTTCTTAGAATCCAAAAATAAACACTGTTTACAGATACAATAAAAGTTTATTTGACTTTTTTACTGTTTTTTCTATTGATAATTTAATGTAATAATAAAAAATGTATAATATTATTTTTAATTTCACTATTATCTAAGAAGAAATTTTTATGGGATATTTAAGGAATAGTTTTCTTTAAAGGTATGTATGTTAATAATTATTGAATAAACAAAAAAGTTACAATTTTGAAATCACACTTGATTTAACATATTGTCTTGTTGGTTTAAAAACAATGCCATAATAGTTAAATTGTTAAGATCGCCTATATTTTTACACAAACTTTTGTGAAATTTAAAAGTAAGAATAAATATAAAAACCATGTGTATTTATTTAAAAATGTTATTTTTTTTTTTTATATTAGGTATTATAAATTTAAATACTCTAATAAAAGAATATAATGTATGTTTATAGATACCAATCCATAATATAAAATTAAAACATATTTAATATCTTTCTTATGTATATCTGTAAATTTGAAGTGATAATAATTTATCAATTTATTTATATACATATATATATATATATATTATAAACTAGAAACTCGATTGTTATTTTAATCACTCCTAAATGACAATTTTTTTTTTTTTTAGCTAGTGTATAAATATAATATATGTGATATAAATCCTATATATTTATTTCCATTAATATTAACAGTGAAACTATCAAAACTATGTAAAATGAACAATACATTTTTCAAAAAGATATATTCTAATAACTGTATAAAGAAACACTTCAAAAAAATATAATTTATAAGAATTTAATATTCAACCAAAAAAATATGAATATAATATATTATGTATGCATACAAATTCTATTAAGTATAAATAAATAACAATAATTAATTGTTCGTACAATTGTAAATTGTATTCGTAAATGAAAAAGATCAATTAAGGATATTACTGAAAATGGATTAATAAATAATTTAAAAACAGGTACTCTTCAAATAATATAAAATAAACATCAAAGAAATATTAATACTATAAATAAAATATTTTCATAGTTGTGAAGTAAATAAGATCACTGAAATAATTAAACACTATTTAAAGGTTTTAAAATTTCTTACGGTAAGTTTAACTTGTCCAGCCATATCAGATAAATTTAACCCTGATTTAGACATCGCTTCTAATTAAGTATTGTAGCTTGAATTCTATTTAAACCAGGTTAAATAGATCAATAAATAAGATTAACTTAAGTCCTTATCCTTATGGTAACTTCTGTCTTGACAATTAAATTTATAGTTTTCGATTTGAATAAGACTTTTGAAAGTCCAATGTAAATTAAATAAATATTGTAATTTTTAATTAATAGGTATAATTATATACCTATTAATTAAAAAAAAATATAATTTCATTAATATTATTTATGTATGTGTAAAAAACAAGGTATTTTTTTTTAAATAAATCATATGTATTTTTAATCCATTCATCCGACTAATCTATTATATAGAATATAGATGACATGCAAATACATTTTTCTAAATAATATTTAATTTTATACGTAAGCACGTTAAGAGTTACTGTACTATTTAATTTTATATCGTTATTGTTTCTAAAACTTATGCTATACGAAGAAGTTTTACGCCGTATATTTAATAAGAAAATAAAATTATTAATTATTCAAAAATATAATATTATGTTGATGCATTTTTAAACTAAGCTAAGCTATATAATATAATATATTGTACAATACTGTAAGAACAACTGTCTTCATGTAAAAAAATATGAATTATTCAATGAATAACATAATATAATTTATACTTATAGATAGTTAACGTATTTATTTACTAAAATGTAAATATATTTATATTTTAAAATAAAATTAATAGGTTGTAATATAAAAGTATAATTTCTTTAGCTAATAATAAAAAACTGTCTATTTATTTTTATAAATAATTTTTAAAATATTAATGGCTTTATTTCACAAAGCTCGACTTTACAAAAATGCCATAAAGTAAATACTATACTATAAAACGCATTAGCCTTTATTTATTTTATTTATAATAAGAAAACTATTTTTGAAAAACACTCATATAATATTTCTAATTAGTTAAAAATAAAGTTTTGATATAATTGTGTCATACTAATGACGACATAGCTTTTAAAAAAAAAAAACTTTTCACAAATATACAAATAACGCCATGAATCTTAATTATTAGTTGATCAGTTATATATCATTAATTATAATTTATTCTACTTAAGCATATATAATATAAAGCGCATTAAAAACTGTATACGTAACCATGGGAACAGATGTGGCCGATGAACTATCAAATGAATTTTAGATAATACTGATTTTTAATTTCCTAAAAAATAAGTAAAATCCATTTTCGGATTCATTAATGGCAATTGGAATAAGGAACGTTGATTAAATTATTTTTGTCCAGTTTCATCATTTAAATTAAAATAAGCTTACAACAGAATAAGTAGTTTCAAAAATGTAGTATGAAATCATTATGTTCAACTTTAATTTTTATACGTTAGATATATTTAATACATAATCATAATAATATTTGCTATTAAAATGTCAACTATTCAAATGTTTAAGTATAATTATTATACTTATTTAATATGTGTGTAATGAGTTAATTTAAATTTAAATTATAAAACTGGATAAAAATAATAAATTGGTTCTTATATAAAATCATAAATTATAATAATATATTAATATTAGTATATTATTTCGAGGATATTGCATTATATATTTCATTATCGACATATTCAGATGAATATCTATTAAATCATAATAGAGTATAATGACTAGTTTTATACTTAAATAATGCACGAGTCTTGCCAGTAACTGGTCTTAGATATCATTAAATAAATAGGGGATGATCACAATTTGTTAATACATGTCGTTTAATATTAATAAATATTTTATCTTAAGTGTTCTTGTTTTACTTTATAAAAAAACAATTATACAGTAATCTAACACTTAAATTAGTTCATAACCAGTAAAACAAAAAACGAAAATGTTAAAGTTAATACTATTAATAGAGAAGTACATAGTGTAGACGGAAGAAAACTGGTTAAGACGATTCATAGAATATTTCATATACCCTTAGCTAAGTAGAATAAATCAGTATAGTGGACATAGCGTGAAAGTGTGAAGTATAACAGATATTCTATTAAAAATATATAATATGATATTTCTATGAATTTTGAAATTTAAACGGGAAATCTTATTCATTTTCACAATACACCTGTATGAATGATCTGATTTAGCAAAACAATTAATACTTCTATATTTCTTTGCTGATAGTAGAATAAAGCAGTTGATTTATATATTCATTCATACCTACATATATGATATATATATATATATGCATACATAATATACATTACACATTTATAAATATATGAAATATTGTTTAACCCAAACCCAACCATTATTTTTCAGGAAAATTAAGAGAGTTACTAAAACATTTTAATGGTATCTACTCCATCTTGCATCGGCCTCCTCCCAATTTAACCACTGAATTTGATCTATGGTCATTATAAAAGTATCTAAATAAGATCCTAATATAAACATTATACACATCACACATGTTATGAATACTTAGTTTACAAGAGATTTATAATTGTGTAAAAATTTTATGGTTATAACTACGGGTTACCTCTTAAATTCGTTTCACAAAAAGCAAAAAAGATTGGAAAGATTTATTTATTTCAGTAAGGCTTAGGATGATTTGTTGGAGAGATTTAATCTTGTCCCAACTCAATTTAATACAATATGTGTACTTAGCCGGTGCTTAAAATTCGTTTTCTTAGAACTCAGTACTATAGTTTTTTCTCCTGTTGCAGAGTATGATATTAAAGCCATTAAACTATTGTTTATTTATTCATATAATAACAATGGTATATTTTATAATTTTTTTAATATGTTAATTAACTCATTCGTGTACTTGATTTATTATAAGTATGCATATTTAATTTAATTTTTTTTTTTTGTACATTGAAATCAATACTTTATGTTCGACGCTATGCTTATTTTACCTTAGAAATGTCATTGTACATTCCATAGCATCAAATTAATGCACGATTAAAATTTTTACAACGTTATATTTTTAACAAATGTGTGTACCTATGTATAATGTGTATCGATAATGAATAATAAAAAAAAAAATGTTTGTATTTGTTTACATTATTTTTAATGACCAATAATGAAAAATTGACTATAACCTGGCTGTTTTTATGATTATTTTTTGGAGTATTTATTTCTAACCAATCCTGTATAATACCACTGACGTATATACACGATGACTACCATTTATAACTCAATACATCTGACCATTTTTTTCCTTCGGCATTGTCTTTAGTGAATAAAAAAATTATATATTTTCCATCTTTCTTATTACTTATTGTTCCGAAGTTAATGTTAGGGGACATTCATCAAAGTCACACTCAGGGCGCATTTCTTCAGAACTGCCCTCAAGCTAATCCACAAGTTACAACTGATCTTGAACAATAAATTATTTTTCTACGCTTTACTTAGAAATTTTTTTTTCTGATTTCTGTAGTTTATTTTAATTAAAACGTATTTATTATGTTATAATGGAATATTTGAATTACAAATAGGTATAAACGTAAAACTAATATATTTTTGATAACTTAGTTTTTACGTAAAAATTCACCATTTGTTTACTAGGTATTATACATACGTGACAAAAAATTTACCTATATAATATAAAAACAACCACTAACATAATGTCTTAATTTATATAAAAAATATGTAATTAGTTTATTTTTAACTACAAATAAGTACTAAAACCCAATATTATGTCAACGGTTATCAAAGTCAGGTAGTGGAATACTTTAGGGTTCTGCGAGAATCATCTGAAGGCTTTGGAGAACATCAAAATTCAATATTTTTATTTAAAATTTATATTCCTATATTTTTTGAGGGGTTTTTTTTAACAGCTCCGTGAACAAAAAAGTTTGAGAATCACTGCTATAATATATTCCTACATTAAAAAAAGATTGTATGGAATATACAATAAATTTACAATTTATTAAATATAGCCAAATATATTATCCGTAATCAATCAATAATCATCTATTATGTATTATTTTATATTTATACATAATATCATCACACAGAATTATATTTTTATAAAGGCTATACCTACATAAATCCATAATACAAATACAAAGTAATTATTTTGCAACCCCTATCAATATTTTATTGATAACTTACTAGACAGTGCTTTTTATTTTAAAATATTGCTATTGTAAATTGAATTTTAAATTTTATCAAGATAAACTTCTATTTTAGTTTATATTATACTAAACATAGTTATAGGGTATTTTAGGATAAAACAATCAGATCATTGAATTTTTAATTATATGAACTATAATAAACTTACAAAATAATTTAAAATAACTGTTAATAAATTGATGTTATTTGATTTTTATATATTATATAATATATTATTATTATTTAAAATCAGTTATATGTCAAAGGGAAAACAAGTATAACTATAGTTTATCTTTAAAGGTTATTCTACTTAACATAATGAAAGGATAATCATAAAAACAGTAATGTGTTTTATATTTATACTTGGATAACTTTTAAAAAAATGCTATATACTTATATTAATTTAATTATTAATATATTTGTAATTACTAATTTATTATTATTTAAAAATGTTTTCTATTATAATAGTTACCTTCTATAACTTTTTTAAAATATAAACATATAATGGTCAATAAGAAAAGATAAAACAGTAAGTTATTATGTCTTGTACATAATCTAGCAAAATTAAATTCTTAACAAGTCTTTAATTTATTCATTACAAAATATAATTTCTTATAATTTTAAGCTTAAGTTTATTGCGATGGTTAAGTATGTTTATTCGGTTATAAGCGGTCACTTGCGCAAGCGCGTATTTTTACGTGTGTATGCGAATATGTGTGAATGTATATGTGTAAAGTTTTACACAATGGCATGTCTCTATTCTATAGCAAACATAATTTGATATTCAGAATAGCTTTCCTTCCAGATCAGGGTTACTGGTAAGGACCTCATATGGATAGACCTCTCGATATATCATTCGGTTCTACAAAACCCACTATTATTCGGTATTCATTCTTAAACCCAATCACTATATATCATCCAAACTGTTCAATATAATAGCTATCCAGAAAAATGTCCAGGACCATATGTCTGATACGTATAAATAATTTGAAAATACTTGTATTACATTTTAATTAGAAAGTTATTAAATCATTTACCAACATGGCGTTTTTTTTTTATGCGGTTTCCTTAAATTAGTAACATTAAACATTTTAAAAATCATACATAATGTGAATATATTAATTAAATTAATTCATTACAAGTAAACAATAAAATAGTATTAAAAATATTAGGTATATTTGTATAATAAATGTTTCTATTTAAATGAAAATTATTTATTTATATAATATAATTAATGAATATTATATTAATTCTTAGTGACATTAGCGTTGAAAATAATCGACGTACTCGTGCCAAGGTACGCGGACTTAAAGCAGTCAGTTATACTCGGATGCAATTTCGACGTAGGCCATGACATACTATACTCCGTTAAGTGGTACAAAGATGATCATGAATTTTACAGGTTTGTCCCAGAGAATCGACCAACTATCCAAGTTTTTCATCTTCCGGGTATTATATTGGATGTAAGTATTTTTTTTTTTTTAATTTAAAATCACTTACCTAGATAATAATACAAATATAGTACTATGCGTGTATATTTTAATATTTATTACGACATAAAATTCTAATAAAAAATTAATAATTGAAAAGAAACGTAATATTAAATTAAACCTACTTCAACAACTTTATTACTTACTTGATAAATGAAAATCAGATACTGTAGTGCTATGAAAAATTCAATAAAAATATATTCAAAAAGAAGAGAAAAATTAAAAATGTTTATTTTTTTCTATAAAAATAAATAAATCATTTATATGATTTAAAAATAAATTACTCCATTCAACTTTTACACGTATTTATTGATAAATATATTCATTGAAAATTAAGTAAACATATCATAATTTAATTCACTAAAAATCGATTTAATTTGGCTGTAAAATTAACTATACATTTTAACAATTATTTAAAAAAAAAAACGAAAATAATTTATTTTCAGAGACTAAAAAACGAAAAATTAAATTAATTCAATTTTAGATAAATATTAGTTAAGACACGCTGTTAGGCAAATAAAAAAGGGCTACAACATCTAAATTTAATTAACATGGATAATTTATTTAAATAAAAACTAGCATGAAGGAATTAATATGTAAAATTAATCCAATTCTACATATAACAAATGCAATGTAAATTATTTTAAAAACTGTGAAGATAATAATAATATATCATATTATTTTGATACAATACTATTATTGTTTAAATACATATAATTTTTGTTGTAATTAAAATTATTAATAAATATAAAAGTCATATCTCATAATTAATCACTGAAATTTAAAACATTTAAATTATTTCTATTTAAAGTAATATAATATGTTTAAATTTAAAAATCTATCACAAATTTAATAATATAAATATATATGGATATACATTAATCTAATAACAAAAAATGGTAAAACTGAAAAATACAATATCATCATCAATATTTATTCATCTGTTTATCGTGACATAAGTATCGGCTTAGATATTCTACAGTGAAAACTCTTAATAACGAATCTAAAGGGACCAAGAGATTTCTTTTGTTACAGAGAGTTTAAGGGTTTTAGAAACAACAAAATTTAAATTATTTATGTATGAAGGTATGTATTATTATTTATCAAACACATTATTATTTTTACATAACATGAGTATTTAATTGCATATTTATTATTTTATTAAATTATATTATAATTATTATATTAAATTATTGTATGTTTTATATTTTATACAATTATTTAAAATACTCTGTCATCTTTGTTTGAACTTGTTTACTCTGCCAATATTTTTTTTGTATTTTTCTTTGAATTTGTCCCTTGTTTTAGGATAACTTTAGATCATCTTCATAAAACAATGGATTAATTTTTCAAAAATTGTATTACGAAACATGAAATATTGTTTTATTATTGAGAGTGACTAATACGCGTTATAGATAATGAATTGATTAATAAGTTATAAATCAAACCAACCATTATAATGTAATATTTACGTTCAATAGAGTTTTTCGTTATAGCAAGTTTTGTTGTAAAAAGTTTAATTTTATTAATGAAATAAAGAAATATTTCAACAATTTACTTTACTTATTTCTTTTAAATTGCACCTTTTTATATTGAAGTAACCCTTATTTTATATTATTTGTAACGATGATATAAATTTTAGTAAACTAACAATATAGGTTTCAAACGTTTATCTTTTAACCAAGAAATTCGTAAATTCCTTTATTACCTTTTTTTCTATAAAGAGGATAAGGGGTTATTTTACGTTCGTTCATAAGCTGTAAATCCCGTACTTCCTTCTCAAAAACAAATGTTTTAGAACCTAACTACAAATGTAATACCATTTTATTTAGACACCTAACTTATTTATTATTAAATGTTGTTACCTAGTTATTAATTGATAATATATTGATATATAAATATATAATTTTAATGTATTAATACAAATGTGGAATTTTATTTAGAAACACTTACCAATGCTAGGTAGGTAAATGCAATAGGTATCTAATTAAGTGGACCTACGCACGCATATGTTGTTTCCATCTATACATACAACTTAGCAAATTTGCATTCATTAGTACCGATTTTGTGTTGTTAACTTTAATATTAGATTAAATTGTCCTATTATCAAAGTTAAAGTACGAATATACTTAAGTGTTGACTTTTTTCGGTATTTTATTTTTTGAGCAAAATACTAGTATTGCAGATATTACAATTTTAAAATGCACATATCTATTATTGAAGAAATATAACACTAAAGTACCTATTTTTAATAATAAAACAATTCATTCTAATATTAGAGCTAATAACACAAAATTGGTTCTACTGAAAGCAAATTTGCTATATTATATATTTTATTAGACAGAGAAAACGCATTAAATTATACCATCCTCTTTGCTCTTATTTCATTAATATGTGACTTACACAGTTATAATAATTACTACTATTCCTTTATAAATAACTAGTGGTTAATCAAAGTTTACTAAGATTCTGATAACACCTTGTAGTTAATAAATCAATTTTAATGATAATTTTTACAATTTTCCAACATTTAATAACAATGAACTTAGTTTTATTTTTTGTCTTCTAGAAATAGACATGAAACACAGAAAAAATAAACACACTGACAAAAATTGAGAACTACAAAATACTAAAAACTCTTTAACTTTGAATAAATATGAATTATAACATGAGTTATGATAAATCATCGTAAAGATGATTTTCAAAATATTTAGTATACACTAAGCGTTAAAAAAAGGTATGACTTAATGAGTTAAATTTAGAAATAAAATAATATTAAACACCTACTTGCAGATTAAAAAAAAATAATTTTAAAAATATATTTAAAGTACGTCCATTCAAAAAGTATATAAAATAAATTTCAATTACTTTAAATAGAAAACACTTGGAAACAAATACAAATATTTGTCATGTTTTGAAATACTTTTTTAATTTTATTTATATAATTCAATAAATATAAGAAAAAACTTAAAATAAATCAAATGTGTTATACTTTAATTATTTTAATAGCGTATTAAAAATAATATTAGTTGCTAATTTATCTGAGTCATGTATGATTCTATAAAATATCACGAGATTTGTATAGTGTATCAATTTTTAATATATCCAGACAATGAAATATACTACGTTCCATACAATGTACATAAATATGATTGATTTTTTTTTTTAATTTTTCAAACAGTATATAAAAAGTAAGTTTATATTTAAATAATATAATATTTTTTATTTTATAGTTTTTGTCTAATAAAATAATAATAGCTTCAGCCATAATAATATGAGATATTGAAAAATAAAATTATAAAGAAATAAAGAAATCTAGAAATTTAAACAATGACTTGGCAGCGTAAACTAAAATGAAATAAAATAATTATATTAAATACATATTATTAAATTAATTATCAAGCTCGACGTTTGCGACCAAAAATTTAAACTTCAATTACCCTGTGATAATTGTTTATGTTAGATAATCAAGTAATAAGTTATTTTATAAATACATTATTTAACTCAGGATCACAAATTAAGAGAGAAAAAATACGGTATTTTTGATAATCAAAATTATTGAATTATAAAATAAAATTTCCCAGAATAAAAATCCTCAGAAAAAAAACACAAATGAAAAACCAGAATAAAATTCTTGAAATAAACTATTACTCCCAACCATATGAAAATAACTGAATAAAAATGTTTTAAATGCTTACATTCTTTAAAATATTATTTATATATAATTAAAAAAATACATATGTAACTTAACTAAAATAATTTTAATAATTTTAAAGTATAATTATTCAATTCATTTTTTTAACATAATAATTATTCGAATATTTATTGGTTATTTTATTTTTCCAAAGATTAAACATATTATAAGTAGTTTTAAACAAGCAAATATTAAAAACAATAGTTAATTTTGTATTTTAAGGCACATGATTATAACTTTTTTTTTATTCTGTATAAATGCAAAAATATTATAAACAAAGTATCAAATATATAACTATAGAAGAAAGTATATAATAAACTATAATATTGTTATAATAATTTCGTAATAAATAATTACGACAGTAATAAATAATAGTAAATATTAAATAATGAAAACAAAAATTAAAATAAATAATTATAACAAACATAAATATACATATTACAGAACTTTTTAAATTAGATTTCAAAATAACTCTTTCTTCAAAAATGTCATCTGATAATTTGTTACATTTCATTATAATTAATATAAACTATGCTATTATTCATTAGAATTAGAGTAATGCTTGGAAATTAATCAAATAATTAAAATTTAAAATTATTGAAATTGTTTTAATATACATTATCAAAGGTACACCGTACACTCAATAACATTTTAAGCTCTTAAATTATAATTAAAATATTAGCGAGCGTAATATTTTATTTCAGAGAGGGTTTTTTTTGAGGTTCTTCATTGTGGTTTTTTCAAAGTTCTTCGTCGGGTTTTTTCCCCTAGCGATTTTTATTCCGTTTACCAAATTATTCAAGGTGTTTTTTATTATTTTTACGAAATAAGCTATTTTACTGTTGAAATGTTTGTATTCGACCATTTTTTCGTGGAAATGTTTAGTATATAGCCATATTACAGAGTTTTTTATACCTTATATTTATTTATACAGTTAATAATTATAATAAACAAATATAATTTTAACAGCAAAATAACTGTTTATTTTTATTATAATAACAGTATTAAATAATTACTAAATTATATACTATACAGTTTATACTACGAAAATGAATATAAAGGTTAAATTGTTTTATTATTTGAATTCATATAAAAATAATAAAATGTTGATGAAGTTATATTTTAAAATAAAAACAATATTATTATTAAAAAAATACATTTTTTTTAATTCGTAAGTATAAAATAAGTTTAATTTTAATTAGATTCCAAAAGAAACATAATAAAAACATACGCTTGTTTAGTAATAAAAATATATTACATTTTTAAGAGATTTTTTTATACCTAGTACCTACTATTTTTAATTGTACTTATATTTTGCACTTTTACTTTATTGAGAAACTCGAAAATAAAATCTAAAAACGTTTTCTTTAAGTTACTTATGTAGACTATCATTGGAAAAAAGACATCACTTGGAATTTATATGTCTTTAATCAGTAAAAAACCATTTAATAGTTAATACCAATAGTTTTTTCACTTTATTTTGAATCTAAAATATATTAATGGTACAACATTTCATTAATATAGTTGACTTAAACCATAAGTCAAATTAAACATTTTCATTTTCTTTTTTTTTTCTTTTTGCTAATTAAAATATAGTACCTATACATTTTTATTTGTATGTATTTCTTTAAAGCATAATAATATAACCGCACACCATTAGGTTTTCATCTTATGTATAATAAATAATAATAATTATTAATCATAGTATAATTAATATGTTTGTGTAGTTATCTCATTGTAACATGCGAAAAATCACACTAAGTAATCTCACATTACAAACTAGTGGTATGTACCGATGTGAAGTCTCAACAGATGGACCAAAATTTGAAATGGTTTTTAAGTCCGCAAACATGAATGTTTTAGGTAAATATTAAAATATTTCGATAAAATTGCGTTTATGTAAATATAAATATTTTTATCGCTATATATATATATATATATACTATTAAATACTTAATTAATAAAAAGTGAAAAAATTTTAATTCAACTATATAAATTATTGCATACGAAAAACGATTCTGAGTGGAGAAAGACCGTCAGCCTATATTACCAAGTATTAAATTAATATTATAGTAATTTAATTTACCATTAGTAATGCAATCGGCGTTCTACAGTATAAATAGGTAAAGACCTAAAAATAAATTAAATATTTAAAAAAAATTATTCTGTATAATAAAATATAATAGTTCATATTCTAAAGTCACTCCCCACAAATATTTTAAACTAGAAAAAAACAATTATAATTTGTTATTATTTGATTAAATATAAACTCCCACCAATATGTAAAAAAAATATGTTTAAATAAATCATTAATATAAAAAAAAAACAATTTTTTAATTCTTTGCGTTTCAATAAATACCTACTTTAAAACCTTTAAATTCAATTATCAATTATCAAAATTGGACATTTTATAAATTCTTAACTATGAAATTGCCATATGTAGGATCTTGTATCATATTTTTTTCATTTTTCACTGAGACTAAAAATATTTATCAATACTTTAAAAGAAAAAATCAAATAATGCTCCAAAAGGTTATGGCGGACACAAATATAAAAAACACACATTATTGTAAAACGAAAACATTAATCCATTTGCTCAGAATCAAAAATTGTATGCATTTTTAACTACAAAATAGCTTGCAAATTTTTATGATTTTTTCAAACTTCCAATTTCAATTTATTCACAAATAGTTATCATTGTTTTTTGTGCAATTATTATATTCTTAATTTTATTAATTAAGCAATTCTTTTATATATGCTATAATATAATAATTTTATTCTATTTATTTCATCACTTTTGGATTATTCTACGATTTATAAATTTTTATCGACGTTCGTGTAACTTAATTTTTTAGGAATTTTAAATTTGAATTTTGGGACGCAACAATTGGGGTTAATTAATATTTGAGTAAAAATAATAAAAAAACCATTAAATATGCGTGCACCAGTTTTACAGTAAAAAATAAGGAAATTTGCTGTTAAAAATGTTCATAAAAAATCCAAGTATATGCAGAATTATGTAAAATAAATTCACAGTATAATGTTTAATTGCTAAAATATTCAAAAATCTATGAGTTAAAATTTCGTATTTAAAATAGTTATATATAAAATAAAAATTCAAATTTAAAATTTAAAAAAATTTTTTTTGAAAATCTTAAATATTTTTTTCAAGTATAATTATCTAATGAATTTTAAATAATAATAAATCAATCGTTAATAGTGTGTGGTTTACCCAAAAGCACATTACTCGTAAGTAATAACTATAATATTATGTACATTATACGTAAAAAATAAAAAACTTTTACGGTAATTTTCATTTAGAAATTTATAATTTAAAAAAAACATGGTATGTATCATGACATTAAGTTTTTAACATTAAACATTTTGAAGTGAGTGTAAGATTTTATTTTATTTATTTTTCTTTTTAGTTAAACCGTATCTAAAATATAATTATTTACACGAGACTATAATATACACCAAGAAATCGATATATAAAAATGATTAATGTAATAATATTATGTTATTGACAGCATATCCAGAAGAGAACCCTTTGATAGAGGGTGTGCTTAATCGTTATGCGGTTGGCGATCTCTTGTCGGGAAATTGCACTTCCTCCAAATCTTATCCGCAACCATTGATGACATGGTATGTCAATGGTGTTCAGGTGAGTTCATGAATATTAGTAGAAAATTAATATCTTAAACTTATATTAAATTAATTTTAATCAACACGTCATATGACCGCCAAACTACAGTTCTTGAATAATTCAAAGTGTATTGTTAATTTATAAAACAAATAGTCGTAGTTAAACCATTATAGGTCCAAAAAGTATATAGAAATGTATTCTAAAAGATGTGAAAGTCTATAATACATGAAAGTTTATACATTTTTTTATTTATCACAGCTTTTATTGCAAACTTTGTATATCTTAACACTGGTTAATATATTACTTTGTATAAAAATAGTTTATTAATTTTTTTATTAAAAATACATGAATGAGTATTCACAATCTAATTTTTGTACAATAAGTAAATTTAATAAACTTTAATAAATAACAATATGAAATAGCATGAGAAAGGAGGTCCACTAATATGAAAAACCTCAGACTTTCGGGGAAGTTTCTAATTTATTTAATAAAAATAAGGATTTGAGAGATCCGCAACAATGTCTTTTTAATCAACGGGGGTGATTTTCGGGAATGAATTCACTGACTAAGGTAAATACTAGTGGTTTTTGTGTTTGTTTAATTTGCTATAACATTTTTTGTAATAGTTTTTACTGTTTTTAGCTATGGCAGAAACTGTTACGAATAATCACAATGTGTCAATTATTGTACCAAACAAATTTAGATGGGAGAGCAATTTTATTAGGGTGTAAAAATATTTTTATACTTATTGAGTTATAGCTATCATAAATAACGATTCATTATTGTACAACTTATATGATGATATTAATTCAAGTGATAAATTTGTATTATATAAATATAATAAATATATTTTATCGATTTACTATAATATAGAAGTCAGCACATAGGTAACAAAACGCATGTTGTATCTTATATGTAATACAAAGAGTAGTAAAATAATACCATTATTTATTTAACAAATAAAGCTTAAATTGTTTGTGGGTAGCTTCAATATTGAACCTTATGGATAAAATGCCACTAAATGAGTGGTTTAGAAGAAAATATTGGGTTAAATAGTTAGAGTGGAGATAAGAGGAATATTTTTAATTTAAAGAATGGGAAATTTTATCAAAGCTGGTCAAATGCTTGAGAAACGTATAAGATTACTCGTACTCTAAGGCAATAGTTCTTATTTTCAAATGCGAAAATTATTTTATTGACAATTCGGTGGTCCAGTGGACAAGAAGTGGTTTGCTCTAAAACTAGATTTTTTTGGTATTTTTGATAATGTTTTAAGACTTAAAAATGGGTCTGATTTTTTTAAGAATAAAAATAATTATTAATTAATTATTTAAAAAAAAATGACAACAATTAAGTTGGTGTACTGATAAATAAAGTACCTGTAGCTATAGGCTTAGGCTTAAAACTATACTTTTATCAATTATACATATTGTTAGCAATAAAAATGTATCATACAATTGAAATATAAGCACTCTCTGCTTATGGCTTATAATATTATAAACAGAGAATACTAGTAAAATGCATTATAATTGATTGTAAATATGTAAAAATCAGTTAAATATTTTAATTTATTTTATACAGTTTTATAAAATAAAATACATTAAATTAACTGTACATATTCGATGTATTTCAAATTAATTATCACAATATTATTTATGTTAATTATATGCAATACATAAGAAAATGAATACATATGTTTTATATACACAAATATATTAAAAATTGGATTAATACATTTAATAAAATTTGAAAATAATGATATTTGAACGTGAAATACTTATTATTTCTTATAATTGTTATGTTTTAGTAAAAAAAGCTTTTTTATGATAGTTATATAATGTAGCTTTTGGATCCCTGAATAAATAAATTAATTATATGAATATATAAATATTAAATATAGATGGTATATTATTTTACCAATAATATATAAGATATATGAAGATAATAATATACCTATTATATTATACTAACAAATAAAATATCTGATATTAAATATTATGCTAAAAGAAAAAAATTTAAAATACTATTAACCAATAAAAACCTAATTTATTTAAGTTTTAATTAGGATAAAAATTAAAAATATGATTTTTATAGATTTAGTAAATATAGTACATGATATTAATATAAACTAATATTTAGTATTTACTACATCTTAAAATAAAGTAAATAGTTTAAAGATTATGTACATTTTAAATTTTTCTAAAATTTCAATGGAGAACTCAGAACTGAAGTAATTTTAAAAACATTCCTTCTTATACAAACAAATCCAAAACCTTACGTTTACGGAAATGCCAAAAAAATATATTATATCTGATATTATGTATCATGTTTAACTTTAAATCAAAATAAATGACAAATTATTTCAACCCGTTTAAAATTGCCGTACTTTGTTAAAAATACCTAAATCATATAACCTACCATAATCATAAATATACGTTAGTAATATTTAAAAAAAAAATGTAGTTGAAGATAAGGAAAATAAATATTAAATAATTAATTAGGTATTATAAGATGTTATTATGTTCTATTTCATCCAAGGATTTATTAGATTTTACATATTATTTATTTAACATAATATCATACAAATAATACTTTTACGGTAATTCTGTAACTCTATCCAATGACTTCTCTTGTAATACCAACAATCTCTACTCTAAATCGTGTTACATATAATTTACATTAAACCTTAATCATATTTATCCACCATAATACTAAATATTTAGGTATATCAAAAAATTTTAAAAATTTAAGAAAACTGAATACAGAGACATAAAATTGATAGCAAACAACTTATTTCATTAAAATAATAATTTAATAATTCTAAAATTTAAACTTTTATAAACAATAAAAATAAGAACTGTATATTATACATAATATCGAACACTGCTATAACATATACCTAAAAAAATCATTAACGTGTACTCAAATAATTGTAGTCAATTATTACAACATTATGTACAAGTATATAAGTTATTTTTTTCATGCAAAATATTTCAAGACGAGTAGTAAATATCTATAACATTTTATTTTTAAATAGATACCTTATATTTAAATATATTATAATTTATATTTATGAAAACAACAGTAGCAAGTGAATATTTATTTAATATTATGCTACACATACCATGTAAAATAAAATGTATGAGTTTTAACAGGAAATAAGTGGATGAAACTTAAACTTAATAACTATATTATGATAGACATTTATTGAGTTGAAAACTATTTTATGAATATAGAAATACGTTTGGCCACATATGTAAGTCAACTGAGAATATTATGATAGATTAACCACAAACTACATCAATCGTATTAAAGTGAAGAGTCTATAATGTAATAAAGAAAAAAAATGAAAATCGGATTAAAATATTATCCGTATTGTTATATTATTAGTGTTCGCTGAATTAATCACGATTCACGAGTCAAGTCTAAAAATTAATTACTTTATTATGTACTTAGGAAATTAAATAATTTATTGATTATTACACACGTATAACATGTTTACGTTTATTTTTTTCATTCGATACGCTTATTTTTAATGATTTTTAAATCACTTATTGATATTAATATTCTCAAATATTTTTCATTCACAATAAGTTCATTTATGGAATTTAAAACAATAAAAATAAAAAAGCGTTTAATATAGTTAATAATTTTAATAAATTTGCTAGAGTAAGTGTGCATGCGTGCATGTGTATAAATATGTTCGAAAAACATATTGAAAAATCTATTACCTTATGCCTTATGCGTAATTTAAAGAGAGGCCAAAGGGAGGTGTTAGCGATATATTTAAAAAAAAGTAATAACAGTTATATCAAAAATGATATTAATGAATAATGATTCAATTAAGTTTATGAGTGTTGCGAGTACCTATACATATTATCATATGGTATAAAATATATAATTAATACGAGTTCAAGAGGTAAGCACATACCAAACGTGTGCTGTAGGTTTCTTAGGAGAAGCATTGCATTTTTTAATAGTAAAGGGAGATCCAAAACCTCCATAAACAACTTACTTACATTTAGTAATGTGCTACAAGGTATATTCCCCAAGGAATACTCTCCGAATATTCCCTTAACTCTCGGGAAAATTACTTCAATATAAAAGTTAATGATACGAGTATAAGAACAGTGCTAAGGTATTGAGTTTATTAAAAGTTAAAAAATAAATATAATTTTACATATTATATACTATATAGGTAGTTTGAATAATTATTTAAAATAGAATCTTTACATTGATAACTGAATTTTAAATACAACTTGAATTAGATTTATTTATATATCATATCATACCATATCATATATGATACAAATTAAATACGTTTCTGGAATTACCAAAAGTTTCTTCAACAATATTGGGTAAAAATTGTTATCATTTGAATAATTTACAATTATAATTTTAATTAAATATTGAAAGATAAGATCAATATTTAAAAAATTATCGTATTCCCGATATATTTTCCGTAACTAAATTCCCGGATATTTGTACATCACTTCTCGCATTACATACCTATACATTTAAGAAAATAATGTTATTTGCTATTTATCAAAAACCAATCTCTCAATCACTTAAAGACTTTTATTATAATTTTCAATCCACCTCCTTCCACGAAATTGATTTCTATATACGCCATTGACTAAACGACGAAATAATAATCATAATTTTCTTATTCTAACTATCGAATTACAATTACGTATGATTAGTATAAATAATTTGTATGGTTATCTATTTAGTTAAATTTATATTTTAAATATGAGTATAAATAAATTTAATTCCATTAATAATAATATATAAATTTCGAGTTTGAGACTTATACATAAATACTAATAAACGTATAATACTAAAATTATAAAATTGTTGTAATTTTTACTTAATTATTAACAATATATGCATAAAAAATGTATAACTCAATTAAGATTTTTTATTAAATTATCTTATGACATGTAAAAGCGCCAAAATAATATTGTGAAAACCAACAAATTTGAATAAAAATATTTTTATTTTATATAGGCAAGCAACAATCAAATGGAAAATTACCCTGTGATGGTCAACCCTGAAGGCCCTTTATATTCAAAAGCCGTAGGAATTCGATTTAAGGTATGTACTTCAATATATTTACGAGTATACTGTTTTCAATTTATTATATTTTAGTGATTAATATTAAAAATATTATTAGTGTAAAGATATAAGTTTACAAATACGAAATAGCAACTGTAATTTAAGAGCATAAAATATATTATTATTTTATATTATATGATAATTATATTATGTATTAATTATATTCCATTATTATTCAAAAGTTTGTGTAACAAATATAAATTTGATTAAACTATGAAACACGTCTCATCAGTTAGATAAATTGTATTTTTTTTTTTTTTTATCATAATAGCTTTAAAATATACTTTTTAATGTATCAATTTAGTAATAAGAATTTCTATACCAAAAATTTTCACTACTAAAAATAATTTTTTTATTTTACACTCAAAACCTGTCCATCATGTATTCATGTGACTCAATGACTGGTTTGCAATCATTGTTTAAAACTAAAGATAATATGGAGAAACATTTCATATGAGAAAATGTTAAGTAATGATTTTTCAATCAAACTACAAACATAAGTAATAGCTATAATTTTGCTATTAAATATTTCAAATATCTTTTTAATATAACAGTAAAATTTGAAATTTGTTTTATGTAATTATATACATTTTTTTACCTATGCAGTAAAATGTTAACGATACAACAAATTTAATGGTTTTATTTTTATCCATATGCATCATCAATTTATCATATCTTATGAACTCCAAGTAGATATAGCAAATATACTTCAAATAAATATCATGAATTTACAAAATTAGTTACAATAAATAATTAAATAGGTTTATCAAAATTGTTAGCAATCAGCTCTTTGGAGCTTATTAAAACTTAAAATGTTTAACTTTTGACTTTCAGACATTCAAAAATTCTATATATACCATCAATATTATGAAGTATTAATCAAACATTTTTAATTCACTTTGAAAAGATGTACTGAATTTTAATTTTGATTATGTAAGATAAGAGTTGTATATTTTAGGTTCTGAGCGGAAATTCTAATTTTAATTCTAATATGATGGCGGGTTTTAAATTTCCTATTTGCCTTTCACCACTTTTTTGAGCTGTAAAATAAACAATAATTCATATATTGATTAAAAATATCAAAAATACATATGTACTTCCTATACTTACTTAAAAGCGTTTTAAATTTAATTTCTTACAACATATTTCAAAACTAGAATTATTTTGTTGTCAAAAATGCATTCATTTTTATTTTAAACTCCTAAAAAAAGTTGATGACACTGGTAATATTATACATATTTATTTTTACAATTAAAAAATGAATTCTCTTCATTACTTAAATTGTCATGTTCTATACATAATGACATTTTCATATTATTTAGACTAATTTTAAGCTATTATAGTCATTTGAAAAACTATAAATTAGTACTATAGCTGAAATTGTGTAACATTGATATACAATTTGTGACAGACGTTGATATAGTTTATGTGTTAATATGCAGTTGTAACATACTACAGTTATTTCTATACCTGTAATTTGATAAATCAGGAACTAGTTATATATCAGTATTTATTTTACTAAATCAAAACAACTCTCTGATGTGTCTAATGATTACATAATTTTAAACACCTCCTTAGATTAGCAAAAAAAAAGGGAGAAAAGATTAAAATAGGTATTCCTGGTTTTCTTAAAGTTGAGGTGGTCCGCAGCTTATAAAGTTATAAAATATTATCAAAGTTTACCGTGGCGGTAAAAAGGTTAGAAAACACTTGCATATAATAACTTTAAAAATATTATTATTAATACAAACGAATTTATATGATTTTATTATTCTTATAAATAAATTAGACACACCATCTTCGTGGCTTTTCATTCATTCCTGATAGTTCCTGCATCATAGTATGCATTTATATGTAAATATTAAGGTAACACTATACAGTATACACATAATTTTCAAAATGTATCATGATGTATTAATTAAATAGTTAGTTATTATGTATTACGCTGCGTCCCTACATATCTAAAACGTTGCTTATTAGAATTAGTCAAGTGGCCCGATGAACAACAAGAGGATCATTGATTTTCTATGAGGTATCCTAATATCCAACTCTCATTATTATGTGTTTAATATTTTAAATGACACTATTATGCCAACAGCATTGTATTAATGTATTAAATGTTATAATTTATAAATTTACCTATCAATAAGACTAGTAAAATTTAACAATATTTAACAATTGTGAATAATACTTTACTATAATATAATTTTATTAAATAATAATATTAAATTAGGTAGAAAAAGATCATTTTCAAGGACCCAATGAAGAGTTGGATTTAATTTGCGAAGCAAGTCTCATACAAGAACAGCTGAAATGGCGAAAAATGATCGTTATCCAATCACTCACGCAGTCATTTACAGAAAATATGTTCCTAGAGAAATACAGAAATAACATAAATACAATATATCCTGGTAGGTACATTATAGTTAAATCATTATTTATTATTAAATACTATTTATAATGAAAAGTGATTGGATTTTGTTAACAGGAAAACATATATCGACTCTGGTAGCTCTATTTGTCGCATCATTCACACATATGATTGTACACGAGACGTGACAGAACCCTGTTAATTGTATATTATGTACAGATGTGTAAATTTGAGTTTTTTCACAATATACTTATAAAATTGAATATTGAAGCACTTCATATTTTATTTTTTTCCTTGCATCAAAATAATTTTAAACATTTAGGTAGGTATATAATAATTGCTCGTATTAAAAGCAAATATACAAAAAAAAATCAATCAAACATCTATTGCATAAATAAATAGGTTGTAAGTACATGCAGTTATTATCGAATTTTAATTAAAAATTTATATTTTTCACTTCGTAATTCACCGAATGGCAATTTATATTTTTATTTTATTTTTTTATTGTTCTCACCAACTCAATTTAGTATGTAAAAATGGTTTCAATAAAATCACTAACATAAAAATACTTTTATGATATTTAATATATTTAAAAACTTTGATTACATTTTATAGGCCTTAGCATATAAATTTGAAATAGTTAAAATACAAAGTAAAATATCAATTTAAAATTATAAAGATTAAGGATATATAACAATTATTTGTTTATAATTAATAATCCAAGAATACATTTCAATTTTAAAACTCTGGTGGGCGATCGTATTAGAGAACATTTTCCCATTTTTGACACAATCGTAAACACACTTAACAAATTTTAGTTTTTTGTTATTTGCAAGAGAATAAACCCCTTTTTAATTTGTTTGTTTTTTTTTTGTATTCTGACTCAAGCTGTAACTTCCTCTCACCATCCTGTCATTAACATTTTCTCATTTATAACCATCGTTGGCCACCGAATGCTAAAATTCGGTCGAGAAGACAAAAACAACAGGACAAATCGCATTAAAAACATTTCTAACGAGCTACCGAGAATATCCCGTGATAAAGGACAAGGAGGAGAGGAAGATTCCTGTAGATCGGCTCAAACTCGATAGCGACCGCAATAACTTTATTTAATTATATTATATAGACGAGTTTTATACGCTCGGTTCGTCATATATTTTATATATCTTTGTAAACACTGAATACTATGTAAATTGTTTGAAAAATACAAATTTCGTTTAGAGCAACATTGTAATAGTAAATACCGAAACATCCCAGGTTATAATTTATCAAGAAAAGTGTTTAACAATGGTGGATAAAAATAATCTTTGTTATAATTAATTGTAATAATTAAAAATATAGTTTTCATTTTTATTCTTTAATACAACAAACTTTGTACAAATTATTTGAATTATGTACATATTTTAATCTCCAATAGTATCTAAGTATTATAAGTTTTCTTATTAAACTTATACAAAATAAATTAGGTATAATAATTTCGTAATTTTTCCAAGTGATGTGGTTGAAAATGTTTTTAAAAAAAAAATTGTTTAATTTATTTCTTATATTTTTCTTTATAATATGTTAATATGTACTACTCATAATTTAATATTTAACTTAAATTTCTCACTCATTATAGTCACCAAGCACAAAATTAAATAAATTATCGGTATAATTGGTAAGATGATATATACATATAATATGATATCATATTTTAGATAATTATTGTAATTCGTGTAGGACATAAATATATATGTTATACAGTTAAAACCATAAATCAGTCAAAACTAGTTTCCTTTAGTCAATTCTAGTTTTGACTAGTTCAAACTAGAAATAACTGATACCATCACCATTAAAATTAGTTTTAACTTACTTTTGTTTAATTAGAACTAGTTGTCTATAAAATATATTGGTTTAAGACTTTAAACTAAAATTGTTTAGTAAAAATCTGTAATTTTTAAATGGATACCTTAAACTATATAGTTTAAACTGGAGCAAAATAGAAATAAGTACATAATATTAGAATAATATTCTTATAGGCATTTATTATATCATTTATTTTGACAGGACAAACTAGTTAACGTAACATTTATAATTGTTAAATTGGATAGCATTATATTTTATATTCTTTCTACATAAAAAGTGATTTGTTCTACGGGATTTTTTGCACGTGTATGATATTGCCTATACCTAATGATTGTATTTTTTTCTCTCTACCACTTTCATAAGCTTCTTAAAAAACAGTTGTCGGTTACTTATTTCTCTCTCAGTGTCCAAAATGAAATCAAAGTATTCAACGACACAGTGACATTGATGACCAGTATTAAACGGCGAACGCAAACAAGAGCAAAAAAAATTAACTTAGAACCAATAGAAAACGAGAAAAACACATAGATTCAATGACTACATGCAACGGAGACCACGGCTATAACGTGGATACCAAAAAAGGCTATGACGGCTGAATTATTATTTTTATTAGGTAGTACGAGTTCGAATACATGTATTTCAGTTAAAACTAGATTCTACCGACTCATTTAAACCTGCAGTTAATTCTAGTTTTAACTAGTCAAAACCAGAATTGACTAAAGGGATTTGTGGAAACTAGTTTTGACGGATATCGGGTTTTAATTGTAACATAAGGTATAAACATGATAATATGATATATTAATGATTTTTTTTTTTTATATAAATAATAGTATTAAATCTTACCAATATGAAACTATAAGTTTCACTGTAACGACAACATACATTTTATTTGGAGTACCGTTATTATGACTATTAATATTGTTTCAATAATTATTAAAACTTATACCTGTTCTAAAATATTTAATGGCATGTATTATGTAGGATTATATTATAGGTATATCGGTACTTTATAAAATTGTTATTGTTATTTTAAACAATGATAGTGCTTTATGTTCTAAAAGTGTTTAAGATATGTATAACTAATTAGAATTAATTAATTGTATATTTCAAATATTTGTTTCAAAGGGCAATTAAGTATACATCGTCGATTTTGCATAAATGTGATATTTAGTTTGTAAATGTTTAGTTGGAAGAGAAACTAAACAAACATTCGATGTGACAAACATTAAATTTATGATAAAAGTTTCCTCATTGACTTAAGCAAATAAACTTCATTATAAAAAATGAAATAATAACTTTATGTATATACAATATTTGAGTAATGTGATTTTTTAAACCATAAACATGATATACAAATATCTTTTTTAATAGATTATTAAAATTGTTTTACCTACTTGTAACAGGCGATTTTTATTCCTGCATATGTTTACCCCCGATAAAAATGACCTAGGTTATTGAAATCCCTCCCCCAATAAAATTATTCTTTAGAGGGCAAAATTATTTACCAGGAGGGTAAAAATAAACTAAGATATAATAATAATTACCGATCAGTTTAAACTATATTAGGATATATTTATCTCCCAAGTAAATATATATTATATGATATTTTTACCTCCATAACGAATAACTTTACAGAGGGGTATAAATTACCTAGAATATTTTTACCGGGAAGTAAAAATATACTAAGTTAATTTTACCCTCGAGGGTAAAAACATTTGAGGGTATTAGAAACCTGTGGGTTGCGACATTTGATCTAAGTTTCAGAAGACCGGGATGCAACTACTAATATTGGAGACTTCTTATAAATAAAATTTATATGTATAAATATACATATTATGATGCATGATGCATTAATCATATTATATATTAAGGTGTCTATCAATAGATAATATAAATTAAAAATAATTTTAAAAAGCACTTTATTGTAAAATATCCTCAAACATGCAGACAGCATCAGCTCCACTCATCGTTTTTCGTATGCAATGTGCAATGATTTATCATATAACTAAAAATGAAACACTTATATTAGCAATGTATTCAACAACGTGAACAACGGTATCTACTATTTAGCAGAACGTCTTAACCAAGTTTTCGAATTGGAAGTTACATATCATCAAAAATATTGTCTAATTATTTTTTTTAATATTAATTTGTCTGTTTTTCATGCTGAATATATGATTAAACAAATTATGACCGTCATAAATGCGTAATAACTAATTACATTTTAAGTTTAATTTACACCTTATAACGCAATTTCGTTATTCATGCCATCAGAGGATTTTTTTAAACTGTATTAAATTGTCAAGCTATTTTACTTACAGACAAATATTTTATCATATAGTAATCGATAAAAAACTATAAGACTCGAAAATATTATTAACTCAAATCGCACAAAAAAATTTACGCTTTTTAAAAAATTATCTTAATTAGAAAATGCTTATATAAAAAAATTGATGAAAAAATCGATATCTACTAAAAAACCACCATCAAAGGTGATGAATATTAAAAAATATAAATAGATCTTTTTAATAACTTTTCTAACTTTTTAAAGTGCTCTTTAGTCTCTACTCTTTAATATTGTAACAAGTTATTTAACTTGAATACTTGATTCATAAGAAAAAGTGGTGTAAGATTTGTATTTAAGTATAATAATTAGTACATAAAAATTAATTTTCATATTTACAAATATGCATTACTTATTAAATATTAATTATTATTACAGTTACAAACTAAGTTAAAATGATATATAAAATATTGATTTACAATATTGATTGTGTTTTAGTCAAGTATAGTTATTTCCAGTGTTGGCTAATAATGAAACGAAGTAACACTTTACGTAATTTCATTAAAATTGTTTCCTAGTAACAAAAATGTAATGGAAATTACTTTTTATAAGTAATCATAATATAACGCGTTACTATTTGGATTTGTTTAAACTGTGTGGTTACAATTATTTTAAATAAAAAAAAATATTAATAATAAGATGAAAATCTTACTATATACAACGAAAAAAAGGTGGGTATTGACCTGCTGTATAGTAGACATGGAGAGTAAGTCACTATAATGGATATGTTAAATTTGAATGCAATAACAGGTATCATTGTATTCGAATAACGATTCTGAACGGAGATGATTTGTCAGTCGTCTAGGATAATTATTAGTAGGATATATTATGTTATCGGGGACGTACGCAGAAAAACGTTTTGGGGGTGTTTTTGAAAATCAGTTATAGAAAAGTAGAACTTTTTTTAATAAACATACGAAATTTTTTCATGAAAACTAGTTATACCTACTATATTTATACTTAAGTACAATACCTACTTTTTAAGTATAAACATTGATATAAAGAAAAAATTACAATACTAAATTTAATTTTCGCCAAGTTTTAGCCATTATGTTAAGAATATCTTCACTAAGAATGTTAAGTCTTTTGAAAGATCGTTTAAAAGTTTTATTATATATATTGAAAAAATAAATGATGTACATATGATTAAAAATTAAATAGTGTAGATCGAGTGACGAGTGTTTGATACACTCAAAACCATATATCGTTTTGGTACGTAAAATGTACGACCGCCCGACGACACCATTCGTCTAACGTCTTGGTGTGTAATTTGCATTGCCATCACATATATATATATATATATGAGTCAACCTCGTGTGTTATTGGTGACGCATCAGTTTCGTTATGAATACCAACGATCCGTCAAATTCACTATTACCGGACGACGCATCACGTCGAAATCGCGCGTCTTCGCCGGTGATGCAAACGCCGGCCGGTCACCTTGTATTTGTTATATTATTATTGTTATCAATGACGTATTGACGTAAATATCACATATAGTCCGTGACCCGATGTCAGTGATGTCACCACAGTATTTTGATTATACTTAATAAATGTATATATATTTATATTATCGTCACCATCACGGCTACAGTCGGGATGTATGTGTGTACATGGATCTCGTTCAGTACCACCCGTGTCGCTGCAATCAGACACTGTCACTGCATTCAAAGACATGTTGACCATTGGTCGTACCTATGTTCCCGTGGAAACGTACCAAGTCTCAACAGATATGAGATTGTTGGCCACGCAATATAAATTATACCGGTGCGGTGAACCTTATGGCGAGCAACAGTATATGTGTATAATAAAAAGACGAATGTCGGCGTGGGTGATAATAATAAATGATATTTTAAATAGCAACGGTTTGATGTAACAGGATAGTGATACTTAGAACACTAGTGTTAGTGCTCCCTCGTCATATAACAAATGACGACGATAATAATAACAAGGAATAAATAATATGGAATTTATAAAAACTAACGGTTATGATTTGGCATAAAGCCGACTCGCGTAACCAATGTATGCAGTATGCCTGGGTGGAGACGAAGATGGCGATGGGTTTGATGAGCAATGCGGCAGGTGGTAACACAACGGGAACAAACGGTATAGGTATATATAATATATAATATAATTTCGACGGATTAAGTGCTCATACGCGTATGGTGGCGCGAGCGTAAAAGTATGAACTATATTCGTTGATATGGATAGTATGTAATGTCACTAAATTGCGTGAAGTAACGCGAGCAACCTTTTTGCTTTCCGTGCCGTGTGCGTAACGTCGACTGCGGCCGCGACAACGCAAAGATAGCTCGGTAGGTCCGTTGTTACCGCGACCTTTGCGACAACCGCGTTAGCTTATATAACACGTATATATATATACGCGAAAAGAATACGCAACATCCCGCAATGCATGTCACACGAGATTTGTTTGTTTTTTTTTTTTTTTTAACTTTTACAATACGTTGTTGAGAAGTCATCGTATTTTTGTACGATCGCAAAACACCATTTGCGATTATGATCGGTTGCTTTATCGGTCGCCGTATTATTCTTATGCGTCTCCGATTGCGTTCGGCGGTTTGTCAGCCTCCGCCGGCCGTGTCGCGACAGGTAAACGTCGTACACCGGGACGTTTTTATTTTGGCACGCGTCCTAGTGCTCCACCGCTTCGTGGCAACTTACTCGACGTTAAACGCTTTAGTACGTTTTTAATGTTTTGATCGTTGTTGTCCGGCTGTTCCGTCGCCGCCCGCCAACTTTCATACCGTTTGTCGTTATACCTTTGTGCGCACGAATGCACAATGCAGTACATTCTCGCTCTAACTATACCGCTATCCGTGACGTTTCGTGTCCATCAAGCAGTCGGTTAGGCCTTGTTACGTAACGATTAATTGTCGATCTCTCGTAAATCAGTAACGATCGCTAAACTGCTATTGGCGCCGTTAATAAGGCAGCACCGTTGTCCACTCCCGTACCGCTTATAATACAGCCACCGTGTCGCCGTCGGGCCGCGCGATTGTAAAAGGCGGTTGCCGTTCGGCTGGCCGCCATGCACAGGGGGATCTAACGCGTCCATAACCGAGCTTGCGATACCCGTGAACTCGTCACACCACGGGATGCCGGAAAACGCGCGTTGGTGACTTATCGCCAAGCCCCGTGCCTCCTCTTTCTTGGGGGTACCTACTCTCTGTCGTCTTATCCGACGGCTTCGGCCTAAGAACTGCAATTTTACGTACGTCGTCGGTTCGTCGACTGCTGTACCTTCAATGCACGAAATCATTGTATAGCGATAATGAAAATATACGATTACCGGTGATTTCATTAATAACAACAGTGAGTCGGTGTATTCGATTTCGTTGATGTTGGCTGATTCGTAGACTGCAGCCATTGACTCTTGTGTGGTGTTTGACGTTTGAACTCTGAATTGCAAATGAACTAAATTATGGTTTCGTCCGATGCCTTCCAGACGACGAGTGCAACGTTTTTTTTATTACTAGCCAGCTATAGTGTGATACTGTGATGTTCATTATTCTTAACGGCCAGCAAATATTAGGAATTAACGCCTTTTTTATTTTCTATAGACGATTATTTTTATGTATAACATGTAGTACCTACGGTAAATGGAATATTATATTTAAATATCTTGACGAAGATTTACATAATTTTGTACTCGTTTTATACTTTTAAGAGGGGGTCTTTTTATATTTAATTTTTTTCTTTCAATTTAAGTCTACAGACATATTTTTCCAATGAAACTAGGTAATTTGAAAAAAATCAGTGCTCGATTAAATGACTGGAAATCGTCATCGTTTACAATGAGATATTATTACTTTTACTTAAATTGTAATATATCATCAATTTACTTGACTTCGTAAAAAAATAAATTTCATACGCTTATAAATTTTTTTCTATATTGACGCTGAAGTTTTTTTTACAGTTATTTGAAGAAAAAGTTATGGAGGACCTTGTGTTGGGTTTTTTAACCTACGATATAAATTACAAAAATTTTATGAATTTTCAACTTCAAAATTCCTTGCAAATTTTTGCGATTTTGACATATTTTATAAACATTTGAATTTTTATGCTTGTAAACAAAAAATTGTGTCTAAGGATTTTTTTTTTTTTTACTACAATAAGAACAATTTATAATAAACATTGTATTAAATTTTAAAAAATTTTTGGAAAAGCCAAATTTTTTTGTCAGCATTTCAAGAAAAAAAATTTAGAAAAATCGAAAATTGCAATGGTCTATAAATAGTTTTAAAAAATTCTAAATATTTTGAAAATTTAATCGTAAACAGATAACGCTAATATAAACATTTTGTGAACATTTCAAGGATTTACAATGATTTGTTTTTGAGTAACAGCAAAATCGAAACAATTTTTACTTTTGACCCCACAAAGTACCAACTAGAGTCAATTTCCTTTTCAAAGAGGGGATAAAGTCAAAAATCAAAGCACTATTACTACTCCAAAACGTGATAACACACAAAAATAAAAAAACACACATCATTGTAAAATCAATACATTCATCACTCCGTTCAGAATCTAAAATGTTGTAAAAATATAAAATAATAATATGTTTATAATGCGGATATTGGGTATACCGCAAGTATACGTCATATATTTAATTTTAACTCTTCGCAACAATTCAGTTTTCAATAGTTTTGACATGTAAACTTGTGCTGTAAATAACGATGAAAGTTAATCACATTTATTATTTAATTAACTTATCTTTAAATACACAGAATGTTTTCAAATAGCTCACGTAGAAATGTATAATAGTATTATTAAATTTTTATGTGTAACTATAAACTATTAGGTATAATTATTAATTATATAAACATTAAGCACTATAAACTGAAGTCAAAACATAAATTCAATATATTATGCAATTTGTTTTCCTATTTAAATAATAAATATAACTGTTTTAAAACCCCCTGTATAGCCACCATCAGTGGTGTTTATAGAAATTAATTTCAGGAAGGGGTTAAAAAAAATTTTATTCTTAAATTCCAATTATTATACAATCAAAATCATTGCCCGTACCAACCATACATTTCAGGGGAGGTTTTAAACCCCTAAGACCTCCTTATATACGCCACTGATAGCCATTCCGACTTGACAACGAAAGTTAAAAATTAAAAATTATTTTATTTTATTAAACAGATACCTAACACATATAATAGAGTTGCCTACTGATTTAATCAATATTGTTATGCGTCTATTAATAGATTTTTTATAATGAAAAGTAACCAAATCACTTCTAAGATTGAAAAGTAAAGTAATTTCAATACTTTCTAAAATTAACTTACCCAACTGATTATTTTACATCATTTTTTATAAGTAAATTAATTTTTTGATGATTTATAGTGTTGTTTTAACTGTTAAAATATTGTTTTTATTATGCATTTCACTGTTTCATGTTTTATTGAAAAAGCAGAATTTTAGAATTTTTAATTTTTTTTTTTGATTTGCTGCATTTTAACTTAAAAGGCTATATTATAATCCTTAATATAAAAGCTTTCAACCATATTTTAAATACTCATTACCTTCAAAAAAAATGTTAACATTTTTCTCATTCACTTCAATAATAATGGTAACAAATCATTTCATATTTCATTTCACGAATACGTCTTTATTAAATTTAAAAAATATGTTGTATAATCACAATATTAATAATATGTCAAAATATTTATTTTACTTTAATACTTTGACAATTAATTAAAAACATAAGTTAACAGTTTTATGATGAAAAAAAATGTTGGCTAGCATACAAAAATGTATAGGTACTGCCTCAGTTATCATTATTGTTAAAATAATAAATGATTTCCAATATTTACAAATTTGCAGTACAAGTTGTTAAATATTTTAATATTTTTAAATATAAAATAATGCTAGACAAGACATGATAAATAAAATAAAAAAGTAGACTTAATAATAAAAAATTACAATAAGACCTATTGATGGTTTATGTTGATAATATTACTTTTTTTTTAATCAACTATAAAAAGAAACAATTTCGATATACATTAAGATAAAGTATAAATTAAGATAAAACAACATTTAAATTAAACTAATTACTGTATTACTAAAATATGAGCAATACTGTAATTATTGAAAAAACATTATACAAGCTCAAGGATTAATCAATTGTCATTATATCTATTATTATCTAAAATCTTAAGCTTGGTTTACACTTCAATATATGTCTGAAAAAAAAACATAAACAATTACACATACTTTGATCTAAAAACAATGAATAAATAGTAAAAATTTTAAAATCATATATAATAGTTTTAAATTAATATTACTAGAGTAGGGGCCAAACATATGTACTATTGGTGACTCCACCTACCTCGAGGCGATATTACACACAATAATCTTCAAACATAAACAGTTGTTGGCGGAATATTTGAAAAGAAATATTTTTATTTATAGTTTTACCATCTTTTTTATTATACAAGGTAGTACTCACTCATATGAAGTCAGAAAAAAATTAATTAATTTAATCATATACATTTGAAATGTGTGTGGCATTTGGATGCCATTTTGATTACATTTTGAATGTTACTTAAAATATCAAGTTTCAAATTTCTGGCTATGATAAGAGGCAGTCACAAAGTGCACATAAGTTTGGCCCCTACTATAGGCATTATACTAAATGGAATTTCATCATTCTGATACATTTTACAAGATAACTAAACCAACATTTAATTGTTGTATTTTTTTATAATGTAACTTGATTATATGAGATTAATGTATAATTTGTCTTATCTCAATAAATTATAGAAAATTAAATGTAATACATTAATACAGAAGATATTTTTATAATAATGTGCAATAATAAAAACTTGATTTTTAAAAAAATATCACTTTGTATTTTATAAATGATTGATCTACATTTTATTGATTAAAATATTTTAAATCTATTAATATTGTAATATAATGATTTAGTTTGAGTTACTACAAAATTGAAAAAAATAATAATAACTATTATTTTATTTATTTTATTTTAAGTAAAACTGAAAATTAGGTTTTCATACTACTATATATCTATTATATGATTTATTATTATTATTTGTTAAAATAATATAATATAAGGTGGAAATTATTCAAAGCATCAATTATGTGGATTAGCAGTTGATTAAATTATTTGCATTAATTTACAATTATCTATTAATAATTAAATTTTTTATATTTATATGCCAGTTTATATGTTAAATTATATTCATACAACATACTTGTCTAATTTTTCCCAGAATACCATAAGGGTTGCTCTGTCCAAATGACGTCTGGTCCTTGATATTTGCAAAACATTAACAGCCCATTTGGCCACATTAGTATCCAATTTCATTTCATCGAATTTTAAATGAAATGCACATACTGAAAATTATACAACAATTTTGATTTGTAAATTATTATTATTATTATTATTATTTTTATGTATATATTATATTATATTATATTATGAATAAATATATTTTTTTCTAAATTCAAAATAAAAGTAAAATAAAACATTGGCATTAAAAAAAAAAAAAAATATTAAATAGTATTTACTTTTAGAAAAAATTTCTACAGGATTGCCATCCCATGGCCATCCTTTAAATTGCCACGCAGGTCCCATAACAAACACAGCAACCACTCTATCCCATTCCCCTTGTGTCAGTCTTTGAGGATTGTCAACCACACGGTAAGGCACTGTCATGCCCCCATCTTTACGACGTTGCAAAAGTAATTCATTATCACGTTTTGATCCACTTTGTTTTTTTTCTTCAGTTGAAACAAATCTTTAAAAAATTAATTAATTGTTTAATCAGAATTTGTTACTAAATACATTTTTAATATAATATATTAATCTTGAAAATGAAAATGAAAATGAAAATTTGTATGTACAAATAAAAATAAACAATAACAATTACCTTTACCTTTATAAAATATCATAAATTTAAAAATATTTTTAAGTGTTAAAAAAAATAAATATTTACTTCAGATCTTGTAAAATTTCTCGAGCGTTATGCATGGATATCAATGAAGATTGTCCAGCAGGGATGACAATAATTGGGGTCCTTGATATTCTTTGTTTAGCTTGTTGAGAAGCAGTTAATTTGGCCTGTATATTATTACAATAAAATTATTACATTGAATAATACAGACAAATTGTCCATCAATAATTTCCCTTCCTCCCTTTATAAAAAAATATACCTATTAAACAATGCATCAATACTATTATTATTATTTTTTTTTTAATTAACAAACATTATACATAGTTGCATAGTTGTTTGGCCTACATATAGTCATAACATCAACCTAATAGTAAAATATAAGAAAATATAAGAAAAATTGAGAAAAAGTAACAATTTTTATTTTCATTATTCAATGTAACCTTCAGTACAAGCAGACTATACCCTGTGCGCCAAGAGAGCTCAAGTCGTTGTGACTCGTGTAAATAGTAGCCCTGCCTTGCGATAACACTCAGTGGTTTACGACAACGTATGACAAATTCACTTGGTGGGATAAAATTAGACCTCAAAACCACAGAACGACTTCATTTAGATGCACAGCTGAGTTGTGCCCTCTCGGCGCACTCGGTAAAGAGAAGCAAAAAATAACAATATTATAAGCAATGCATTGAAAAACTTTTTCAACTATAGATAATTAGTAATTACATACTACAAAAACACAACTAATTTTAAATAACTAATTATTATAAAGCTTTTTATTTGATTTTTCATATTTTTTTATAAGCAATATTTTGGTAAGTAGAAATGATTAAGTTTCGTCATCATAATTATCAATTTAAAATTGAATCTAATTGATATTTTAAAAACTTTTAAAATTTTTTAATAGTTTCTAGTATTTCTACTTTAACTAGCAAATCAAGCACCTTTCAGAATCATTTTTTGATTATAATGATTTATTATATTTACCCCACTTTGTGTTTAACGCTACTACTTTTACCTAAAGTATTTATTTTAAACATTTAAATTCTATTTTGTTTTACATGCTATACAAAAAAATAGAAATTTTATATTTTTTATATAATAATAAACACAATAAATATAATATATCAGGATATAAAACCAATTAATTGTACCAAATTCTAATAGTTATTATATTAATTGAAATTTTTTTTAAACTCACCAAAATTTCGTTTTCCGTAAACTTTTAAAAACAATTAAAAATTTAATATTATTTAAAATAAATAAATAAAATTAAAGTTCAACTGCCAATGGTACCTAATTTATTATTATTATTACAAGTAGCTGACTTACATGTGGCCCAGGCCGAGAAGATTGTTGTACAGGAGTGACAGTAGCTACTGGTTTTTTTGGAACTGTTCCTTCAGTAACAGATTTCAATGTCATACCGTGATATGTACCCATAGTATCAATTTTAAAGCCTTCCGTATCTAAACATCAAAATGTTTAAGTTAAATACAATTTAAAATTGGTATCAAAATTAATGAAACAAATATTTAAGAAATTGACCAACCTTCTCTTGATTTAATAAATCTTTCTTGATCATAACGATTATAAACAGTTGGCTGTGGTATAGTTGGTTTAGGAGGAGCTACACGTGGTGTGGCTGACATACTATGTGATGGACGTGATCTCCCATCTTCGCGGTTTTTTATTGATTGAAGTATTGCAAAAATATTTTTTCCAAAAACCTTGTACACAAATTAATACATAAATGTATCTATAGTTTCTTTTAAAATAATTTTCAAATTAACTATGTTTGTTATTTACTTTTCCATTGCTTTGTAGAATAGTAGTACGAGTTCTCCATTGTCTTTCTCGCTTAATGATGTCCTTTGTTATATCTACATCAAAATCCAACATAACTCTAAGATCTGGACCAAGACCAATATCATCATGTCCTTTAATGGTAGTCCGTTTTTTTGCCAAACGTTTGGCTTTAATTGCAGCAATTTTTTCAACAGACATAGCTTCCGAAAGTGATCTATTAAAAATAGTTAAAATCTGTATTATTATGTATTATAAGTATATACATTTTTTTCAGTTTATTCAAGACCATTTCAGACTCGGGATTAAAAGTCTAAATAATTGCTCAGTACCACGACTGAAAACATATATTGACTAAAATTATTTAATTTAATAAATTTAACTTAAATAAGGACTTTTAAGAATAATTATACAAAATCAATTTTATTTTTCTAAGCCTAACATGTTGTATTAATTTTATATAATGTGAATAAATTCAGACTAGTAGATTATACTTGACAACATTTTTTTAAATATTGTATTTATTCAGTATGTACTTGATATTATCAACATTAACAGCAGACTCTTTAGGAGCATCCAAACGTGCAGCCAACTGCTGCTTAACCCTTTGAACTTGTAAAGTATCTTCCATACGAGGTTTTTTTGCAACTGATTCTTGTACATCTTCGACAGCACTTCGTTTAACCTATTCAAAATATTAAACATACAAATCTAATTGTAAAAAACATAAAATGTAAAAATAAAAAGTATAAATTTAAATTTAACCTGAGTTGGAATTTCAAGAGGTGCACTGCGATCAATACTGGCAGATGTAGATAATTCTCCATTTAAATAAGCAAGAAGTTCCCTTCGATCTGGTCTTCTTACAACTGGTATATTTTCAGCCTAATAATCCAAAACATTGTTATAAAATCAAATCAAACCAAATAATTGGTACTTAAACAATGTTAAATTACTTACAGCTGCTTGTCGCACATATACTGGATGCGTGAGAGTAACATTCTTTAATAGAAATAATAGACATTCTAATGTGTAATACTCTTTTGGTGCGCCATCTTTACCAGAACTATAACACCATACAAGAAATAGGTAAGTACATTCATAAGATAAATATATTAATGTAAGGTGCTCTTATATTGGTGATAATGATCAAACTAAATATTATATAATACTTGCTTTAAGCATAAACTGTTGTTTATATACACAATGGTACATGAATTGTATTCCCGTTTACTTACCCATACATCAAGAAGTTTGTATTAACAGTTTTTGACCAAGATAAGTCACCAAATAATATGTGATTGTCTTTAATTATGATTTCTTTTTTGTTAATATTGTATGTTCGTAAGAAAGTTAGCGGGTCTGCCATTTTGGTATAAATTTACAAAAAAATAGAAACAATGTTTAAAATATTAAATAATAAAAACTTCACAAAAATATTTTTAATTTTGTGTACGTACTACAGTGTACTACACGACAGACTGAACTACGTACATTGATTTGATTTAACTAAGTCTAAAGTGACTGATCTTGTATTTTTATCAAAATTATTATCAATTAAAACCTAAACAAAAAATACTAATGCGTTATCATTAATTCACTTATCACTAAAGACATACAGTGTAGCATCAAGCATTAATATTTTTATCCAAATGAGTACTAACTACTAAGTATTCATTAAGAAATGACGTAAAAAAATAACAGAAAAATCCACAACAAAAAATTCACCCCTAAGACAAAAAACCGCACAGTTATTGATTTAATGATTGACCTTAATTGGCATTTCATATTTTACAAATTTCTAATGAAGTTACGGTAATAAAAATTTAAAAAATCTCGTTACTGTCCTTGAACTTGATATGTATATTTTTTAAGACATATTATAGTTATTACTACTAGTAGGTACAATTTCTTAGATTAAATTAAATTTACATCAAGTCACTACTTAAGAGGACGCCATACCTGCAGGCTGCATGTGTTGTCTCTGTCTTACTAACGTACATCATAACAAATTTTTGTTCAGTAGAATACATTTTGTGATGTTAGCTTTAATATTAGAG
The DNA here is from genome assembly GCF_003676215.2 of Rhopalosiphum maidis. Classification (NCBI taxonomy): domain Eukaryota; kingdom Metazoa; phylum Arthropoda; class Insecta; order Hemiptera; family Aphididae; genus Rhopalosiphum; species Rhopalosiphum maidis. The sequence goes on from NC_040878.1 coordinate 42,333,205, forward strand.
TAAATTTACCTATTAACAAATTTAAAGTTAAGAATATTATCTAGACAATGACATATGATTTTATTGCCTATTGGTATTATCATTTTAAAATGGACATTTTAAAGTTGTAATATTTTGCATAGCTGTAACTCACTTTAAAATAATAATATCATTAAAAGCATATATCATTGCCTAGATAATATTCTTACCTTTAAATTTGATAATAGGTAAATTTACTCTAATATTAAAGTTGACGTCACAAAATGTATTTTGCTGAACGAAAATTTGTTATGATATACGTTAGTAAGACAGAGACAACACATGCGGGTATGGCGTATGTCATTTAATGAACTTTTAAGATGCGTACTTAAAATGATTTTGATTAATCAACTATTAAGTAGCGGAATAGTCATAGGTGCAATTTGACAAGGCTGGGCAGTGGACATTAACGAATTAAAAAGTTAAAGTTAAGTTACTTAACGAGTTTCTTTTTTTAGTAACTTCCAAGCCCCCTCAAATTGCGCTTATGGGAACAGTATATAAATATATATATATATATCATATTATCAATTTGATATTTTAATCGGCAGGTGAATAAATAAAATATTGTTAGGAACCCTTGCACACACACTTAGATTAGTAAGCATATTATACAATAATATAGTAGTGTAAGCAATATGATTATTTTTTTTTGCAAGCGACTGCGTCGCCAAGACAAAAACGTAGAATAAGTAAGAGTAGTCGTGAATAAGTAGCCGATTCGTATAATACTGTGTTGTTAAAATATTCCTATAATAAAATAATTAATAAAATATTTTCTTAAAGTTAAACAGATTTTGTGTAGTGTTTTGAATACAACCCGTAAGTGAACGGACTCTTTTACAACATATAAATATATACCTTTGGGCCTTAGCCGAAAGAGTATATAACAATATATAATATTTATTATTTTATTGTCAGTTAGAAGTTTTATATAGGGCCCATAAAAAATATTTAGTACAGAGGCTTCGTTGAGGAAACGTTTGAAGCCTTGGACTTTGGAGGTATATAGAGGTCTTAACACCACTCACTGCTTAAAATTTTGACTTTTTGTAATTATTGAATGTAGCTATTGAATTGAATAAATATAATATACTAGCTGAACACCCGGTTTCGCCCGTGTGTAGTTTTTGCTTTCTCAAAATTAAATTCAACACATAATACACATTTTTGTGTTTTACTTTAAAGACGAAAAAAATTTATTTTATAATTTACATATAATGTACCGAAAATACTTAGTTTTAAGGAAAAGAAATTACAATCATATTCTACAGAATTTAAATATAATGATGATAATGACATTTTATACTATTTAAAAAAAATAATTCAGTTGACCTAAAAATAATTATATAATTTATCTTAATACTAAAGTATTTAATTTTAATTTATTCATTTTTAAGACATTTTGTGTTGACTTAATATAATTGTGATTTATTTGTCATAAACATAAAATTTTTCATTTAAAATTAATGTATTTAGATTATCAAAGTATGCAGGGGACGAAACGTCCGTTTACCAATAAATTGAGCAAGTCAGTGACTGGTGTTGTACGCATTGACCATAGCTCTATTACGCCTCAGAACAATTCATATCTATACGCCGAAAAAATACACACACAAAAAAAAGGTCAGGTTACAGGTAGCTGGAAACCCTCGGGCCGCCGTGCTGTACCGTATTCGGGTATTCCCATTATCGGCCGATTGCTATTGTTATTATTATATGAATATAGATATACAAATTACACGTAAAAATGTATTTTCACCGATTTCAACTTTTTAGAATCAACATTTTGAAAATCGAGTGACGTGGCGACACTCAGTCAAGTATTTGGAACAACTCAGTGAAAAAAAATTGGAAAAAAGTTAAATAGCGTCGTCACAAAATGGGTACATAAAAATGGCCTGTTCTTTTATATAAATTATAAGGATAACAATATGGATTACATTATTCTGGATGAACAAAAAAATTTTCATATTGGCCAAAGTAGCAAAATACTATATCCTACGAAGTTATTTCATATAATATAATACATTTACTATAATGATTATTATTTATTAATTAATATACTATAGATCTAAATATATTGTTACTTTTAAATACATATTAATTATGTATCCTCCATACACACGTAGTGTTGGATCATAGCAATATACAATATACCTATAGTGCTAGACTTCACGTAGTATAATTAATAATTATTATAAATTAATTATATTATATTTTAATTTTTGTATAATTTTTAGTACAATAGCTAGTGGGTTGTAGATGGGTGCAGGTAGCTGTTATTAAGTTATTTTTAACTTAGTGTATAAGACGTATCGCAGATCGATGTGAATAGGTTTTTCGGTTAGTGGTATAAATAGCTTAAAATGAATCTGCAGTTTTTAAAAATGGCATCGTGTTTATACCTAACTGTAGTTAATAAAATATAAAATTATGAAAAGTTTCAAGTAGATAGGTACTAGGTACCTACGAATTTGGATCCTACGGTATTAAGGGTTGCCATAATTTCATCGAGCAAATCCGGGACAGACAGCAAAAATAGTAGACCATTGGTATTAGAAAATATCACGAATCAAGATATACTTGAAAGTGGAAATTTATATCTTAAATCATGCCAATCATGGAGATATTTTAACAGACAGTGCCCACAATTATCGTGTATCAGCATTATTATAGTAACGTGTTGCGGCATTGCTTACAACACGATGTAGAGAAAATAATAACTACATTATGTATTCTCTACAAAGCGGTTTACAACTTACTGCCGTGTTGTGTCGTTGTGTTGTATACCGTGATAATCTTACTTATCAATTATTATCAGTAATCACTGGTCGGTTATTATCGTCAAATATCGCAAAACATCGCCGGCGACCGGACAATTTTTGAATTTCGTCCACTTTCCAGTTTATACATACCTATTATTATTATACTACTTAGGTGTGGAATTCATTGTGTGTTGTAAAATAACACGAACATATTTTCTTAATAGATAATATAGTCAATTATTAAATACTATAGTTTATAAGCGATATTACTGGACAGTCAGTATAGTATAGATCTATAAAAAGATTTAAAAAAAAGGTGACATACGATTTGTCATGATTTCTTTACAAGATCTCCAAGACTAATTTACTATATATTCTGGTCGTTGGTTAAAAGTATTTCATATTATTTCAATTACTAATCTTTTCTGACTACTGTTAATTTATGCTGAAGTTATAAATTGTTTATATTTTAGATGTCTGGCCAAATCAAGCCAATAAATAAATTGGACGTTCATAAAATATGTTCTGGTCAGGTAAATTATACACAAAGAATATGTGTATTTAAATATTATGTTATTATTATGATGTACCTACTACAATATGCAATGTCTATACATTTTTTTAAAGGTGGTATTGAACTTGGCTACAGCAGTAAAGGAGTTAATAGAAAACAGTTTAGATGCTGGAGCCACTTCAGTTGGAATAAAACTAAAAGAATTTGGTAAAGATTTGGTAGAAGTAACAGATAATGGAGCTGGAGTTCATCCAGACAATTTTGAAGGACTTGGTATGATGATAATGATATTTAATGATACGGATATTTAAACTAAGTACAATTTTTATGCATGGATAGCTTTAAAACACCATACATCCAAAATTCAAGAATTTGCTGACTTGACTTCAGTAGAAACATTTGGTTTTCGAGGAGAAGCATTGAGCTCATTATGTGCTTTAAGTGATGTAACAGTGAACACTAGACATTCATCACAAGAATGTGGAATTAAGTTAGTGTTTGATCATTCAGGAAACATTAAACTGAAAGTCCCTATTGCTAAACAAGTATGTTTCTATGTAAATATATTAGTGATGTCAAATATTCAGATTATTGGATATCCAAATCTAAAGTTTAAAACCTGAATTATCTGAATAATCAGAATAATTCAAATTTTCACATATAAATAAGATTAAACAAATTGCAAAAACAAATTTAAGTCAAATTTTTTGAAATAATATAATATTATTATCGATAAATAATTGCATATTGTGATAAAATGGTATAATTTTACTATCATTTTTGAGCTAAACAATTATTTTTAAATCTTAAGTCTTACCGTCTTAAATAAAACAGAGCCTAAAATCTATAAATTAAATAATAAGTAATAAGTTTCAAATATCTGATTTATTTGGATTTTATCCATATTATGATTTGGATTTGGATAACCAGTTTATCCGAATAGTATTGGATTCCAGATATTAATGATACCACATATAAATATATATATAATAATAATAATGTATAAGACAATAAAATAAATTCTTCTTGATACGTGTGTAATGAAATTATATGTTAATTAGATTGGAACAACTGTTACCTTATCAAATTTATTTTCTTCATTACCTGTAAGACATAAAGAGTTTCATCGAAATTTAAAAAAAGAATTTGGAAAAATGATCCAAGTTGTGACTGGTTACTGTTTAGTTGCTACTCAAGTGAAGTAAAATAATTTTTTAATACATTTAGTTAAATCTATATGAATAATCTTTTTTTTTCATAGATTATCGTGTGTTAATCAAACAAAATCTTCGAACAATGTTCTTCTATCAACACATGGTAGCAACACAGTATTAGAAAACATATCATGCATTTATGGTTCTAAACAAGTAAATTACTTACAATCTGTTTCGTATGATTTTGTTTTTTATTGATTTAAATATTTCAGGCCAATAGCTTATTAGTTTTTAAAAAAGTCATTCCTGCAGATGAAGAAGATGATATATCAAATATTTTTGAACTAGATGGTTATATATCTAGTTGTGATCATAGTGGAGGGAGAAGTTCTAAGGATAGACAATTTTATTTCATTAATTCAAGACCATGTGAACCTTTAAAAGTACTTACATATTTTATTTGTTAAATATTTTTAGAATATTTTCATATGGAATTTGGATATTACTTTTAATATTGACGATTAATTTGAATCAAAAATCAATATCTACAAGTTGGCTGATATTAATTATAATTTTACAATTTTAATAAAAATAAATAACACTAAATTTAGAACTGTTTAAAATTAAAATAATTAATACATAATGTGATATTTTTTATAAGGTTATAAAAACAGTTAATGAAGTTTACCATCAATACAATCAAAATCAATATCCATTTGTCTACTTAAATATAACAATTGCAAGAACTGAAGTAGATATTAATGTGACACCTGATAAAAGACAAATATTTTTGTCAAATGAAAATTGCTTAGTCTCAATAATTAAAGTGAGTATTCATATTTATTATTCAGCCATTATAATTTATAATATCTTACTTTAAATACATAACTGTCATTATAATCTGTATTTAAATATTAATTTTATTAAAGGCCAGTTTAAATAGATTGTTTGAAAATATTCCATCTACTTACAAGATTAATACATTGTTGTATGAATCAATCTCAACTAAAAGACCTTATGAATCAACTACAGAAAGTAAAAATTGTAAATGTAAGAAAAAAACCATTTATATTTAATAGAGAAATCATATTTTATTTATTTGATAGTGTACTTAAAATAAGTAAAAGAACAATACAAATAGATTATTATCAAATTTTGAAAAAACAACTATGAATTTTATATTATATTTTTAATTTTAAATATATTCAAACGTATATCCATATTTTATATTTTTCATGTCATTAACACTAGTTTTATTATTTATTACAAAATTGTATAATGCAAAAACTGTATTGTGTATAATAATGGAATTCAATAAATATTTATATTAGAAAAAACATAAAACCTCCAAATGCTTACAAATTAATTTTATTATACTATAAAATAAATAAATACCTTAGAACATTAAATAGTTCACATCTATTAATGTTATAACTTTGATAATTGATTGCTTATACTACATTATCTTAATTATTGAAAAATTATTTCAGTACTGAAGTTGGATGCAAGTAATGATTATGAATGTAAAGAAGCACCTAGTCATTCAGAACAAATTAAAGCTAAACTTAATAGATGGAAATCTGATAAATCTAAAATAACAGCAGTTCCTGAAACTATAGATATATATTTTAAATCAAAAGTTGAACATATTGATGATGTTCAAAAAAATAGTACTGAGGAACTAATAGAAAACAAAGTATCCAATAGTCCATTAAAGTGTACTGACACTATTGAAATCAATGACAAAAATGAAAATACTGATAAACAGAAACAAGAAAAGATTAAAAATGATGAAAAAAATTTCACATGTATAAATAATTCAATTAGTGAAAATATAAATGATAATAAATTTTGTTTAAATAATGTTGCTGAAAAATCAAATACTGAAATAGACATTAAGTACAATTCAATAAAGATGAGTGAAATAAAAAATGTATCTGTTGAAGATATTAATACTTATGAATTGTCAAAAATAAAAACTAATTCTAGCATAGAAATAGACACTTCTATAGCACCCGAGAAAAGAAAATTTGCAGTAGTTGAAACTAACCTTGAACAAATTAAACAAAGGCTGAGAAATTTAAGATTTCAAACATCTGAAAAACAGAAAACAAAAACAAGATTTTATGCAACTATTGATCCAAGTAAAAATCAGCAAGCTGAAGGTGAATTAAGTAGAGAAATTTCTAAAGATATGTTTTCTAAAGTAAGTAGTTGTATTATTATTTTTTTTTAATAAATGCAGTACATTCATTATTTCTTTACAGATGAATATAATTGGTCAATTTAATTTGGGTTTCATCATTACCAAACTTGATGCTGATTTATTTATAGTTGATCAGCATGCCACTGATGAAAAATATAACTTTGAAACATTACAAAATAAAACTAAAATCACAAGCCAAAAATTAGTGGTGTTAGTAATTATTTTGAGTAAAAACTAACGCTTACCAAATCAGAATTTTTTTAAATTGTACTTAAAATACTCTTTATGAAAAATTAGAATACATTTAGATCAGTGGTTCTTAACCTTTTTTGGTTCAGCGCCCCTTTACTGATATAACTGAAAACTTACGCCCTCCCTCCTTTCAATCAATCAAAAAATGTGCATAAGATGGACTAATATTCTAAATTACAATAAAAACTATTAATTTAATGTTTAGTAAATAAATGTTTTACTCCAATTTAAACTTTTCTATAACTATTCTGGTTTTTCGTGTGATAATACGTGATACTGGAGTTTTTTTTTTGCATTATTCCACATTTGAGAGCTTACCGCCCCCAGAAGGACCAAAAGGCCCCCTTGGTTAAGAACTACTAATTTAGATATTTAAATAACAATTAAAAATCTTTTTTATAAAACTAAGTGTATTTATTGTATTTTTTTTTTTTTTTTTGTAGACCTCAGCAGTTAGAATTAACTGCTGTTAATGAAATGATATTAATGGAAAATATACATATTTTTCAAATTAATGGATTTGAATTTCAGTTTCAGCATGATGGTAAGTTTTATTTATTCTTATTTTGAATCATGTTCAGTTATAAAATGTGTTATTTATTATGTTTAAGCTGAACCAACAAAAAAAGTTAAGTTAACTAAGATCCCAATGAGTAATAATTGGAGTTTTGGTAAAGAGGATGTTGATGAACTTTTGTTCATGTTACAAGTAAGTAATAATTTTAATATGTCATAACGCAAACTTTGTATAAAATAATTTTTCTTCTTTTTAATAACTAATAACACATTATTTAGGATGCACCAAATACTCTCTGTAGACCTTCAAGAGTTCGTTCAATGTTTGCTTCTCGTGCTTGTCGTAAGTCAGTTATGATTGGTACAGTATTAAACTTGAGTGATATGAGAAAACTTATTGACCACATGGGAGATATTGAACAACCTTGGGTAAGATAAACACAAATAAAAATAAACTATAGACTTTTTGTTTATATGTCCAATGTTTAATTATAATATAATTTGAATTTATTTATGACTTAATTGTTTTTGTTTTAGAATTGCCCTCATGGAAGACCAACAATGAGACACTTAGTTAACCTTTCATTACTAAATGTTAATTGAGAATGAATACATACTTTGAGAATAATATTTATTTACTAGTACATAAAAAATATGATAACACAATAGATCATAAAAATTTATAAAATCAAATTGACAATAATATATTTTTATTCAAAGATTTTAAAATAAAATGGTTGTTAAATTAATTTTATTAAAAAAAATATAAACGCCATACAAAAATTAATAATTATACACCAATAAATGATAATTAATTAATTTAAATACAATTTGTAGTTTATGATTTTACTTTAACCTTATACTGGCTTAAACCATTTAGGTGTCTTCCCACTACTTACTGTGGTTTTATTTGGTTTAATAAAAACAGCTGTTTTAGTATTTTGATTTTCCGATTGTTTACTTGTTCCCGGCTCTTCATTATATAAAATATCATTATTTGAAGTATTTGGAATTCTTTCTTTTCTGTAATTATTTATTTTTAATTAGTTTATTAATGCAAACATATTTGAGTCCATAAGGGAAATATAAAATATTTGATATTTCAAACAATTTAATATTTTTTATAAAATATTACAATACCATTTTTGAGTTTTGATCACTATGGTATTTTATTTCTTATAACAATTAATTTCAGTGGTCTTTAAAAAAAAATGTACAATATACAGGGAGTGAAGATACTAATGAATATTTTAAATTAAGAACTATCTTTTGGTATTTCATGAACACATGTAACTGATCAATTGTGTAATAGTTTTTAACTCTAGAACCTATTTTATATTAAATGTAACACCATGCGTACAATGTTATGATGATTTTCAAGTGTACAAACTACAAGTTGTAGTAAGTGTGACATGAATTTCTATAAATTATAATTATATTGTATGTTGAGGTATACAATGTTAAATTATTAAGTTATAAATGCTAATATATTAAATAACTTATATGAGGGTATTATTTTATACCTTTCCTTGAAATATTAGTTTTTTTATTAACCTCATATACATACACAATATACATAGTATGAACTACGAACCTCACAAGATAAGCAGCTATTGAAGCTTGACACCCAGATACAATTTTTTGTTTGAGCTCTGGTTTTAATTGATCAGTTTCCATATTACAAGAAAAATGAATCATTGCCGATGGTACACATCCGCATTCCAATAAAGTTTCTTCAGGTTTCAAAATAGTCTTAGGAGGTGTTGTAACTGAAATCATTGGTAGATAAATTATTTTTAAATTAAATATTGTATAATTATTGTTAATTTAATAAATGTTAAAATTAAATTGACTCTTACATAAACAAAATTCTAAAGACTCATCAATGAGATATTTTCGAATAAAATTTATTATATCTAAAACAGTTTCAGTTGATTTGAATATGGTTTGCAACACTAATCTGTTAGGAAAATGTATTCTAATAATGCACTTTTTGTATTTATGCAATAAATTTAATTGAATTTGAGTTTTTTCTAACTCCCGCATTGCACTTGTACACAGTTGACCATCTTCTAATTGAGCCCTAAAATAAAAATCAATATAGTTATAGATTCTTAAGTACAACTTGTCTATCTTTAAATTGTGGTATGTAATTTTTAAAACTTATTTTTCATTAATTTTGTAATGTCAATTGATTTTGATCGGGACATTTGATAATACACACTATTCATATTATTTAATTATTGAATAGTTATAATAAATATAATGAACTATCAAATATTTGTATACAAACCAAATAGTATGAACATTTTTAAATTAACAGAATATTATTAGAATAGCTTTTTACTAGCTTTATTTTACTATTTTACTATCTATTAAACAGATAAGTGTAACTATTGAATAAACTAAATACTATATGTATTCAAACAGTTAATTATTTTAATATTTAATACTATAAACTATTGATTAATGTGTCTATAGATAGTATCTCAACAATTGAACAGTTCTGTTGACAAAACTATCAAACATTTGAATAATCATTAAAAAAGGACTTAACTGTATTTAAAAGTTAAGTATAATAAGTGGTATACATACCAAATAACAGATTAAAATCTATATTATATAGGACATTTAAGAATAAGGTCTAGTTTATAATATAGTTTTATTATTTATACATTTATGTGTATCATAAGTGATATAATTAAATTTGCACATTCTACTTGATTAAAACATAATTAAAAAGAAAAAATAATGTATTTTATTCAAATATACAATTTAAAAATGTGAATTAAATGTCTCCCACATATAATATTCTATTACGTGAAAAATGCCTTAGTCTGATCAAATTCCTAATTTAAAAATAAACATTTTATTAGGACTAAAGATTCTAAAATAAATATCTTTTAGTATTTAGTCTTATTAAAAGGACATTATATCCACATGTGTTATCTTCATCTTATTAATGCATAACATGGAAATGTTAACGTTAACAAGAATCCGTTTCACTCGTTAAGCATAATAAGATTGAGAAAACACGGTGGTATAATCGCCTTTTATTATTATTAATATAAAATTTACCGTGAATTTTTCAAATCTCTTAGTACAAGAGTAACATCTTTTATAGTTGGTTGAAAGAAATCATCACCTTCATCTTGATATAACACTGAAGTACCATCCATAATATCAAATAACAATGTGTCACGTTCATCTAACTAAAATACATTTTAAATATTATTAACTTTTATTTATAATTTATAACTATTACATACAATTGTATTGTATTTTACTATAAAAATGAAAATTAATTTTTTTTATTTTTGTATTTTGTTACTCTTGTAATACAGTTAATGATTCAAATACTAAGAGATGGCAAAAAAGAAATGGATAATGTTTGTTTTGAGCAGTGTAACTTGGATATAACTTATAAACTTTAAGGGACAAGAAAAGATTTAAGTTATTGAATCTTGACTGTGATATAAAAATAATATTTAATACACTTAATGTTACACTAATAAAACTTTTATAGTATATACAAATAAATATTTGCTAAAATAGGTATATAGACGGTTTAAAATAATGATAGTAAAAATACAAAAAAATATAAATAAAAGAGAGAAAAATGACTGGAATCTTACTAACATAAGATATAGACTTCTTGAAATTATTGAGATCTTCATCACTAAGAGTAGGCTTTTTATTGCTGTCTTTTGCTTTAGGGTCATTATCAAGATTTTTTTGATTTGATGACATATTTATAAGCTCAGATTTTTCAACTGTCTCATCAGTAGTTGGTTCAATATCCATGGTCTCTTGTGGACTTGTAGTCGTAACATTTGCAGATTTGACACTTGGTGATGCATTTGTTTTTGTCTCTTTATGACTTAAAACTCTGGGAGCTTCTTCAAGTTTTGGTTTTCTTGCTGCAGGTACGTATACATGAGCTTGGTCTTCAGATTCTTTTTTGTTAAGTAATCTAGTTAATTAAAAATTGACATTAAAAAAAATATATACAATCATATTAATTTGAATAATCAATAAATAATATAGGTCAATATAAATAAATTTAAAAAATACAGTTGCAACAATCACCTAAGAGTTGATATTATGTAATTAACTATAGAAATAATTATTACTTAACATATTCACTGTATTTTAATATTTCTAATAATTAACAATAATAAATGGTCAGCTAGCAAGTGATGAATGTTTAAATAATATTAGACAATTATTATAAAAATTAGAATACAGTGAATATATAAAATAATTGATTCTTAACTAACCTTAACAAGGCTTTGCCACCAACAAGACCAATGTCTTTTAATGTTTTTTGCTGTAATTGTTCTTTACCAATTATTTCCATTCTTGTATAAATTATAGCTGGACTTTTGTAACTAGAAAATTTGTCCTTCAATAATGTCTGTATGATTTCCCATAGATTTTCTAATCAAAAATAATATAATTATTGAGTACATATTTAAATTGTAATAAATAAGATAATTATATTATAACATTTTTAATATAGCTTACGGCTAGATGGAAATTCGCCAGACAATCTAGTTCCATCTTCTATTTGTAACCATACACCAACTGAGCTATTTTCCCTAGATCTTTTAGCAGGTACTAATTCTAATAAGGCATTATTGGCAATATTTGTAAACCTGATTAGACTTGTTGTATCTAATATTTTGTTGTGATATCTATTGAATTAAAAGACAATGAAACGTTTTACAAAGTGTTATGGTTTATTAAAAACAAAGAAAATTGCTTACTTTAAATCAAAATCATTGCTGTTTGCTTTCATTTTTGTGCAGGCTAATTCTATTACCTAAAACAATAAAATATATTTATAAAGAGGAGTGCTTAAAGACCGTGTAATGTGAGATACTTGCTTTAAGTACAGTCATATTCGGATTGACTTTTACGTTAATTCTAGCAGCATTTTCACCTAATACAACTAAATTTGTGGCCATATTTATATTAGGAGTAGTAATGTAGTTAAATTGTATTGAGAGCTATTGAATAATAAAAAAAAAACACAGTATAAATATGTAGAAAATGTATATATTAATATTTCTGATTTTAAAACAATATATTATTGATTATTATAATGAATTATTAAATAGTAATTTCATTTTTTTTTTACCGTTCAAAAATAATCTATATTTTCTATGTAGTAAGTACTAGGTCGAAGATACTAAAGTCTAATAGTTGGCTTTTAGTAGTTCTAAACGTCTTGTATCTTGTAACATAAAAGTACGCGTAGAAAATTAGGAATAATAGTTATAAATTTTTTAATTTTATTAAACTACAAACCACTAACGACTCGACCACTGTGATAACTGATAAGATAATATCCTTCGTCATTCAAATTTCAATTCAAAATATATAAAAAGAAAACAAAAATGACAACTGTTATCACTTATAAGTTATAAATTCAAGGTACATATATATATATAATATAAATTTAAAATTATGTATAAATTATTCACATCAAGTCATCAATGTGTATAGATTATAGAAGATCTTTTATACATCATGATTCGTAATTCACATTTATTTACATAGTATAGTCGTCCGAGCATATTATAATTTATTATTTTGGACTTTGGTAGTGGTGCTGTTGTGACGGTGTAGACATCTGTCGGCCAAGTCTTATAGCACTTATAGATATTATTATATGCCACAGATATGTATAATAAACTAGATTGCTAACTGATGATAATATGCGAAGTTATTATCCGCCATTTTAATCGAGGCCGATGTAGATTTTGCCTTATCAATTGTTGTTGTTGTCTGTTGACTTGTGTACTGTACTACTGTGAAAACTCAAAACTGAGTAGTTGACACTGTTGACAGTATTGTTGTGTTCTGTTTTTTGCAATAGGTATATTGTTTTGAGACTTAATATTTTTATGCTATTTTTCCAATTATGCCATATAAGTGCTGTGCTGATGGATGCAGTAGCAAGGACGGGGTTGTTGGTTCAACTACAAAATTATTTAGGTAACTAAATACTTTACAAAAAAGTTATCAAAAATAATTAGCTCTACTGAAATACACTTTTAATAATGTGTTTGATATTTTGTTTTTAATTATAGATTTCCAATCGATGAGTTAAGGAGACAAAAATGGGTGCACTCTATCCAAAGAGATAACTTCATTCCAACAAAATTTTCACGCTTATGCAGTCTCCATTTTAATAAAAGTGAATTTGTTGAAGCCCCCGAAAAACTTATATTAAAAAATACAGCTATACCATCCAATTTCGATTGTTCCAAAAAAGCAATAAAATGTTTAAGCAGCAACAAATTTGATCACAATTATAGTTCTTCAGGTAAAATTAAATTCTTCTTTACATTCAATGTTGTATTTGTACTACTTACCTATTACTACTACTTACCTATATTAAGTAAATTACATTTTTATCTACAGTTTCTTCTTCATCAAATATAATTAATATAATAACTACTTCTCCTAATTTACCTATTGATTCTGGTGTTGAAAATGCTGGGTGTAATTATGAAGTTGTCGATCTGACTTTTATTGGACCTAGTAAGTTAAATATGTTAACAATTTTAATTTATATACAATAATGCTTTGTCATGTATTAAATTTGTTGCAGATTCCAGCCAGTCACCTCATACCCCTACATATACACCAACACTTAAAAGAAAATTTAAAAAAAAATTGTTTGATACACCAAAAAAAGCCAACCTCAAAAAGCGAATTAAACTTTTACAACAAACGGTTAGAAGGCAGAACACAAAAATAAATTCACTTGAGGTATTTACGTAAATGCTAACTGAGAAAGATTGGCTTAGTCTTAGTACACACTTAATAAGTTATTATAATATGTGAAATGCCTCTAGTGATTAGTGATGACTGATTACCGGATGAGTGAAACTTAACTGTATATTTATATATTAATAAACTATATTGTAATTTTTATTAATAAAAATTATTCTTATCAGCAATTGATGTCTACTATTGGATCCTGTACTGATAGAGAAACTACTAATATAATTGAAAAAAATTTTACTGAGGTTTTTTTAAAAGATATTATAAATAATGGTAATGTGGCTCCTACTGCAAGGCGATACAGCGAAGAAGTAAAAAAGTTTGCAACTACACTTTATTTTTATTCTCCAAAAGCATATAACTATGTTAGGTAGGTATATATCCTCAATAACTGAAACAATTATATATTTGAGTTACAGAAATTGTAATTTTGAAAAATAAATTGTAATTTAAAGGACTTCAATTTCTTTGCCTAATCCAAGTGCTATACGAAATTGGGTATCAAATATAAATGCTGAAACTGGTATTTTACAAGATGTCCTATTAGAAATAGGTAAATTTCCCAAAGAAGACAAATTTTGTTGTTTGATATTAGACTCCATGAGTATTAAAAAATCAGTTCAGTGGGATAAAGTTAGTCATATGTATGTATTATTAGAAAATATTATTCATAGTTGAATATATTATAACTAGATATAAATTTATAAATTAAAATTTTTTAAGGTTTGTTGGTTATTGTGACTATGGTAATAGTTTGACAGTTGAAGACTGTGAAAAAGAGTCAACGGAGGTTTTAGTTTTTATGTTGTCTAGCTTAAAACAAAAATGGAAATGGCCAATTGGGTATTGGTTTGTAGATAAAATTAAATCAAATGTACAAGCTCAATTAATTAGGATTGCTATTACCCAATGTGATAAATTTGGGATTAATGTTGTGGCAGTCACCTGTGATGGAGCATATGCTAATTCTTCAACTTTTAAAACTCTAGGATGTGATCTAGACCAACCTTTTGATTTTATCAAGTCTGATTTTTCGATAACTTCAACTAAAGCTAATGTTTATTTCACACCTGATGCATGCCATAATGTTAAATTAGCTAGGAATGCTTTGGGAACACTAGGAGTATTTAAAGATTCAAACAACAGTCTTATTGAATGGAGATATATTCATAAATTATTTGAACTGCAAAACGACATGGGCTTTAAATTGGCAAACAAGATAAACTCTTCACATATAAATTGGAAAAGCAATAGTATGAAGGTAAAGTTAGCAGTTCAAACACTTAGCAGTTCCGTCGCAGACTCTCTACAATTTCTATCCAAGACCTCAAAAGATTTTGAAAATTGTGATGCAACAATAAGATTCATCAGGGTTGTAGATGAGATTTTTGATTTCTTGAATTCCAGAAACCCATATGCAAAAGGCTTTAAACAACCAATTAATAAACAAAATATTCAATACTTAGAAACAAAAATGAAAAATAATATTGACTATTTGTATTCACTGAAGACAGCTACTGGGCAAGATCTGTGGAAAAGTAAAAGAAAAACATTCATATTAGGTTTTGCTGCATCCATAAAATCTACTATAGCTATAGCAAAGGATTTGTTAATAAATCAACATTTTAAATTTATTCTGACATACAAATTAAGCCAAGATGCAATAGAAATTTTTTTTGGATTTATGAGAGGTCGATTGGGTCATAATAATAATCCTACCTGTTTGCAATTCAAACATGCTCTAAAAAGTACTTTATTGCACACTTCAATAAGACTTAGCTCAGGAAACTGTACACTGATGTCACCTCATGAAGATTCTCTTTTTTCAATCAAATGGAAATATAAAGCACCAGAACAAAATTTAGAAAATGAATTTGATATTTCATTGTTAGCAGAACAGTACAATAAATTAGATTTTAATAGCATCACTATTGAAAATATATTATATTACATAAGTGGATATATTGTTAAAAAACTAATCCCAACTTTGAAATGTGATGGTTGTATTGAAGCTATTACAGATCCATACATTGAAAATGATCACGTTTATCAAAATAATACCACACCAAAATATTTTACAATTATGAAAAACAGAGGCGGTTTGAAGTATGCTTCTTATGGGGTATACAAAATTGTTAAATTGACAGAAACATTATTTAAAACCATTATGGTGGATAAAAAACAAATGTTTATTAAAAATATGGATTTAAAAATTATGATAAATGTCCAAAACTCACTGGCGACAGACACCACGCTATTTCCAAAATGTGATGCTTGCTGGAATTCAACAGATTTATTGGCAAGACCTCACAAAATCGATATTATAAACAAAGTAACCAGAACCTATCTTAACGTGAGATTATATTCTTACAGTAAAATAATAACATCCTCGATTATGAAAACTGCTAGTAAACGACAGAAACTCAGTAAAACCATTTTATTTTATAACATGTAAAAATTGTTAACCTATCTGAATAAACTATGTTAAAAATTGTTATTGATATTTAGATACAAAATTTGTTTAAATAAGAAAAATAACGTGCAATAAAAATTTGTTTTATAATTTAATTATTTATTTTTTTTATCGGCTTCCTTATCAAACAAATCTAAGGCCGTGATAAAGCCCATAGGCCTCGAATTAAATGGCTGCTGTCTGCTTCAACTAAACACATTGATAGGATGCAGCAGTTAGCAATCTAGTTTATTATACATATCTGTGTTATATGCATTGGTCATAATTCTGGTGCTTTGGTGCTTATCAAATCAGTTAAACAACTGATATGAGTAACCACCTTGCCCCATCCCAAAACATTAAATAATGAGTAGTATTTTTAGTCAACACCAAATTAGTAAAACACACCATTGCTAATTTACCATTACAGAATAAAAATGTGAACATTAGTACCGGTTTTAAAAAGTGATACAGCCTTAAAACGATTTATTGTTATGTTATTGTTTATTGTTTAGTTAACAGTTATTAATTGATATATTTATTAAAATAAATTATTTAATGACATATTTATTCATACTTTAAAAACTAGTATCTAAATTTAAGTTAAATTTGTCAAAAGTTTTTTTTATTGCTAATTTTTTCTTGTTCACGCCTTTAAGTTTATATTCACATTGGAATTTGCTGCATACTGAGTAATATATTATTTGAAGACAATTTATTATTAATTATTGAAAAATTAATACTTATATAATATTTAGACTAAAATTTAATGGTATTTTAGTATGTTGATCATCCTGTCGTTAATAATATATAATATGACCATTGATCATGTTATTCGTTTGAGCATTTGGATCAACATATTTTTACATTAGTTTTAACTTTAGATCTATGACGTCATTGATTATGTTCTGAATGCATTATGTTGCAATCAGTTTTGTGCAACCACTTAATTTAAATGTAAATCATGGTATATCAACAGAAAATTTTAAACAATGCCTAACTTAGGTAAATCATTTAATATCTTGCTGAATTAAATTTTACAAAGCTATTTTGTACCAGGATTTTAATACCACCTTATGTATCAATAAATTTATAAGATTCATATTGAAACAATAGAAATCTAAATAGCATAAAAAAATAAATAATTTTATTATCTAAAAGTTAAGGTTATTTAAATGTTAAATCAGTGACATATTTTTTTCTTTTTTTTCTTTTGGAAAGGACCAGTGAACCCCAGTAATATTTAATTTAAAAAAATTGAATGAGAATATTATTTATTTTGAAAAATATATTTCTTAGGTAATATGTACTTTGCATAGGAAATATGTAATTTAATATTTGAACTAAAAATGTTTGAAAATAATTCATAATTATTATCTATAGGTATTTATTAAAATTAATTTACACTAATCAAATAAATAATTTTAAAATTTTTATACTTAAAGTAATTATTCTTATTAATATTAATTAACGAGTTAATTAAGTAACTACCTAATACTATTTATTGCTGCATTAAATTATTGACCTATATGTTTTCTTGATATGTACCCAATCAATTTAGTTTTGAAATATTTATTACCTAAATAAACTCGTAAATAAATTAATATAAATATTACAATTATTATCATTTACCATTAAATTTGAGTAAAAGTGATAAATGTTCCAATGACTTTCCAAAGCCGATTTTAGGCTTATTAGATACAAGTTTATTTTATAATTAAACACCTTATTAGATATTGGGTTATATTATACAATATTTTTACATATAAGTAATGAGATTAGAAGTTAAGTTAGGTTGTGAATGTACCATTCAGTGAAGTAGTTGATTGTTTCAATAAAAAATTAGATGGGTTGGAATGGATAATTAAGAATCGTTTATTGTGGAATTAGAGGAATACGGAAAGATATTAATAAATCTTTGGCATCAAGGGTGCCATTAATTATAGAGGAGATGAATGCCTGATTCACAGCATCATGGCAAAAAGTTAGTTTGGAAATATCAAGAATTGAGCAGATATGGGTATGTGGTGAATGTCTGATTTTAAATTTAAAAGTAAGATAGCCTTTTTTGAACTAAATTGATGCACAGTTGATCACCATAACAAACAGAAATAGAGAAGGTAGTGACAGTTGTAAATATTCTATCACATACCTAAACAAATCATGTTCATGGGTGAAAATAGTTTTGATTTAGAAATAAAATTATAATTCGTATTGAATAAAATATAATATATATACAAATTTAGTATTTATAACAATAAAATATAATTTTTTTTATATATAAATAAACATGAATCAATTTAAAATGTCTTATATTTTTGATTAAAGTATTTGTTTTTCCTTACTATTTTCGATGCTTTTCAGAGCTATTTCAAGTTCAAATAAATGTTTATCATCTTCCTCAGGAGCTATCCGCCTCATTTCTGCTGCTAATTTATGTACATATTCCGGATTTGATCCACTGGTTCCACTACATATTGCTATTCTGGAAGCTATTTGTTGAATAGATGCTTCACCAGCAAACCACTCATTGTTTTCGTCTGCTATATACACTGTGACTTCAGATGGTATTTGATTTTCATTTGTTCTTGTATGAAATTGGACAACCTTCTTAGTATAACCGGCACGTTCACGTAGATCCAACCCCGCACATACATTATCTATATCTCGATTTTCAATCGCATACGCTATACCCCATACTCGACTCTAAAATTATATTAAATCGCAAATTTTAGATTTTCTATGAAGTATCTCTAAGTGAGATACCATTTTTTTAATCAATAATATAATAACATTATACTTAGGTATACAATATATGTAGTATTTGTTTGTTATGCAACCTAGTTATATAAAATATATAACCTTGTTACTAAGTGACCTTACGTCAGTAGTTATTAAGAAGAAATTACACTCCCATGCATGTCTCCGTCTTACAAATGCATATAACTCCAATTATGTTAAATGTTAGAGCAAATTGATCTATTATAAAATTTAAAATTTAAAATATTATTTAGCAAATTTCTTAAGTTTTATTCTATATTTTAATTTTAAAACAAATTATGAGCTTTTTTAAATTGTACAAATGTGCACTTAGGAGTATAATCCTCTTAATCTAAAAATTTATTATTATATTATATTAATCTGTATCTTGATATTATATATTGTGTCTTTAGATCTTGGTAACTTTACAACAAACAATTGTCTTGTGATCATTTTTATATAGCGTGGTAGCAATAACATATTACTTACATATACCATATTATATTGAAATATATATTATATATAATATTAAATATACTATAAATATTATACATACATAAATTAATTAGTAAAATAATCCAAGAGCATTATTCAACTTACTTCATTAGTTGATGGTAAAAGAGTCACTACTCGTCCAGGCTGAAATTTATCAAAAAAATTTTAGAAGTGTTGGTATTAATATGATATTATAAAGTGATGATACAAACTGATTGATTTTCTATCGAATCAGTGAAATAAAAATTTTAATTCAGTTTGTTGAAAAACTATAAAAACTACTTTTAATAGATATCAATAATAATATCATAGTATTGTTTTATAGAGAACTGAATTCATTAATTTATTTTAAATAATGAAAAAAAATTCCCCATAAAAAAAGTGAGCTTAATTGGATTTAACAAAAATTAATACTGTAATTTGGGTTTTGATCGACCTCAAAATGTATGGTTTGTAACATCACTAGGTTAACACAGGGCAAGTGCATATTGTAAAATCACCATATAAATAATTAAAAAATGACATATTATTTTAATCTTACCAAGTCATTGGTTCCTCTGTGGTCTGGGCTAAACTGATAAAATCGCCTGGTGTATCCTTTTATGTATCCAGGGTATTTTTTTATGAATGGAAAATTAGTTTTCCATATTAATGATCCGTAACCAAATATCCAAAACATATGGTTTTTTAACTCATTGCTCAATTCATTGTCGTTAATGTGGCTGTTTTCAGATTTATCTGGTTTCATTATTAAAATACTTTAATTTTTTTTTTTTAAAGAATAAAATTTACTATGTCTACATCTATTGTTTATAAATGAATAATTTAATATGATAACATTTTGATAGGGTTTCTAAGGATTGGTTGGAAAATAGAATGAAAATAATCAATACCTATTATTTTGCCATTACACTTTTCGACAAATAGATGGCGTTGTTGAACTTTAAGTAACAACTTACTAGACATTTTATTTAAAAAGCTCCAACATTTAAACCATTTTGAAATAAATTAGTTTAATATGTGTAATCTTAAAGCATAAGTGACTAGTAATTACTATACTATGCTAAACTAAAGTATTTATTTTATATAATATGTATACATTATGTGATTTAGAATTAATATGATGTCAATTTAATTTAGATAAATAAAACTAATAATTACATAGTTAATAATTTGTCATTAATAGTTAATTATTATTAACATATAAAATATAAAATCAGAAAATCATTGATATAGTTTTTATTTTTATAACTTAATAATTAAAATGTATAATTATTTAATAACTCATTGTAAAACAATGTTATAATATAATCCTTATAAATTTTTTGAAAAAATTTTTATACCTAACTATTACCTAGTTAATTTTTTTCGATTGTCAACATTAAAATTATTCATGTTGGGTATTTTTTGTAAAAAAATAGTGAACAAGTGATTGTTCGGAGTAAAGTTTAATACATTTTTTCCTGTGCATTCTATTTTCATTGTATTAATTTTTATTAGCAATTACTTTATACACTTTTAAAAATGATAATGTTCCTAAAATATTATTTTTTTACCAAATAAATAAACTAATATTTTTCATTTTAAAAATTATTATTTTTAATTATAATAAAGACTATACAATTATGAATTAAGTCAATATGAGTTGTAAGTATTTTCATATTTGTTTGCTTTTCAGAAATATTTATTGTATAATATTGAGCTTTCTGATATTAAAACATAATATAGTATCAACATTAAAGAATGTTCAGAATGTAAAATATTTTTTTTCAACAAACCTGTAGTTCTGTCTTCTGTGTGGAGTATTTTTATTTAAACCAAATTGGTAATAATTACTGCTCTTATGTTTTAATTAAGTATATTATAATATATTTAATTAATGGAATTTGCTTATGAGTCTTGTCATCGTTAATGAACTAAATAAAAGTTCTAATATTACTCTGCAATCTACATAAATAACATAATATTATACAGATAAGTTAATACCATAGGCGTGTTTACGGGTCTTGCCTGTCCTGCACAGGCATGACCTGCAAAATTTTATCTTACTTACATTATAAATTGTAGTGCATAATATAAAATTAATTATTTTCAGTTTCTGATTTCATATAAATTTTTTTTAATTTTCGTCATGTGGACTTGTAACGTTTATAAGACTATAAAAATTGATAATTCTAGTGCAGTAATCCCATATTCCCATCCTCCTGGATATATCACAGTTGTTCACGACCTGCGAACGAGGCTTAGACACACCTATGGTTAATACTATACTATTACATTTAGGACACAATGTTTTAATTTTGACTTATTTTCTATAAAGAAATCAAAATTATTTAAGTTGTTAGAGTTTAAGATTCTATACATTTAGTACAAAAATGTTTGCCTATCGTTTATTAAAAAACAACTAAACTACAAGTATTGATTTGTGGTATATTAAAAATTACTCTTTGCAATAAATTTGGATTATCCATATAGTCATTTTATAGCTTATACACAAAAAACATCAATAAAATAAAATTGCTTCTAGATTTATATTGCCTTAATTTCATGATTAATACATTATAGTATGATTATTATTTATTTTAAATAAGTTGATTTATAAATAATTAATTTTTTTGTTTGGATATCAAAATGTAGTGTTATACGGTAACATTTTTACAGGTACAGTTATTTTTAAATTTATATTAGAACGGTGACATGGAACGATTTGAAGTATTTCCATTACACCGATATAAACATCTCACCAAACAATGTTGTGCTGTAATTAATTCTGAATGGCCACGCAGTGAAATGGCTAGGTATTTATTGAATTCACTAATAACTAACCAAGTTTCTCATACATCTTTTATTGTTTTGAAATTAGGGCATGGCGATATTTTATATTTATTGCAATTTCAAGTTGGTATAACACTTAAAAAAATTGAAAATAAAAATAAGTTATAAGCAATTTCACAAAATGTATTAGGTTTGTCTATCAATAAATATTATTTAATAATAATAATTAAAAGTTATTAAAAATATTTATGTCATAATATAATTTAATTAGGAGTTATTAATAAAAAAATGTCAAATTGATCATAAATTTGTGAAAAGCAGATAAATGTAATGTAATGAATATTATTAATGCTTAAATTATCAATTACTGTTTGTCTGTTTAATTAGATCATAATAATATTCAAAGTCTCAACTACTGCAAAATGTTTATTATCTTACATTCAACTAATTAAACTACAATTTTATTTTTATTATTATATTTGAAAATAATTTATTAATCATGTTATACACTAATAATAATTGATTTATGTATTTCTTATATAAGGTAACAAGATTTATATAATAATTTGTCCTATTTATTTATATTTGATATTTTGCTCTCAATTTTATTGCTATTTTGTATTCATAATTGACAAATAACATCAATATTTAAGTTATAAGTTAATTTTAGAGAAATTATCATAATATAATAATAACAATAGTAATATTATTTCAATATATAGATGTTTATGATGTGTATGTGTTATTTAGGTTACATAGTTTAGAGGCGTCTTGTGATACCTTGCCAACGTCTTTGGTTCTGGCTAAAGAAGAAGAAAAAGATAATTTCAAAACAGTTTTAGGACATGCAAAAATTACACCAATACCTTCTATTCCTGATAGTGGTTTTATCGAAACAGGTAATTAATATTCTGTTTATTTCTCAACTAGTATTAACGATAGTAATTAATAAATCACATTATGATATATTTAAAAAATAAAATACTCTCATAAAGAAGATGTGTAGATAATCTATTATAACTATAATAATTTTTTTTTAAAGCTTTTGATTACTTAGATTTTTTAGGTTTTTATGTAATACTAGAGCTAATATATATTATAATGCCTTAAATATTGTGCTTGTTGTTTTGATTATATATAATGTACCATCAAGTTAGTATTTTCCCAATTGTATTGGTCTGAAGTATAACTTTCAACAAATTTCCGATATATGATATTAAGCTGTAGTTTGTATTCACTTTTTCCACACTAAAATAAAAAAAAATAATTCGTTTAATTGATAATAAAAATTTGTATTATTTTTAGTGGTAATAGTTAATAATCACAGAGGACAAGGACTAGGAAAATATCTTATGCACAAGACTGAAGAATACATGAAAACGTAATAATTATATAAACATAATTTAAATTATATTTAAATGTTTTTAATTGTTGAATTATTTTCATAGGTTGGGTTTAAACGTTGCATATTTGTCCACGATTGACAAACAAGAGTTTTACTCAAAACTCGGTTATATTCAATGTCAGCCAATTTCAATTTATGGTGGCCGTTTGAGTATTAATAATTCAAAAATGGTTTCTGTGATTGTACCATCAAGAAAAACATTCATGAAAAAACAACTGACATGAACTATATTTTTAAAATTATTTTTGTTTATATTTTAAATTACAAACAAGGAATAAATATCACTGATATAAACGTGTGTCTATTGCACATTTCAGTTAACACCTACTAACAGCATTAACTTCATAGTAGTAATAATAATAATAGTAATAATAATAATAATAATAATAATAATAATAATAATAGGTAATATTAATATATATATATATATATATATATTATACATATATGTGTAAAAAATTACATTATGTACAAATTAATTGAGCCAACGTAAAATAATAATAATAATAAAAATAATAAAATAATTAACTACCTAACATGTTTTTAAGGGAAAGAAACAAATTTGAATTGTAAAAAATAATAATATATAGTATTTACTGAATCATAACGATAGTGTAATAAAAAAACACCTCGTAACTTATTACTAACAATACAGATGAGTGCAAGACTGAAATATTGTGGTGTCTTCAGCACTTAGTTTTAAAATAAATTTGATATGATGTTTTATACGTATAACTTATAGACCTATTAAATAATAATAATAATAATAAAAGTCTACAATATTTTTATCTCGTATGTATAAAATAATATTATGTACAAACATGTAGCGCCATTTTGATGGGATATAAATTTAAGATAAGTATTTTTAATACATAAAGTTGTGCAATGTCATTGAGTTTATAATTGGAAATATTTTATTAAAGTTAACTATTCTTGATAAGTTTTCATAATTACATTTCCAACCAAAAATAAACACCAGACGTCGAAATTGTCAATTTTTTAAAATGTAAAAACATTAAAACTAGGTATATTTACACACCTGCAGTGGTACATCATTAATTGATAAAAAAAATTGGTAGGCACGCAGTTTAAAAATTCGACACTAAAATACAATCTTTGGTTAAAATATGTATGTATAAAAAAAAAGGATATAGTCTTAACAAAATATATAGTTTGTTCATAGTATTTATGTGCATAATATATATATGTAGGTAGGTATTACGTATTTTATACAACCTTTGGTAGGTTTTTACAAAGTTGGTATAATACATATATTTAATAAGTCTAAATAAGTATAACGACAATATTACAGTCTCAAACGAATACAGCAGCAGTAAATAAAATAATTAAAAAACTAAGTATACCAATCGCACATATTAGCGTTGCTATTCTACATGCGAAACCCGTATTTTCTTGGACATCTACTGAGTTCTATAAAATAAAAATAAAACGCACACACTGGAGTAGGTGGAGCAGGTAATACACGGGTTATTAAAGTGTAAGGTATACTTTGGTACTTAAAACTTACATTACCTTTTGACTATTTTTTGATAATGGTAAGTTTAAGATTTAATGATATTTCTCAATAGTTATTTATAACTATTCGTGGTTTGTTATTTATAAACGTTCTAGTTTAGAAGAGCGAGTTGGGGCAGTAAATGTCACGCGTGGCGAGTGGGGCAGAATATATCATCCGAATAAGTACCTATTTCATCGAACTACGCATTCTATGGATTTGTTTACATTTTATATAGATACCTATTTAATGTATTATAATATTACACTACAACATCGTTGACCTCAGTTTATATCCAACAACTCAATAGGTACTTTCTGTATATATAGTACTCATGATGTATTTTCTAGTAGATATATATATTACATCTCTTCCGACCTTCATCGATGCGATATATTAAATCATTTATAATTGTAATCTAGGATCAAATTATGTTTAAACTATTCCATTATTTTAGTCTTTTCTTTATCAGTCCAATAATAACAAACGTGGACATGATCTACGTTTAAAAAAAAAAAAAGGAATAATATCAAAAATATCAAGAGAAAATAGTGCAAATTTTTAGGTACCCGCCAACTAACAAATCGCTGTGCCGCATAATAAAAAAAAAAATATTATACCAGCAGCTTTGTTTGGTTACTTTGAAAAATAAGATATGTCCGAGGAAATACGAGCGAGCGTCGCGCTTAAAAATTAACTCCTCCACAATATTTACGTATTATAATATTATGCTTTCGCGGGGATGATGGCGTAAGGGGTGAAATGTACACACGATATTGTTGTCATCGTTATTGTAAATCTAATTCGACTGAGCACCCCATTAAGTGGGTGTGGAGTACCAGTTGTGGTGGTTCTTAAGCGGGTCGGCGGCGTACACGGACGACGGCGGCGGAGGCGGCAGCGGCGGACCAGTAGCCATCGTCGACTTGGATGGGTGGTAAAGATGGAAGCCGGCGGCCGAGTGATAAAACGCTGCGGCCGCAGCTGCAGCGGCCGCGGACGTCTGGTCGTAATGATCGAGTGGCACGGCGGGCGGCGGCGGCGGCGGTGCGGGGTTGTACGGCTGCGGTTTCAGCGGCAGCGCGGGCGCAGCGGACGACGTCACCTCCGCGTGATGTCCGTACTGCTGGTGCAAGTGCTGTTGCCGTAACTGCAGCAACGCGTCCGCGGACGTCGGCGGCGGCGGTGGTCCGTACAAATCGTACTGGTGTTGTTGCTGGTGCTGGTGCTGGTGCTGCTGTTGCTGGTGCTGCTGCTGGTGCTGGTGCTGGTGTTTGTCACGCGGCGACACCGACGACGGCGGAGTCATTGCCGTATGGTAATCCGCATAGCTGTACGGTGGTGGTACGGCCAACGCGCCGCTGCCGTTTCCAAATTCATTTTTCTGCGGTCCGAACTGTTGCTGTTCCGAATAACCACCCTCGCTGCCCGGCGGCGTCGGCAACGTGCTCATTTCGCCCGCGTAATACGAGACAGAATTGGCACCGGGTGAACGGGGAGCGTGCACGTTGGCGCGGATTACCGACTCGCGGTTGGCGTATATCTGCCGGAGCAACGCTGAAGCGGGCAGCGTGGTACCCGGTGCACCGCCGGACGGCTGTTGGCCGTGCTGCGACGCGCCCTGGTGGTGGTGGTGGTGGTGCTGCTGTTGCTGTTGGTGGTGATGTAGGTGATGGTGGTGAGGTGGCCCGGCAGGGTGATGGTGATGCTGTTGCTGTAGGTGTAAGCCGCCGTTCTGCTGCTGCTGTTGTTGCTGCTGCTGGTGATGAAGGTGGTGGTGATGTCCCAAGTGGTGCGCTCCGATCCACTGGATCGTACTCTTCTGTTGTTGTTGCTTGAGCAGCGCATCCGTGCTAAAGTCGGTCGGTTGGTGCGCTGCCGTCGCTGCCGATGACGCGGACGTCTTTTCTGTGGCCGGCGGCAGGTGCTTGGACATGGCGTGCTCGAGCTCTTTCACGGCGTTCGGATCGCTTGTGGCCGGCCTCTTGTCACCGCCGCCGTTCGTCTTCGGTGGACTGGGTGGCAACGTGGATTGACACGACGACGAGGCGGGGCTCAGGCTGGCGAAGTGCTGTTTCCTGTTCACCAACACGTCCTCTTCTGAACTGCTACAGCAGCTGTCCGCTGCCGCCGCCGCAGCCGCCTCGTCCCGGTCGGCGATTTTCCTTTTGTGCGCTTTCCGTTTTTCGTTGCCCGACTTCTTAGGTTGTATTCCTATACTATTGTTGTTATTGTTGTTGTTGTTGTTGTTGTTGTTGTTGTTGTTCAACTGAAACGATAACGAATAAAATATATTAATATAAATATATACCTAACCGATAGAAGTATATTATATTATCATTGATGTGTACCTAACACATAAGTACCGAATAAAAAATAACAATTTTCGTGCAAGTAAAATACTAGAAAAGAGTTTGATTAATTTTATATAGCTTTTCAGGATAATTTTGCTTATTGCTATCCAAAAAATTATATTATTTCATAACTCATAACAGAATAGGTAATTTCATAATTACAATGATTACGCAAAAATCAAACAGGTCAATTGGCATATTATTTATACCAGTAGTAAAATAGGTAATACAAGTCGGACTGTAAAAATATCTTGTAAAAACTTAAATTATTGCCTTAAAGATAAGATATAAAATGAAAACTGAGTAAATGGTCTAATCTATATGGAAATGTATAAATCCAAATTTAGTTTACTTAGCCGGGAACAATAAATTATTTATTTAAACATGGTGGTCTTAGAATTTTATATTATCTACTTAATATTTATTTTTGTATCAATTGCATTGTGTCATCATAATAAAATATGTTGATCTCATTATTCCTTGTAATACCTAAGTAGTTTAAATTACGACATTGTTCAATTTAACTCACTTGTAATCGTTCGGATGGTGCGTTATTCAATTGGGTTATGTCCACATGATTTCTGCCTCTCGTCGGATCGCCCTGTCCGTCCGCCGAATGACCATCGTCTAAGTCGGCCGGTGTCAGGTGATCTCTTCTAGGATTTCCTCCTCGTCCATCTAAAAATAGCCGATATACAGTTTATATTTCATACCATTGCTATATTAGACTCATATAAGTCATAGAATCTGTATGATGACCACACTTACCACCACCACCGCCATCGGGTGAACCATTCTCAGGGTCGTTGCCTCCGGTTTCTTCTCTTTTCACCACCCTTTGTCTAATGTGCTCTTCCATTTGGCAACAATCCATTATCAAATTGTCGAATTCTCTGGCACTAAAATCATCATATATAGGTATACATTAATACATCATACATAATATTATACACCACGATCAATATTCCGCAGAGGTTCGGATAATGTAACGCACATTTATTTTTTATTTTTATTATAGCTGGCGAATGTTCTGAATACAAAACGAGGGGACACACCTAATTGGCGCGGGGTTAAAATTTAAAATAATATACAACTTACCTAACTACGTAGTTGACGCAAATGATGTTCTGTTCTTCGGCGTTTTTCGAGTTACAGACGACCGTACCGCACGTCTGCATCCAAGTGTAACCACCATTTTTATTCATCACTCTATAGTAGTGCGTCATCATTTGTCCTTTGTTAATCACTAAAATAAAAAATATAAATGTTAATTAAATTATAGTGATAAATAGAAATTTTTAAACAGGTATTAGGTATACATTATATTTTTAAGATCCAACTACAATACTACATTAAATTATTATAAGATTAATATTGTTAGTTAGTTTTAAAATTTGTAAATAAACATAAAATAGATTTATTATTAATATTTAAATAATAAAATTAAACATTTATATTTAATAGCTGTTTAAAAAAAAATAGCTAATTTCAATAAAATATTACTAGATAAGTTGTTACATTTATAGTTATATGTATAATACATAATATATTTGGAACCTACATAACATATCCAGCTATTGTTATAGTGGAGTGCATAAGTAGGTAGAAAATTCACAGTTTAAAATGTACAAATGGAAATAGTTTTATATAAAATATAATGTATACAGACACACGACGAATAATTCATATCATAACAATATAACATCCGATTTTTATTATTGTCCTAAAGCCTCTTGCACGCGACTCGAGTGGAATATTTACGAATTAATTTTGGGAAGACGGATCTATGGCGGCGCTACAATAATGTTTAAGCATTCAACTCATTCGATCTGACTATGACGAAATGGACATTGTTTTTCCGTCTATTGCTGTAGTATTACCGACCTACCTATACGGTATTTTATAGCAGTAGAGACTGCAAGGGGTCGGCGAACATATTGTACATATTGTTTTTTTTTTAGTTAAATTTCTTTTTCGTATCCTGCAAGGCTGCAATGATACTTATTTAATTATATCCAATGACAAATTTTTAACATTTTTCTTAGTGGCGGGATTCACAAAAATAATATGTATTTCAAAAGAATTATCTATATCTTAAAAAGATAGAAAATAGTTATCGACTGTAATTGTATTCATACGTTTGTAATACTACATTAATTAAAATTTCTTTTATGTATTTTACAAAATAAAATAATTAAAAATTTTATGCGACATATTATTTTGACGTTTGGGGTCCACCCACATAAATCCGCTACTTCCATAAAATAAATTCCAGGCGCTCATTGCACGAAGACGAGTAAAACGTACTTATAGGTCGTACTTACAGTCCTACGCACCAACTACGTATATAATATTATACATATACAATAAAACGTACACAAAAATGGTCGGTTTCTCCTTTACAGATTTGTCATTACATAGTACTATACCCATACGGCCATGCGTTAGTACCTTTCTATGTCTATATGTACTGAAGATGACAACGACAGTGACGATGATGATAATGATGATAATACACACGCGCGGCTACAGAGGCACTTGCGCCTGTTGAAATATGCCGGGCAGGTATCGCACCGGAAGCTCCGCCCTCCCCCTATTCCGAACCATATAGCCATTACCTCGATG
Organism: Rhopalosiphum maidis; assembly: GCF_003676215.2. Lineage (NCBI taxonomy): Eukaryota > Metazoa > Arthropoda > Insecta > Hemiptera > Aphididae > Rhopalosiphum > Rhopalosiphum maidis. Next base: position 42,363,813 of record NC_040878.1, read on the forward strand.
GCCACACGTTAGATGTTATCGTCGTCCACCAACAAGAGTCATCGTCTCGTGTATGATGTATTCGGTGAAGACAAAATAGGTAAGTACATATTATAATATTATACTCGGTGCGTATTACTGTTCTGAATACTGATGACGCTCTTCCGGTCGTTATTCAATTACGATCGCGTATAAATATAAATGGCCACCATTTATATGCCCGTTAACGCGGGATATTATAATATATATCATAGGTAGGAGGTATATCTAGTTGAAGTTTACCTACCTACTTAGTCACCACATAATATACGATACTCTAACCAGTCTAACCATTGCCCAGAGACCCGTATTATATTATTTTACATTTTTATCTGTATCTGCAGCGCGTGTACTATTACAATGCGCACCATCGTACCATTCAAAACTATAGTAACGACCGTATTGTGTTATAATATAATATTATAAAGTTGATGGCCGTAACATTATAAAGTGCGTGCATGTCGTAGTATATATACTTACGGTCAAGGTGACATTTTCGGAGTTTCCCCACGTCCTCGCCGTGACACAGGGTATACATGTTCATACCAGTCAGTTCGTCGGCCGTATAATCTAGTATTTCCGCCACCCTGTGATTATAATAATAATAAATCATCGTTATATATTTGCGTATCTATGCGTATTACGTATATGTAAGAACTCAAAGTAAAGTTATCTTTAACAACAAAAGGTCTCACGGTTTTTGTATGTTTTAAAATTATATAGTTCATAATATCTTATATATGAATACATAATATAATGAATATAATGTTCCAATACATAAACTATATTATAAAATAGTGTTGTAGGTAATAAATATATTTTTTTCATATTATTATAGTTATTAGTCGGTGTTGTATTTTGAACATTTTTTGTATTATTTTGTAAATTGAAACTAAAATGTTTTTTATAAATATCTAGATCCTAGAGAAATATGAACATCTCAATCAGTGGCGTATCCAGGGGAGGGGCCACAGTGACCATGCTCCCCTCGTTGGTCGTATTTACTATTTTTGTTTTAAAAATTTATATTTATTTGTATACATGAACGCATACTACAATATGTCTTATAAAATTTTAGACAGTGTGTGCCCCCCCTAAAAAAAAATTCTGGATACGCCACTAATCTCAATCGATATAATTACCTTGGTTCGCAATGAGCTATTCGGAAGTCGAAGTATAGTCTAGTAACGAACATGTCGGTTTCCAGTCGGATTTCATGTACGCTGGGTGGGGGTAGAGCGATAGCCAAAGACACTGCGCCCAAAAGCGGTGGTGCACATTTCCGATTGTGCGAAAACGTGTACTGTGGCCTCAGTCTGCAAATCAACAGCACCACCTGAGACATAAAGCAAGATCGTGAGTTTTCGATAACAAAAAATTAATTTCCTAAGAAATAAAAATTTAATGGTTTGTGTAATTGTGTGATGGCTGGTGTGTATAATGTGTATATATTACTATATGGTGTATATTATTATATAGTATAAGGTTGTCGACGAGTTTTATCGCCTTAATAATATCATATGATAAACATCATACATAATGTACGGCTGTTGTGGCGTGTGAAAAAAAAACAGTGGTTAACGCGACATCAACAGTTCTGACACGTAAATGACATAAAAAAGAGGTAAAAAAAAAACAACCTCTCGGAACCAGAGGCGTTCTTCTCTTGTATACTCATCACGATCACTGGATATGATTTGTACATCCTAACAACGGTCTTAAGTCGGCCGCCTATTTCGGTCATTCAATTTTCGTTTTACTATACTCTAAACGTTTACACGTTATGAAATACACTTTTATTATTATATTATTGTTTTGTTTTTTTTTTTTTTTTAGACGCTTCCGACTATATAGTCATTGTTTTTTCGTGTTTATGTGAATCGAATTTTGTATATTATTGTTGAATACTAAAGTGTCATCTGCCTTTTGTCTCTAATTCTATCGGGCTATAATGAAATCGGAATAAAATGATCAAACGCATGACACGCACAATTATTGTTATTAAATTGTTTTCTATTGTTCTTTTCATGCAAACTTGTTAAGGGAGTTGTTTTTAAAACAAAACGTTCACGGATCTATGGCGACTTAATTAATTAGGCTCATTCAGAGTAGACGTTAACAAAATTATCAGAGTTGTTCGTCCATAAAACCCAAATCATTCAAACACACACATACGTGTATATTATATACATATAGTATACAATATATATATATATAAATATATGAGTATATGAGTATGAAAAAAACCATTAGGATTTTTCTCTCGCCCACCGTCTACGGACCCAAGTATAAAAATTATCCATGGTTATTTAACCGATATCTTGTTTTTGTATTAGAGTATTAGAAGCAGACCAAAAATCAAGGTGAAAAAAAAATACCACCTAGGGATGATAATACCGTGATGTAATAGATAGCTATAATGGTTATTTTCTTTCATTTATCGAATATTTAATTGTTTTTATTCATGTAAAATATAAAACTCTTATGTAACCATTGGGGAACACCAATTGTGCATTATTATAATTATTTATGTTACAATATCAGTGTTAATGTTGTTTTATCATCGTTTGAATAGCTTTCTCTTTACCATTGTCACCACATATGTAAACATATATATGCGCATTATACTATATTATATCTATGTATACATTTAAGCAGTGGTCAATTTTGTGGTGACAGATTGCTAAAGTATGGAATTTGTAAACGCATCACTGACCATGTCCATGTGTTATTTATACTAGTTTATCTATTACATTATGTGTTACTTATACACAAACTGATGGTAATTCTGTATACACAATACCGCTGTGTAAATAAATAACAATAAGAAAAAAATAAATATTCTAAGGTATTTGATAATTTAATTTTATTCTCCCTTGTTGTTAAAGTTAGACCAAAAACTATGGTTTGGATGCTCGAGGAGATATCCAATTAAAATGGTATAAGTATTTCGAACAAAAGTACTAATTTTTAGTGGTTTCAATGAATCATCATTTATGTTAGGGGTAGAATTTTCCTTCAACCCTTGTATTTTCCCCGTCTTTATTTCGCAGCCTCCTGTTTCATTAGGTCAACACAATCATTCGTATTTTATACAACTTAATATGATTGTTCAAGTATTAATGTGCACAGAAAAATATTTTATTTTGAAATATTATTTAAATATAGATACTATAAATTTTAATGCTTGTCGGAGTTTAAGTAATTAAAGTAATTTTATATAAAAATATATAGTTATATCAATACAATTTTGTAGAATGGCAAAATTAGTAATTTCTAAAGATTATTAGAATCGAAATATTTTCAAACTATAGGTACTTAGTATGACGCACTCATTTTCGGTTGTTTTAAGCTTAATAATCACATAACCATCAACCCTTTACTACTTTTGGTTTGAAAATTACACTTTTCCCCTTCAAATGAAAGAATTCATATATTACTGAGAAAATGGGATGAAGTATATAATTCTACACCCTATACGTTGGTAATAATATCCGTATTAGAAAAGTATATATATATATATATATATATGTAAGCTCACCCTATATCCGGAGGATTTGAAATGGCAACCACGTTTAGTCAGCGTCGACTTCATTCTAATGCAAAACGCTCTGTCTAAGCCTTTATATGCATTTGTGCTGGATAGAGACATCACTGACGAAACTGAAAATAATATTACAAAGTAATAATTGTAGTAAATATTTATAAATGTTTATATTATTCAATTTTTTATTGGATATAACTATTTGTTTTACTATTATTATAAATTAATTTATTGTTTTCTATTAAAAGTAAAAATTATTGATTAACTAATTACCTATAAGTGATGCAAAGTTTTTATTATTTAATTATTATGAAAAATGTAAAATTATTTTTATAATACCCTTTTATTATTTATATTATTATGTATATCAGCATAATAATATTATTTGTCACACATTAATGGAATATAATCTTATATAATTATGTGTTCGAAGTCACGACCATTTGTGGCCAGAGTAATGATCCGTGCTTCCTATTATATACTTCAGAAAATCTATAGGATATTATAATGTTCCAAACTATAAGCACATGATCGGTGGTCAGTGTGTGAAAAACGATTATATTTTTATATATTCATAACTCAAACATATTATGAACAATTTACATTAAGTTACAGATTTCATATAAAATAAAATAAGGCCTATGATTAAAGTCTAAGAATAATTTCGACAGAATTAAAACGATTTCAATAAGTATATCTTTTTTAAATTTAGTATTTGAGCAAAATAATATTGTATGAACTCATATTAGGTTTAAAATCATAGCCCCTTGCGTCAATTCGTAAAAATACTTCGTCACGCACTATCGGATCGAGCGTATTGTAACTGAAAAAGGACCAAACTAATTTTTCCCTCGGACTAGATGTTTTTTTTATTTTTATTTTTTGGTTATAAATTGGATTGCATTTCAGTGTTCTATACGGCGTGACGGGGCAATAAAAAACACTCAGGGTGAGCGTGTGGCTAATCACGTGAAACGTCGTAGAGTGTGGCCACCGTTGTCTGAAGGGATGAAAACTCACCGTCGGGATTGGCCGTGCCTACATTAGAACTTCCTTCTTCGGAGCCAGCACTACTGGGTGACGGTGATGCCATCCCCTGGCCTTGAGTCAGTCCTAGGCCTAACTGTTCGGCCAACTCAGAATGATCAGCTTGGTGAATGTAGTCGAAGACACTACTACCGGTCATCTCTACCTGAAAAACATAACACCGATAAGTAAAGAGACTATAACATAACAGTTTGACATTTGAAAGCCTCTTGAGATATTGGTTGTACGTTACTAGGGGAATTAAACTATTTGGACTTAGTGAAAAATCTTCCCGAATCGTCCATCATTGTTACAGTCCGTAACGTTAATTTAGTCTATATATAGGGCTATGCGCATGGTCTACAAACACTCCCCCTCATCACCCTTTCACCGAGAAAGGTAAGGGAGGATTGACGGGTTTTAAAGGTTGCGCGGGTGGGTTTCGGCTCGACTCGAATTCGACTCACGTACACTTGAGCCGTGCGAGCGTGTTCCTCATTCGTAATTCCGAACCATACTCTCTCTCGCCCGCCTGACACAATCAATAGCTATGCTGCAAAGGCCGACACGGGGGAGACCCAGGGTTTTTGCGCTTTTGACGTGGCCAGTACACAGGACTATGGTGTACAGGGTTGGTTTCTAGAACTGACGATTGTTTCTACATCACATTTTGCCCAACAAACTAAACAACACCGGTATTTTGGAATATGGATGTATACTATTATACGCGTACTGGTTATAAGTTATATTATAAAAAAACTAACACACTTATGAAAATTTAAAATAAAGTATAGTTATAGTTCATCCTTACGAGAACACATAAACTAAGGACATAATATTAACTAATTAATGAAAGTAAATAAAATAATACTAAAAATGTTAATTTTATGTAAGTAATACTATAAAAATATATATAATCAAATGTATATAAAATATATTCTTTTGAGGAATTCAAAATTAATATATTATATTATGCTTATTTGAAATCTTATTATAAATTATATTTATATATAACCTTTATCACTTATGCACATCTAATAGTATATTAATTACTTATAATTGTATATAATAATTTGGATTTAACAAGAGAAATATAAAAAATTTGTGAACCAAACTATTTTTTTTTTGTTTTAAATTATTATGACCAGTAAAAAAAACCGTTCTAAAGTTCCAATATAATATTAAAGAATCATATAGTTATATCTGTATATATACATAGTAATATCGCATAAATATTTTTTTACTAATATAATTTTTTCGGGAGATACAAATAATAATTTTAAGTCATTTTAATTACGAAATATTAAAAGTTAAAACATTATATTGTGTTTGAATAATTCTATGAAAAAATAACGTATATTTCCAGAAAGAGCATGGTCTATCACTTAAAAGAAATAGCAGTTATACACAACTGAGTGAATAAAGGAAATAAAATAGATTTTGAAACAATAGATAACGGTTTACTTTAAAAAGTATTTAAACAACAATGTACAAATCAGAAACAATTTAATTTTAAACAAGTGAATTTATTTTAATGCCATTATAACGTTAATTTAATATATTTAAAAGAAGCGTGAAAATAAATTATACCAATTATGTAGGTATAGGGTTAATTATTCAAGTAATAGATAAAAAAAAAACTATCATTAACAATATTGTATTGAGTTTTTAGTTAGTAGTAAGGTCAAATTTGAATTATTACCAAAGTCAACAAAGAGTGAAATCGGCATTGTTTGGTGTAAATTATACTTTGATATTGTTTCACATGTACATTATCAAGTTTCCCCATGTGATATTGTGTATTTAAATAATTATGCAATCATACATTGTTATTTAGTTAAAACTGGATTAATATATTATACATAGTGGTTTACGAGGGAGCTAAGTGTTTCCCCGTTGTTACAAGTAGAACGGTGTTAAGGGCAATTATTAACATTGTTCGACTCAAATTATATATATGTCTTTTTCGAAGGGGAGTTTGTTGTACGGGAGTGAAGACTTCAACAATGTATGGCTTGGCGTTTATATTATTTTATAGTGAACCTATACATACTTCTGTACATAATATTGAGTAATAAATAAGGTTTAATATTGTACGGTATTTCAAAATACTCACTTGAGAAAGACCTAGGTAGATGGACACGGTTTCTGATATGTATAAAAATCGTCCGTCGGAAGCTAATGCAAATGCAAAACCGTCTAACGACTGTAAAAATAATAAGACATTTTAATATTGTCGAGGTGATTTAAAGTTGTATTTTTTAATTTCTTACTTGAAGTATATGTGTGCCTTGGTGCTGTTCAAACAATTCCAAGGCTACGGTACTAGGAGATCTGTTTCGAGCTGAGGTTCCTGAAACATGTATAAACATTCTATATTTTCTAGTTAATGTTCATCGCACATAGTATACATTATTATATGGTATCCAGTTTGTGTATTTTTTTCATTAAATGCGTGAAATCATATCGTTTCCCTCAAATAAGAACTGTTTCCATAGCCCCTATATAAATACGTCCAGTTTAATCAAAAAAGTCTATCCTAATCCTCAACTGAGTAAACATTTTCGTCCCCTAAGCACCCTCGCGACTTTCATTTGGCAACTTGGTCGTTTACTTTGCACAAACAGTTTGGCGTAATAATATGTATTAGTATTAATAACATATCTCCCTTATTTATTAATCGGTATAATAATCGAGCCAATCGCAATAAGTCTAAAAACAATTAATATGGACATTTATTTTTAAAAATGTACCTATTTTAAATGTGATATGAATTTATTTGTTTAGTTACAGATACATTGTTGTTTTCAAAAATGTTTATGACACCGTGATAGGTATGCCTATCATATTCCAAATACTAATATCGTCTATATCACCACTACCAGGGACCATAAGTATTGCAGCAGGAGAATCGTCCCTTGAGACAACTACCACATGTGTTCCTGGCGGTGTCAACAATTATTTATTGTTCTTTTTACTAAGGGGAAAATTCCCAACTTATGGAATATATGCTATATGAGTATCAAATACAATATGAAATTAGTTTTTGTAAATTGTACTTTTAGATATTATTTTATATTTTAGGCTGAGAAAAATGTATAACTTTTTATTACCGGATTTATTTTTTGATCTATTATTTTTTGTATAGTAGTTCGAAATTGATCGGCACTCAGATTTAATGATAATAATGGCAATAACTTATACAAATATATGAATCAAGAATATAAATCATGAGATATTATTCATAATAATAGTAAAAGTATCACGATTAAATGCTTAATTACAAATTTTTATCTTGTTAAAAAAATTGTAAATGTCATACAACGAGTAATGTTTTACATCGATTTGTGATTGTGATTTTGTTATATTTCTATATAGTATTATAGTCAAGTGTATATAACATATATTATCATATTTTATTATTGTTATTTTTTCATTTATATTATTATATGATACATAAACAATATATCTTTTATACATATAAAATACTTTTTTTTTTATTAAAATATATATCAATATAACTTATAACTAAAAATACTCTTATAATTAATAATTTTTAAATACCAACATTATCACTTTACATAATATACCAAATATATATTTCAAAGGTTTAGCAAATATAATAAATTGACCCATGTTAAACTAATGAAAATTTGTAATTCAATCTCTCTCGCTTGTTATTAAATAAGTTTTTTAAATTTACTCTTTTTTTTGCTCGACTGTAAACACAAATAAATATATACACATAGGGTGGAGAAATGCACCTTTGTTATCCAAATTAACTTAAGTCGGTGGCGTGCGTGTGTGTTTAACAAATCCCGTCCCCCTATTTTGCGGGTGGCTGATTGAAACCACAAAAATAAAAAGAGAAAGGGGGGAATGTTTAAAGCCCTCCCCTTACATTTAACTCAGTTAGCTCGAGGTTTATTCATGGGTTCCAGCAATCAGTCGGGTAGTGTTTTAAACTCTTCTCGCCCCAAGTTCCTCTTTGTGATGATAACAAGCCCCCAGGCACTCTTAATTCGCTTTAAAGCGATGTCGGTTGGATTTGTTTGACGAAAATATTATTACAATTATTATACCCACAAATTATAATCAAATTTGACGGTTATTGAGATATTGTCAACACGGAATTATTATTAATTTAAAATTACAGGGTAGTGACAATTTCACCGCATAATACAAAAAGTACAATGCCACTGTAAGAGCCAAATATATATTTTTACATAAATTTATATTACCTTATAGTATATATTAACCCAATAATACAATATCGATGATTTAAACTTCGATTAAAATCAAATAAATATATTATTATGATTGAACAAATAAGATGCATATAATATCAAACAATATTAATTTTTTAGTAGAAATCTTCTAGAAATAATAAATTATAGATGATGAGGAAATTTTATTGAAAAATCTATTATATAAAATATAATGTGCCTAATGTTTTAATAGATTTATATTAGACGTACCATTTTAGAATTAGATTTATCTATTTTTATTCTGAAAATAAAAAAATTGAAATAGTTACAATGAAATTATCGTGTTTTGAACCAGACAAGATGTAACGGAGCAAAGCGTATTTCAGTGTATGATAGCAATCTAAGTACGCTATACAATAGTGATGATGATGTTGATGTCGATAGCATGTATAGAATTTTTGCTGGCAAGAGGTGTAATCAAAATAATTGCCGTGACGGTGGTACGACATAAATATTGATCGGATGATTGACCGTGGAGAGAGATGAGTTTGGCGGCTTAGGTATTGGACAATGGGCATGTGCTCTCGAGTCTCGTGCTGATAGCCGTGGAAAGAATTGTCATTTTTTTTCCAAGACACGAGTCACAAATTACTAACTGTCTCTTGTTCTTTTAGCTTCTTCGTCCTTGTCCCTCTATTTTTTTTATTTTTTACACGCCAGTCTTCTATTGTGTCACCGAACAAGAAAGCTCTGAATTATTTTATATATTATATAGGCACTGCGTTTTGTCATTATCATTAGAAATCATTACCGAGAATTTTTCACGATATTTGCCGGTATAATTTAAGTATGTTATATGAAAATAACAATAATCAATAAAAATCAAAAAAATCTAGTAGACAGTAGAAAAAATATATATATATCAAATGTATACGGTATTTTAAATGAACTGATTAACTGACATGGACAATTCAATTAAGTATATAAACACAATTTATATTCGTTATGTATGTTATATGTATTATGACGACTTTTGAATAGTTACCATTTTTTTTGTGTCGTAAAATCATTACAGAAAGTTCAATATAACCTGACCAAAATATTATATAATATATTATTCTATCTTTGTATTTCGTTAGCAAAATTCATATTATTTTAAAGACTATTATTATTTAAGTAATTTAAATGCACTTGTAATTAAAAATTTCAGTCTATTGTTTTATTAGATCGAAGTGTAATTTTTTCTTATTTCACGTGCAAAAAATAATTCTATGCTATACCTAAAAATGTATATAAGTATACAACATAATACAAAAATCATATTAGATATTATTTTTGGAAGTGACCATATGAAATAATTTTATAATGCCAACTGCTATAATAAGGTGTTTTATATAATATACTTTGAGAAAAAAAATAAAAAATGAAATTTATATAAACAACATAGCACATAAAACGGAATACTACAATATCTATGAATCAAAAATTCAAAACATATACTTTATGGCTAATGGCTAAGACAATGTGACCATATAAGATAAACAATACGTGACATTAGAAATTGTCCTGGTATAACAGTTTGGTGCGTGGAGCAGCAATGACGTTAACAATTGATAGTTTGTTATTAAAGTTTTATACAAATTTTTGGGATACTCATTTTGTAAGGTCAAATTGAACAAAAATTAAGTAATTTCATCGGATCAATTTTACGAGATGGTACTCGGCTGAGTTCCGCAGGGCCACTTCGGCAAAGTTATTTTATGATATAATAATATACAGCGATGATGTCAACTAAAATATAATAATATATTGACTTTGGAAAAAAAAAATGCATAATTTTATACTTTGTCGGTGTAGGAAAATCGGTGCAGTCGTGTGTCGCTGGCTATTCGTCATGATTTGAATGTACGTGGGGGCGCCTAAGACTTCGGCAGCACGCTAACGGGCGCGGATGGATGGGCATCGCGACGAGCAATACAATAATAATTAAACCATGAATATAAATCATTATTATTATTACAATTATTATTAATAACGTTGAGATATGCTCAATGATTTTCGAGTATTGACCACGCCCATCGCCCTCTTCTGTCCTAAAACCTATTACGCGTTCGCGCCTCTTACGTATGCAAATTGGCTCGTGACAAAGTGTTCGTTTATAATGTACGCAAATTTCATCGTATGCGCGCGTGTAGTATGGTTTTTGTATGGGTGTGCGTGCGCGTGTGTATAAGTTGCGCACGCTGTCACGGGGATGTCGGCTGTGGGTGCCTCCTTGTTAATCTAATAACACTACTGCCGCGCTGCCGTTAACTAAATCGGCCGCCGTCACCCTCTTTTATACGCGTAATATTGGCGATGCAACGTTTAAGCTAGTTAGATCCGTATTGTGTGCGCGCGCACCCACGACTTAGGTATACACCAATGTTATCATTATTATTATTATTGTTACTGTTACTATTATTATCATCATTATCGGAAGTCGGGACAAGTATAATATTATGTACGCCGTACGCGGAGTCAATCGTTCGTGCAGCGCCGGCGGCCGCGATCAATCAAACGAACCGGAAAATATTACAATATAATATTATATTATGTTATCACTATTCACTATATTATGATTATTATTGCTCTTGTATCCATCTATACATTATACAATAACCCATACTCATCTCTCTATAAAATTGCGTTGGACTTACGCATACCAATTACTATAAGATATAACTAATATCCTTGTAATTATTATTGTATCTTTTTCGTAAAAAATATACACCTGGGTAGTCTTATTTGAATTTTGAAGGAATAGAAAATAACTATTGAATTAAAAACGTAGATATTTTTAAAAAGTGGTAAAATTGTAGAATTAGTAATATTGTTCGGGGTACCTACAATATATTTTGTGTGCAAAACCACATAATGTATAACACGCACAATCTACACTGCCGAAAAGACTGCTGTCACCCGCGGGCTTCATAGTCCCGACGGACACTCGATAACGGGTAATTCGATAAACGTTGGGTAAAATAAACGAATTTACTTGACCGTTCGACGAGTGCATTTAAACGCGAAATCGAATTACACCAGGCTGGTAATGTTTTGATTGACATTTGTACGGTGGTCATAGTGTGGTCATCGTCCCATATAAAAATTAAAGAGGTGTATTTCCAAAACGAAGTTTGTCATGGTAGACTGTAGGATCATTAAACGTAGAACGTGTCGAAAAAGTATTCTCAAGTACTCAAGAATGTGATTTAGAAGTTTTAGGAATCGGAGGAATTTAAAAAGACCTGAAAAAATAATGTTGATTACCGAAAGTTTAAAAACATAATTTATTATGTGCCAATATTATACGAGTGTATCACTAATTATCAAAAATAAAGTACATTTAGAAAAATAAATATAAAATATTTGTTAATAATATTTTAAAAGAATATAATGATTGCTTATTTTACTTATACATGTTTCATTTATATTGATATAAATATGGGAAACATAACATCTTATTTTCCCTAGATCTTTTGGATTTAAATCATATATTATGTATCTACTTAAATTATCAGGGCAGTACGAGTATGTAAGTCCTTCTATAGAAGTAATAATTTGATTAGACGATTATTTCTTGTAGCGTAACAAAACGTATAATAAGATAAAATGTGCATGTTTTTGTTCATGGTTTGAATTTATTTACTCAAATACAGCAGCATAATTTGCATCGGTAATGATAAATCTAATATATTAAATTTCAATTTAATATATTAGATTTTTAGAAGGTAATTTTTCTCAATATTTGTATAAATTAGGGATGCCCTTAATAATTAATTATTATACGCAGAAATAAGAATATTTTGTGAATTACATAGTATAATATAAAACTGTAAAGAACACATTATTATACTTTTATGGAATAACGAAAATGCTGAAAATTATATATGTTTAGTCCCTTTTTTTAAATTTCAAACAGATCTGCCCTTTAATTGAATGCCGGTCAAGTGTAAAAGTTATTTTTGTCTTCCTTAATCCAACCCCCCAAAAAACTGTACTCGCGCACCCGGAAGAAAAAACGCGATATTACAATACAATCGTTGGTGTAGTTTAACTGAATTCGTCAAATTAGTGATTGTCAAAAGCAATGTCCACGACAAGTGCAGACATCTGCCCTACGAAAAATAAACTGTATTAAAAAGAAACTTACTTTTTAGTCTGTAATATAGAACGTTTTAATTTTATAAAAAATCTTCAATTATACATCAAAGACATTATGAGTAATCATTTGTTTAGACTTAAATAAGTTACATAATTTTAATGTAGTAATATAATATCTAACTAATCGTACTAATTTATGTCATCAATCCCACATCTGACATTTACTATTTAGTATAATACAAACATGTGTGTTACTTTACCTTTTAAATTTTTGGATGCGGATTGTGGGCCATCCCTAGTCCACGGTGGGTCGCCGTGGCCTGAGAAGTCCCTCAGTTTCAGGTACGATATTGTCAACCGTATGATGGACGCTTTGTCCAACTGCGACGTAATTGCTGCTGGTAGCGGAAGCATTTTGGCCAGCTCGTAGAACTCGTAGTTCTCTTTGCCCCGTCTTGACCTAGCTGCGTCTCGACTTTTTTCTTTTCTCAACTCGAGTATTCTAAAAAAAAAAAAATAATAATAATAATAATGAATAAAAAACAAATTAAAATTAAAAACCATAGATAGCCGATAAGCCTTATAAGAAGTTTATTCACACATAATATCGATTAATGGGAATAATAAATTTAATGGAACTTGTTGCTGAAACATATTGTAAATCTGACGATTAAAATGCACGAGTTGTCGAGAGTTCGTTTTTAATTATTAAACCATACACACGTAGTCGTCTTCGTCAATAATATTGATCAAGTAACCGGACGAGTCCATGTACGGAATAGACGGACAAACCCCCGAGCGTTATATTCGAGTCACATGCGTTGATGAACATCATATCGCACACACTGTGCGCCGGCTAACTATTATTACTCTTCTCCGGATTTGTCAACAATTCAAATTTACCGGTTTTTTTGATCGTATATGTTGTATAGTTATACTTATAAATACCTATTATTATTTCGTCGACGTTGTTGCACATAGGCAATCGTTGTGTATATCGTTTATATTGTATAGTAACTATAAGTATAACGTCTGAGTGCAAGAGAGCGTAATGTTATGTTTAAAAATCTGACCTTCACAAATTTTTTAATTGCCAACTCGTATGGATAATACACCTTTTAATCAATTGTTTTTCGAGTTTAAATAGTTAAATGAACTTAAGTACATTATTTAAAATCGATTGAAAGTTTTTACATTTTTAATACATATACTCTTAAAAAACATAAATGTATAATGTTGAATTTGTAATCGATTTTTTTTACCATTTCTAAATGTGGTTGGCTGATACTGAAATATTATAAGTACATAACTGACGCAATAGACGATCTAAATACGATAGTAGGCAGTCAATACTCAATATTTATGAGCAATGCGTGTTAACCGAAGATCATTTTACTGCGTAGACGACAATAGGCGGGTATGCATTTTTTTATTATTGTGATCATTCATATCATATTCTGACACGACCATTTTCGGTATTATGAATCGTTTATTGTTAAATTATATAAGCTATATTTTTTTTTACACCGATCGTATCATTTTTCTCACTAACAACCTGGTCAGAAAAGCAATAAATTTCCCGCTCAGTATATTGTGTCATGAGCGATCAAGAAAAAAATACTGTCAACGTAACATTAAAAAATAATAATAAATAATAAACTAACGATACGATATATACATTTTTTTATGTCACAACAACCGGACAATGTGTGTGATGGGAAAATAACTTAAGTAAAATATAATTATAACGTCGGTTACCAATTAAATATATAACATATAAGACCCCAGAAGTTATTAGAAGAAAACGGATTTAAATTAATAAGACTGTTTGTTTTTAAGGGGAAAATAATGTCCACCGATATCTGCCGATTTCCCTTGGGAGTGACTTGACCCACACTACCCTCTCCACACAATCAATTGCATCCGAGTCATATATTACATATATACTATACGTTTAATCAAAAATATACCTTAGGATATCATCCTCCAATATTAAACTTATAAACTTATATATTGTATACATTTAACAATAAATATAAGTTATTATTGTTGTAAAATATATACATTATACACAGAATTTAATTTTTTTATCTATTATTATCGATACACACGTATACCAGAAA
Source organism: Rhopalosiphum maidis (assembly GCF_003676215.2). Taxonomy (NCBI): domain Eukaryota; kingdom Metazoa; phylum Arthropoda; class Insecta; order Hemiptera; family Aphididae; genus Rhopalosiphum; species Rhopalosiphum maidis. Next base: position 42,378,875 of record NC_040878.1, read on the forward strand.
GTTTTAATCATGATTTAAATAAATTACATTTAATATGTACCAATAAAAACTTCTTGACAATAGTCAATAAGTAAAAAATTGTACAACTATAAACTATTTTATATAGTAGAAATTTAAACATAAAACATTTTTACGCAATGTATTCGAGTTAATGTGATACAATTAAATTATTGAAATAAAATGCATCGTTACATTAGATATTTACAATAAAAAATTTTATATTTAGTGACATCAGAATGAGTTTTTTTTTTATTTTAGTTCGTACCTATGACTATATCCATATAATACAATGATAAAATAATTGTCCAATTTAAATATTATGTTAGCTTTGTTAGTTTCACATAATATGATGTGCTTTAAGATAAACTAAATATTATAATATTATATTGATATTAAGTTTTCATAATTGTATATATAAGATCAATGATAATTAGTTTTAAATAAGAAATTTAACATGACTTATATATTTATTTATGTGGGTGTATATCTATATTTTAAATGACGAAATTATACATTTAAGCTTACGGTTACCGGCGATATTCAAGAGTTACGATAAGCTTTACAGTTGATAATGATTTAAGGCCTCGGTGTATTTTGAGATTTTGACAGGCACAGATAATCAAATACATATAAGTATATTGTTACAGCGCTACCGTTGATTACTGCAGCGTCCGAGAAATTACGTGATAATTTCGCTGTCGTATTGGCAGCCCTTGAACGCGTTTCAAAGGCAAACGAAGTTAACGTTCATACAATATATATACACCCACACATCCGAGCTGATGTACCCGCAGTGCACATTGATTGGCGGTGGAGGAAATAAAAACGTTAGCGTTTCGGTGTACACGAGGGGACAAGGTGTAGTGAGAAAATAGAAGAGAGGAAAAAAAGGAGGAATTATCAATGACAACGGTTTCCCCTTGGCGCGCGCCAGCCACTTGTGTTCTTCTTCTCTTCTTTTACGAAGCAAATTGACCAAATTGCCCGACCAGAGGCGGCGGTGGAAGTTCCCGCGGGACCGTACGAGCTGTGTCGGCCACTCGGCACTTTGGACCCCGCGCCAACGTACACACCGTGTTTATTAGGTTACCGGTTCTCTTTCGAAAAACATTTTCGCTTTTACAGACGGACTTATATATATATATATATGATTGTGAGCGTGTGTGTGTGTGTGTCTGTAAGTGGTTGCATACTACACATGCGCGAGTGTAAAAACATTTTAAGTATCGAATGATCGTCAGTCACATTTCATTTAAATACTAGCCCTTTCACAAATTTACCAATTCAACTCACCAAAACGATATGAGTAATATGACAGATGAAAACCGAAAAAAAAATCCATCTACTTAATGGCTTTAATTCAACATATTATAATTTAAGACACAATAATACATACGCAGTAGTATGATAAAACTGAATAAAAACGATTATTATAACGTATCTAATGTAACACTTACTTAACTCAATCAAATCAAATTTTAAATAATAATAATTAATATTGTATAAAAAAAAATGCCAATTACTTAGTAGTAATCTCATTGTAAATTTAGCGTATTCAAATACACTATTATTTTCGTGGTTTCAACGTGGTTTTGAATAATTTTTTTGTTTTTAATTTCTAAAATATAAAACTTCTATTTCTAAACAATTATAAATAAAATTAAAATACTTATTAAGAACTAAGAAGCTAATTTAATATTATTATACATAACCAGATTAATACTTATTCATGTATACCTAATTTAAGTAATAGTATGTGCAATGTTATTTTTTCAAATAGGCAGATTATTAAACTATATATTAAACTAAACTCAGTGCAAATATGTTTAAATTAAAAATAATCTCGATGATTTTCTCGTTTTCTAGTTATTCAATCATAAGCATACAATGTTTTTCTTAGTATTTATATACTTGAACGATTGTATAGTTCATCGAATAAGTCAGATATTTTAGGTTTTATTTAAATTTGATTTCTAGTTTAATTCTAGAGTCGTTTATATTAGAATAATATATACAAAAAAAAAATATGCAAAAACTATTTAGAATTTTTAAATTATATTATAGTGAATGTTAGTAATTTGAAAATGTTTTTTTTGTTATTGTTCTTTTTTTAGAATACAAAGTAAAATACAAATGGCTGTTGATCTCATTTTATATTAATAACATTCCGTTACGGATCACGTGAAACGTTGTTTTTTATATTCGTAGACATTAATTTTTTTCTTCTTTCATTTCTATTGTTTGTTCGACATTTTTAAGAGAGTGCGAGAAACACCGTGTTAATCCAGAACAGCTACCGGGTCTTGTCGCCTTTGACCTGGACTGAAAGCCGCCGCCCGAGTGTTTGATTAAATAATCCATCATTAATCTCTTCTGAACAATAACAGAAGAAAGAGAATGATCGACATAGAAAGACAAGAAAAATATTAGAATTATCTTCTATTCATTCATTATTATACATATTATTATTATTATTATAAATTCTTTGGATTTATAGTGGTGTTGTTATAGAGCTATAGGATCGATTCCTAGGCGAAAAATTGTGTACGTGATTTTAGTTATTTTTACTGGAAATGCATTTTTCTCCCTTTCAAGTTTTTATGACGAGAAAGCAGTAAAAGCCAGCAAGAAGGTCTATTACCTGCAATTCATCGGAGACCTATGAAAACTGGACATCCTCGAAAATCGAACTTCCCGTGGGACTGTGTTTGCAACTTTTACAAACCCTCTACAGTGTAGATTATCCCACTGGACAATTTTATGTTGTCACTCTTCGTCTATACAACACCCGACTTATATTATAATACTAGATTTCTTACATTAGTTATCTTAATTTAAGTACAGGTATAAAATATTACAATCAAATTTACTTTAATGCTATATAATATAATATGTATCTTATAAATTGATTAATTATAATAACAATATAATAAAGCAATTAGACAAGTTCTCAAACTAAGCATGGTTCCCGTTAGTTAGAAACCACCTAAAATAATAGTTATTTTTTTTAAAAATCAATGGAGAGAAATTATAACACCCAAAATTCCCATGGCTATGAATGCCACTACGCAGCTACTTAAAAATAAACCAATGCTATGATAAATAATATTACTTAATAAATGTATCTGCTATAATACCATATATTGTGATGAGTAGGTTTTCATTTCATATACTTAAAAACTATATTACACAGTTTAATACAGAAATACATCAATGTTATAATATACATTTATGACAAAGTGAAGGTAATGAATGGATACTTGGCTCACCTTATACATAATATAACCGATATATGATATTATAGATCTATACAAGATTGAAATACTGGTAATTTAACAGTACACCTATACCTATAAACAAATAATATCAACAATTTATAAATTTGTCCGGTATAGTCGACACAATATACAGTGGTCCGAAGATGAAAACAGGACATATCTCTCTACATTTATTTTATGTGTACCTAGTATAATATAATGTAGACTATTTGTAGTCCTAGGTACGCGCATCGTATAATATAATAATAATATGTGATCGCGATGGAGGACGGACTTAACAATAATATAATAATAGATTGTAATCAAAACGACATGAAAAGAAAACGGTGAGCAACCAATTACCCAGTATGCATATATATAAATTATATACCGTTAAAGCCAGACAGACGTGTTTGTGTGTTATTATTATTATCTTCGTCGTCATGTCATCGCACGTTTCGTATATTATGTGCAAGGATTGGCACGCGGCACAGCTGATGACGGACGGACTCGCGGATGGTCGTTCGAAGCTGGTATCACGTGCGTGCGTGTACCACCAGCGGTCACGTCCGACGCGCGTATATATAGGTACGCGTAATATAGTATTGGTCGGGCGGCGAAATCATAGGTACGTGCGGACGCACTATCACGTGTATTTGTGGACGATATAGTACGGTGGCGTGACGCGCGTCCTACCACACCCCTGACCGGCGGCCGACCCACCATCATCACCGGAGGGTCGGCCGCGACCTGACCGCGCTGCTGCAGGTGCCGAGTCCGCACGGTCACCGCGGAATCACGTATCCGTCCGATAACTGACCTCCTGAATAACGTATCGTATTATACGCGCGATAATGGCCGGCCGGTACCGCAGTATATAAGTACCCGAAGGTTTCGCCGTGGTTTAGACGAAAGTAATCGATTCGGCTATTTTTTTCTTTCTCATATTATTATTTACTCTATTCGGAAATCGTGATGTTTACGTAACCGTAACGGAGGTGTTTGTTGTTGTTGTTGTTGTTGTAAACAGTTTTTGCGCACTGATGACATATATGCCGTAAGTACGTGTATACCTATGGCCATTATAATAATAATATATTTTGTGGCATAAATAGGACTGTGCAAATGCACCACATGTGTCATCACCATAATATGTTGGATATCTGACGGTAGCAAAATTATCGTTTTGCACCACCAAAAAACTTCGAATATTCGATTTCCATACAACTATGCAAGTGAAGTTAAGATAGTCTATAGCTGCAGCGTTTTTTAATATAAATATGATTTAATTTAGATACCCACTGTTATTAAATAACGATAATTTTTAGAACAGTTAAAGTTACTAATACTACAACTTTTCAAAAAACGACTTATAAACTCAACTAACATAAACTAATAATAATTTATGAGTATTGAGTTTAAGTATATTTAATACTCAGCTAGTCTTTCAACTAATAGTTTAATATAATAATTAAACCAATTATTTTTTTTTAGTTTGTATAGTCAATAAAATATTAAGATGTATTTCTATTAATGCATTATGAATATACTGCAGATTTTAAGTAAAAAATTAAGTAATTATTATCCTATTTTATAAAAAATTAGTTTTAACTTTTAAGTGGATTATTCGTATTAAAAAAAGAAAATTATAAAAACATATCTCTGCATATCGACAAATTAAGTAAAAGTATACTAACTGTATATATCAGTTGTAGCTTATGTGGTTGCAGAATATATTATTTTTTCCTCGGATGCACCATTTATTATTGCCTATAAAACCTATAAGACGGATGCGTCGTTGTGGCGATTTCCGATGCATTTCGATTTTGTGCCAATATGAACCCGACCCATCCTCTTATTTCTAGAACCATAAAAAGATCTGTAGTTGCTGAACATAGATTTATTTTGCGAACAAATACTAGGGTTTTTTTTTATCATTTGTTTACGTATAACGCATAAAATATGTTTAAGACCATATTTCTAGCACGTGTTAATATACTCGTGTATATACTACACATAAAAAATATTTCCACAAATTACAATTGTTGAGCAAAAGAAAGGGGAATAACACTCGTAAAAAATGAACTTTAAAGTGGGTACATTTTTAATCAGCCGTTCCATAGTCGTTTGTATTGTATCTCTAGAGGGAGGAAAAATCGCTGAATTTAAAAGGGTAGTTTTCCTTGTTTCAGTCAACTCGATTTCAAGTTTGAAACTTATGTCGTTTCACGTTTCGATGATTATAAACATAAATATTATTAAGTTATAAAATTTAAATGTTGTTGAAATTAATGATTTAATTGTTGCATTGGTTTAATTTCTCGACATATATATAATACCAGTTGTATAATGTAATAAAAGGCGTGGTGAATTGGAAGTTGTCACTCGTGAATAACTCGTCACAAAAATGGATACAGATATTTATATTTGATTTCTAATTGCAAAATGTTGCAATGAAAACAAGAAATACATTTTTGGCATCACACATTATATAAAAAAAAAACTAGACTGTCCAATTATTTGAATTGATGTTTTTACAGATGGTATAAGTATTTCTTATATTTAATGGAGCACACGTATAGGTACTTTTATGTATTACATATATCAATATATCAAACTATCAGGTACTCAATATCCATTTAAATCTCCCTATGTATATAGTTATAATGATAATGTCGTAGGCCATATGGAAAATTAGCTTTTTTTCAAAAAGACTAGGCTCTTTGCAATGGAGTAGCCCGTTTCCGAACTACTTATTATTTTTCCAAACAGCCTGCTGTTTTTCAGGCTCATTGCATGCAGACTAATAGCAGTTAGGCCTTTTAAGAACTACAATCATTTTATGGTAAAAACCATTTTAATTATTTTATTTAAAGGGTTATTGATAATAACACAGTACAATATATGTAATATGTAACATAAATGTAACATGTAACATTATTATTCATTACTTATTAATTTTGTAAAATAGTTATTTCTATCTCATAGACATACTAATTTTAAGATTTTCATTTAACTTTAAATTTTTAATCATTTTAAGACTTTTGTAAGTGACTTGACATTAATGACACAAACAATATTTGACTTAACACCTTTTGCACATGTTACTTAGCTGTAATAACACCCACTAATTTGGTTTTAAAAAAGTCAGGGCTATCAGCAACAGCTATCATACTATGTTGATCAATACATAATATTTTTTTTAACTAGTTAGGTACCTAGTATCTACTTGGTTCATTAACAACTTTAAAAACAACAGTTTTATAAAATATTACCTATGTAATAAAATCAATAAATAAGTCTATAATAAATTAAAATCTGTAACTATTTCAATATTTTAGTAATAGAGGTATTATAATTATAATATAATATCAAAAATTATTATAACTTACTATGTGTACTAATTAGGGAATACTAAGTCAAGTATTGATGTTTTAAAATTTAAATATGATTATTAATTATGACTGAATAATAATATACTGCAATATTATACCTACTGCAATAAATGCGACGATAACAATATAAATCCCTATTGACCCTACTGTGAGTATGATATTAATATTCACTTACTCTTACATAATCTACTCGTATATTTTGACAATCATATTTTTCATGATTTGAAGTTTTATAAAAGAATGTGTTCAAATTTCTACAACAGGATGACTTAGTACTGCTAGTAGAGATGAGATCTTACAAAAGTTTATACAAAAATAGAATTTTATATAATGGTAATTGAATGTAATAATATTTATAATACATTTTGCACTTCGATATAATATGATAAAAATCAAACAACTAGTCAAATAGTCAACAACTGTACAAAATTAATAAGTAATAAGTAATGAATAATAATGTTACATATTACATTTACGTTACATACATTGTACTGTGTTATTATCAATAACCCTTAAAATAAAATAATTAAAATGATTTTTACCATAAAATTATTGTAATTCTTAAAAGGCCTAACTGCTATTAGTCTGTATGCAATGAGCCTGAAAAATAGCAGGCTGTTTGGAAAAATAATAAGTAGTTCGCAAACGGACTACCCCATTACAAAGAGCCTAGTTTTTTTGCAAAAAAACTAATTTTCCATATGGCCTACGACAATAATACCAATAAAATTAAGTTAGTATAACTACCTATAATAGTATAATAGTACGAATTATAAAATTGTCGTATTTTAAGTATTAACTAACTAGATTAGCGACTATATACATTATATACATAATGTGATATTAAGTTATTTAGTTATTATACTAATTATAATAATATTTAAAAATACAATTCTAATGATACTCGAATTAACTTTAATTAAATATACAGCTATAATAGTTTACGGAAAAATATTTCATTCATTGCACTCAGATAATATTGACATGGTCTCAGGTAATGGGTCGGTCGTTAAAGAAAAAAAATACGACTTGTATACGGCTACGTAAGAAAAAGGGGAATTTACGAGTGTTTTTCGGCCACACAACCATAAAACTCGGAAATAAAGACATTTGGTCAGCAGCAATGCAACAGTATTGAAGTCCCATAGGAATATAATGTGTAGACTAGGCAAACGGAAATGAGCTGCTAAAATACGGGTGCAACCGATACGATCATAGGCGCTCTGACTTTAGTTCTGTGCTAGACCGAAAGGTTCAGTATGTGTAATACCTATTATCAACATGCGATAATAAATAGCAATTCAGGAAATTAAAAAGAAAACACCAAAGGAGCCTTATTATATTCTACTATATACCCCTTTATTTTGGTGTGTCTAACTACAATACGTTACAGTCGTTTTAGATAAAAAAAAAAAAAGACTTAGTTAATACATATATACGCGTTGTTTATTATTTTATAAGTACTTTCACAGCGTCGATAGAATAGCTTATAAGTTATAAATCTTGAAAAAAAGATTTAATAATTATAACATAATGAATTCGACATATTATTATGATATAATATGGTATTAGACCAGAGAGAATAAATATCATAGGGGCGAGGATTATAGCTAATAATGAAAATTTAGCGATATTTTTAAATTATAATTATAAATAATCATACATATTCTAGTATACCTTATAATAATTTGTAGATAAATAATGAATTAGAGATTTTAGTTAATGTATAATACAATTATACAAAGTATAGAGTACATAGCATACATAGTATACAAGTATACAAATATTTGTCCCAATAATATAGATTTAATGCGGCTAGTAAAATAAATAGCCGTTACAGGGTGGACAATTTTTATCTAGACTAATTAATATAAATAAAATTAGTATTAATTAAACATAGAAAAGCATATTATTCTTTTTTTTTGTGTATTTTTTTTAAATCTACATTATTTATTATACGCTGGTATTTTAGGAAATATATTTTTATTCAATAATGTTTCCTATTTTAATTTTAGGGTTTATATATTTACGGTTATATCATGGACGATGAAACATTTTCTTTGCTTTTTCATTATTATTATTATTATTATTATTTTTTTTTTTTTAGTAAATGATTTGAGAATAATTGACTATTTGTGCAGATTATTGACTAATTTTCACATCGTACCCACATAATTTTTTATAGAAATGGTTACAGCCATCATTAGAAGTATTGAGGAACTTCAATGATTGTCAGTCATATTATATCTGTTTAAAATAATTATATTCCAGAAAATACATTATGTCTTTAAACATTTACATATGAATGGTAAAAATTCGACTAAGGATGACAAAAGTTGCGTGGAGCGGCAATTAAGTAAATCCGACTATCGTCTACCAAAAAAAAAAAAAAAAATGAATAATAATAATAATATATATTAAGTTTTTCGATTAAGTACGTAACAATATGTTTTTTTTAAATAGTTTCACATTCAAATGACAAAATATTATTGGTTCTCTGAATAGAACAAAAGATTAAATGAAAAGATAACCAAATCGTGGGACGATTATCATTTTGTAATGTGGCGTCCCTGGGATGCACCCGTTCTGCACCACCAGCGATTAATATAAACACTTGTTATAATATGAACGGTGCACGTCAACTTGGGGGAGAAGGCCTAAGAATAGTCATAGCTATTATAAACGATTGGATTTGTAAAAGAAATCTTAAAAAAAAATAATAATAGTAAGGTATAGTTTTGATGAATCTACAGCTTTGTGACTATAAACAACAAACAAACGCGCTAAGTCATCCTGAGATATTAACAGAACTCGATAGTCGATGATCAGTAGCAGTAGTTATTATCGAGACCGTGAAACGTATATAGGTACTACACACTATGTACAGTCGTAGGATGGGCGCTAATGAAAAGTACATGGCCGTCCGGAGGCCACCCGCATCCAATTAACGTTAACAATGACAACCGTAGTCGTTGTGTTCAGGAATTCCGAACAGTTTTCGGCACGCGTCTTATCTTCGCTCCTTCAGTAAAATTTGAATCGGAACAGAATACTGTTTCCGGAGTAATTAAATTATTTTTTATTTCTCTAAATTAAAAAAAAAATGAATCTGAATATAAAAATTCATGGATAATATCAAACGATTCATTTTTTTATGATAGACGTTGCATCATATACTCAGAGAAATAAATATAGGTAGGCAGGTAAATTATAGAATACAATCGATCATATTCCTTTCTTATGTCTAAATATACATACCTATATATTTTTTTTTCGAGAAAATACAAATATTATGACAGTATGGCATATACAACTAGAAATATGTGTAACATAATATTTACAGAAGTAAGACTAAAAAAGTTGACACACGTAAAATAAAATGGTATATGTAGTTGTATAATATGCACTCAATCTATCGTGAGCAAGTACCAATACTAACCAACAATAAAACAAATATTTGTAAATCATAAAAAATAAACCATATTCTATAATAAATAATTAAAAATAACAGAGTTATTATGTTACATGTGAATAATATTATTTAATATAGGTAATTATTTTTTGTCAAATAGAAAGTTTTATAGATATTTTACGAAATAAATTTATATAAATTAAATAATATTTAACTATTTTTATTGGAGAGTTTTGATGATATCGAATTTAAACAGATATAGGTTTCACCATAGAGTTGTGTTTTAAAATTCATAGTATAATAGATATAGTTAAGAACTAAGAAGGACCTGTTGGTTTTACTATGTGTATTGCGTTCATATGAAAAACCTCGAAAATCTGTATGTAGTACCTACCTCTTTACATTGCAAATCAGACACATTTTATGACATATTCGTAGGTAAGTATTTTATTTTCATTATATTATACCTAAAGCTAGTTTTGGACATTTAAATGTTAGAGTGATTTTTTGAATGCTATCAGTTTTCAAATATATCTAATTGTGCCGCAGCTAGTGGGCTTATGTGCCATACTCGAAAACAGGCAATTCTTAAGTTTCCTATGTGTACTATTTAAGCGCAGTATGAAATTATGATACGCAAAGAATATTAAATATCAATCATTACATAATACATTATATTTATAGATATAATGTGCATCGTGTACGAGCTAGTGTATAGCGTAGCAGGTAACATATTATTACAGTACCAACAATACTAGAATATTATAATGTGCATTTTAAGTAAATAGCATAAGTTGATCTTTAATATGTTCCCATAGAAAAAAATCCTGTGATAAATATACAACGAAACGATATAAATAGGTATACACTATACAACTACCTAATTTATAATTTACCGGTAGCCCGTTGAGCTACTACAACTGGATCTTGGGAAAGATACACTTTTGGAAAATGTCGGATTATCGTGTTATATGAGCACGTATACAGTTACATTAATGCATAATATAAACCTAAACCATAACGACCGATGTATACCTAGTCATGTAGACTGTATTGCGGTATATATACCTAATTCTCGGTAGTCATAGAACACAATATAATGTGCACTAACAGAAGTTACCGACAAACTCAAAATAATAATAATATTGGATCATAAAAATATAAGAGACTGACCCGGGTTCGACGAGCGGCTGATTTTGTTTGGCGAATGGCATGCACAAGTCAGCCGGCACGAACCACGACGGGCTGAACGCGGCGGCGGCCGATCCTGGGCCACCGCCGCCGGGTCCACCAGCCGCGTGGTGATGATGTCCCACGTTGGCGGCGGCCGGATGTCGCTGGAACGACGCGGACGCGTAGTCCATGGCCATCGCCTGGTACGGCAACATGATGTGCGTGTGTGAAAAATCCAGCGTACGTGAGCGCGCGCGTCAGATGTTAGCTGCGGCAGCGCATCGCGTACGAAGCTTATAAAAATATATTATCCGACGACAAACACCTGCGACACTGGCACCGACGACGACAATAAAAACTGAACACACGCGACGGTGGCACTGCCGAACGGTCTATACAACCGGTATAATACTATAGAATAGTGCACACGAGTGACGTATAATATTACAATTTTGTTGAACGTAAGTTACACCCTGTACGCGCGCGTAGGGTACACAAACACGTGGACGAAAGATCAGAGTCGGACGAATAGAAAACGTCTCGTTTTGTCACTAGAAATCTTCATGGCGCGCCGTAATAATTATTATCAACGTATATAATTATGATAATGCTATTACCTATTATACCGGCGGTGGCGGTGACGCGGAGCAATCGCGTAAACGTACGACGGTGCGTATTATTTTAACTATTATATTATATTAATATTATTATGTGCGCGTGTTGCGTAATAATATACATTATATTGAGAGGTGTAATCGTAACAGCAGCAATCGCACGTCGTCGTATCGGCGGTACCTATGTATATATTAGCGCGCGCGCGACGTTACGAGAAAATCCAAGACGACACGTCCGGGACGGGCTGATTGCGGTCCGCACTGAGACGACGTCGGTCGTTCGTGCCGGCGCGCGGAGGGTTCGATGCGGCGCGACACAACCGAGACGCTGCAGACGGCGGCGGAGCGCGCGCGCTCTTCGCCGGACACGCCCAGGCACGTACACCATTGGTCCTCCACACGCTCCACCCACGTACGCGCGCGCGAACGTCACGTCACCACCGCCGCCGCTTACCTGTTACTATTTTTGTTACACCGTACGACGCGCATATTATATTATGCTATACCGTTTTGCCGAACTATATTCATTAACGGCGGAAACGGCCGTCACGTGCGTCTCCTCCTCGCCCCTAACGAATACCTATATGGCTATACAGTATATACGTATATATGTACATCAATACACGAGTGGGTGTGTTTGTGTGCAGTGTATGTGTGTCTGGGTGGGTGGATGGGTGTAGGTGCGAGGCGCTCTTCCCCAAAGCTGCAGAATCTTGTGGGTTTTAGAACCTCAGCACGATCCATTTTCTCGCCCCGTTTCCGATGCTGATTTTCCTTATTATTATTATTATTACTATTATTTTTGTAGACTACCATGCGTGTGATGTGTATACTGCGTGTAACGCGTCATTGTGTCAATATAGTTATAGGTACCTATACTGTCATTTGATCGATTCATATGTAAGTATTTTTAATTATTATCATTTCTGGCGCAGATGTTTACCAACAGTACTTTTTCTATAATACTATTTATAAGTAATGTAAAATATAAATAACATTATGTTATTACCTATACCTATATATAACCTCGCCACATATATATACTATATATAGATTATAGGAATTTATATGTACTGGTTATATAAACTATGTACAATATAGGTACTTTATTTAAACCCAAACAGTTATAAATTTGAAAAAATACTTTAAACGGTATGTTAATATTTAATACACTCTGTATGTCTATAAATGCATAGCCTATAATATATCTATATCAAATATAGGTTATAAGTACCTACAAATCACAGTGTATACTAAACTGTTATGCTGCCTGTAATATAAATACAAATGTTAGTTATTTATATGATATCAATTACATCATACGCTTAATGTTGTATTCAGTGACGCCAAACTCAAGACTTTTTTTGTGAAGCAAAATCTAAAATTTTTGTCTATTTGACTTTTAACTTCTATATTTCACGCTATCAAGTATCAATTATATAGTATATGTAACACCTATTTAATTTTATTAACTCATTAACCCCTATAATTTACATGTACCAACCAACCAGGACCAACCAATCCATTTAAGAAGTGAAACGATCGTTTCACATGATATACGAGTTCGGAGTCACTGATTGTATTGATGACCCATAAAATATTATAATATTAATTATATAATACATTTATAGTATTAATAATTTTTATTTATTTATTTGCGGCGGAGAAATAATACTTTGTTTGCAAAAATTGTTTACAAACAGTTTTAGGTAGATACACTATATAAATCAATAAAAAAATGAGCATACATCTTAAAAATAAATTTGGATATATATACGTACCTAGCTATATAAGAAAAAATAATCATAATATACAAGAATATTTGTGAAACTAAATATTCAAATATGTAATTGACTATATATAAGTATAGGTACTAAAAAAAATATTACTGTTATAGTAAAAAAGTACGGATAATTTATAAATACAAAGTGTTCAAGATTATATATATATAACGAGTTGGTAAAAATTATTATATATGTTTTCACCATCATTTGTCACACTTCAGTGAATCATCTATTAATTTTTAAATAGAATAAACATAAATTTATATTTTATTCGTTTCATAAACCACCGAGAAACGTGTAAAGGTCATCTACTAACCAGTTAAAAAAAATACTCTATTACTCTACGTTAATTTTGTGGTATATAATACGACCCATTTTAAAATAAAGATACACCAACTATCACAATAATTTTATCATTATAGGTATATGTTAATATAGCTTGTAAATTAAAGTCAATTAATAATATTGAAACTGTGTATTAAATATATATAAACGAGTATATATTATTAAAATAATAACTATAAACATAATTATTTACCAATGAACTAAAATCAAGATCCCCATCTCATTCCCATGAAAAGAATTGTCGGTTAGCAAATAATATAGATAGTCACTTATACCTTCAAATCACGTCCAATAATTTTCAATGAATTAAACGTGTTACGCGAGAGCTCATTTTCGAAATTTGACAGTGTACACACGATACAACATATATATATATATATAGTATATAACGAACTAATTTCATTTAGGTGCACATAATTGCATAATATCGTATTATGTAAATGTCAGTGATACATAAATGATTCGATCAACGAATCATACAAACATTACAAACTGGGTCAAATCGAACAAAAAATAAAAATTCAAATAAAACCGTGCGCTATACGGGTGCAAGAAATAATATTTTCAGACATATCTATGGGTATACATCGTGGATGAGATGCCGTTCTCGTAAAATAGCGAGTGCCCTGTATAAATTTATGTATATCTATAAAGTGGGGGGCGCGTATATAAAGGGGGTCTCTACCCAAATCAATATTCAGGACGTTACTCGCTTGCGGACCTCCGCCACCGCCACCGACGTCGGTGTTTGGCAAATGGCCGGCTCGACATTCCATCACAGTCCTATATCTGTTCCTGCAGTACACTAAAATATAATGGAATATTTATATTATTTATGGGGCTTGATCGACGTGATCTACCGATGAACAATCGTTCGTCACGTGGAATTTATAATGAACAGTTTGACATTAAAAACAAAGTTGAGTTTATATATGAGTAAATTATTATGATCATTTATAGATATTTCTATGGCACATGTGGATAACGTGCCAAAATTGACGTTATGGACTTAGCAACTATGGCAACCAGCAAGAGTTGTATAATATTAGCTTTAATTTGGCACTATTTTTTTTTTTTTGATATGCTATGTTACCAAATCATTATTATATTAACTATAGCAATAAATAATTATTATATTAATTAAGTATTATTATTAATTAAAATTATAATAGAATAGTATATTATTACAGTGAAACCTCTATATAGTGGACAGCCACGGGGAATTAAAAAATGTCCTCTATAGGGAGTTGTCCACTATTGAGAAAACCTCTACTTAGTGGACATTTGCGAGAAATTACTAAATGTCCACTATACGGAGACACTATAAGAAATTGGTTATATACTGTATATGAACTTATACATTGGAATATTAATTTATTATTTATTATACTATAATATAAGTATGTATATGTATATTGTATGTATGTATTAAAAAATTAGTATAAAAATGATTATAAAAATGTTTAATGATTATGTACAATTAAAAAAATCTGTAATTTTTAATAAATTTAAAATTTAAATATTTAAATTTACCTGTAACTTACTTATGCAAACCCGTTCTGCTATTACACGAACACTTAGATTTTCCATTTCCTTAGTTTTAATAATATTTATTTTTTCTTCTAAGTTCAATCTTTTTTTTCTATTATTGTTCGTTTTAACGCAGGTACGTGTTCACACAATGTGCTGCACCCTGCACACAACTAACGACCGAACATATAACCGAAACATTTGTCATTTTTCGAATGGGAAAACCATTAAGATAAGATAAAATATGGACGAATGTATAACAGATAAAAATACTATATTTATTAGGTATTAAACGTTTTCGATATTTACATGTATTGTGTCCATTTATGAGAGGAAATTTTTGATTTGGTACCAGTTTATTGTGTCCACGTCCACTATTATGGAGTATCCACTATTGGGAAGGGTCCACTATTTAGATGTGTCCATTAATAGAGGTTTCACTGTATATACATTTAAATAGATAAATTAAAATTGTGTTTAATGTATAAAATAATGTAACAGGATTAGCAGTGTATTTATTAATGAAATTAACTTTTCAAGACAATCAATTACTAAATATCAACTATCGACAATATTATTTTTAACATATAGTGATAAAATAAAATGTATAATGCATATCATATTTTATCAAATATTTTTATGTAAATTGGTAAAACAATAATTTAATGAAATATTATTAACCATGGTTTAAAATTTTAAGTTGGACATAGAACCTAGGACACAATTATTAGCAACTTGGTAAATTAATATAACTGTCTAATAAAAAAAAATAACAATAATAATAACAATATAATATGATATAGTTTTACAGAAAGCACATCACCAATTTATTTGCTGCGCAGTGCGCAAAATCCTTTAAATGCAGCGGGGGCATACATATAATGTAACTTAAAAAGGCGGCGACATAAAGGGACATTATTTACGACGACGAGAAAAAAGAATAAGCCTATATATTATACTCCTTAAGGCTGACAAATGATGCTATTATGACCAACCGCATTTGCCTAAGCTATGGTCCGTGATATTTTCTGTCTGAAGTATTTCTGCAAAATGTCCACGTCAAAATACTACTATAGCCTGCATTTGTCTATAAGAATAGCGGCGATATAGTGCGGTACCTATATTTCTTTACGGAGGACCTATCTGTAATAGAATCAACTTTTTATAAATCTGTCAAAACAGATTGTATTTATGAAATGTGGAGAAGGCTAATAAAACGTAATCCGACCAAAATAATTATGTCCATCAACAATATAATATTATTGTGAAAATTAAATATATATTCCAATATAATATGTAATAGCTATAAATAAACAAATTAGAAAAATTTTACATTATAAAGTGTTATTATCGACAGATTAAGTATAATATTTATACAAATAACTATTCCATAAAAACATTATTTTATAGTATTATAAGTAGAATACTAGAATACATGTAAATTATGGTCATAGGCAGTGATGAAAGGGGATTACCTGGGCTGAGTCCAATATATAATATTTTAAATTTATTTTTCTTAATAATTATATTTATACTTCAATTTTTATTTTAAAACGATATATTTATATACAATAAATTTTGATTACTGATTATTAAAATAATATTTACGTATAGCTTCAATCTCAAAACAAAACTAGAAAACTGTAGGATACAATTGGAGAGAATAGCCATCTTATAAAATAATACTTTATTATAATCTCTTAATTACAAAAATAGATGTTATCTTAAAGTTGTATAAATGTATTGCGTAAGATATAATATTATACCTAATAATAAATAATACATTAAATAGTATTAATATTTATTATTAAATAAATGTTTTATAATATTTGTTTATAATGATTAGATAAGTATATAGTTTTCTGTTAAAATGTTTGCATTAATAAATTGTTTGGTGGTATGGGGGAAAAATAAATATTTAAGCTCTCTCTAATATTAAGGATCTCCTATTGTGATAACGATTGATCGTCGAGCGTGAAATCATTAAATATTAAATAAATATTAACTAGAATCTTCTATACAGTTATATTTATGTGTTAAGTAGTGTCCAAAATAATATCGTTAAGTGTCTAGTAAGAAGTGACAATACAACGCAGGTACCGTATTTTAAAGACTTACTATATTGAACTTGTTGAAGACCTTGGAGACTTTTTTTTTATATATAACGCTGTGCGTGTAGAAACCGATATTATTGTTCCATTTGAATTGAATTTGGTTTAGTGTAGTAGGTATTATATTATATACTTGTATATATACATTCAATATATGCGTATATATCGACACATGTATCATATGCATTGGAGGAGAAAAATTACTGTAACTCAAAGGCGTGAATAGGGGATGAATAAAAAAAGGAAAAAACATTATTTTGGCATTTCATTCAGACATTGTTTCCGCATAAAAGGACTCCGGAGGGTTGATATGTGTCTGTTGGGTCAAAAGGGGTCAAAATCTTGATTTTCTTTGCATGGACTCTGAGACGTGACCACTGATTATATAGAGACCAAAACTCTTCCCGGGGGTGAACTTACGTTTCATGAAAAACTTTAACATTTTTCATTTTCAAATCAATAAATATTATTTAAATATACCTAATTCAAAAATACTAAACGATTGTTACGAAGAAAATTTTAAGCTTGTAAATAATAAAGTTTATTTAAAAAATAAATAAATTAGATTATAATTATCTACATATTTATAAAAAAAAAGTAGGTATGTACGTTATTAAGCAAAATACACTTTTATAAGCTCAAAAATGATATATACGTATACAATTACGTATATTTGAAAATTTAAGTTTATGATGTGTAAAGCGAATTTATACAATACGAGTATATATTTGATCTTATTTATTATTAATTGCCGTATCAATTAAAGTGTTCTCTATCGTTATTTTTAGAATATAGATTTATTTTAAGGTTTGAAATGTTGGTATCGGGTGTTTAGGTGAAAAGAAAACTCAACTGCTGACCAGTAAATACGGTGCAATCAAGCGGCCACAGACGCTTCATTAGCCCTCTCTCCCTTTCTGATCCAGTTACATCACCCCTGCAGTTTTAGCCTCATATTATTCCAAACTGAAGGGTAGCTGTACCTAATATACACACGCTATCCCATATCAGTCAGTTTTATCTTCCTAACTTACTCCCTCCTAAATTGGATTTATGAAGAACAATTCCATCGGGCCCTAACAGGTGAAAGAATAAAGTAATTGTAATAATCTTAATATGCTTGAAATTAATTAATGTATGATATACCAGCATATTAATACGGTAGGAAACAATAATTAAAATTTGTGAAATTTATTATTAAGAGGACGCTATATCTGCGTGTGTTATCTCTGTCTTACCCACGCGTAACATAGTTAAAAACTGTTTTGCGCGGGACAACTTTACTTTCTCGATATTTTAATCAAAACAACCAAAATTATAAATCCCATTGGAAAGAACTTTACCTGTGTCGTAGCGTTTTAATTTTTTTGATAACATGAATGCAATTCAAGGTATCGGTTTGCAAACTTTAGGTTTTTTTCATTTAATTATTAAAAATTATTGGTTATATCACTTTCAAAAAAATTAAAACGCTACAATATAGGTAAAGTTCTTCTCAATGCGATTTAAAATTTTAGTAATTTTGATATAAATATCGAGGGAGTAAAGTTGCCCCGTGCAAAACAGTTTTTAACTATGTTACGCGTGTATAAGACAGAGACAACACATGCGGGTATAGCGTCCTCTTAAATGTTTAAAAAAAAAACAACTAATACTTGTTTTAAGAATGTACCAAGTTTTTAGTCTTATTAATTAAGTGGTAAATACATTTTTTTGTTAAAAATATAGGTTTAATTTTAAAATAATTTTTCTATAAGCAATGGAAAAAAATATTACATTATAATAAAAAAAAATTGATATATACTTCGAAATTGACAATTATCGACTGTAAATATTAAAACACATGGTTGTGACTTACGTTTTTTTACTGAATAAACTAATAAACTCTTTGCAATACACTTATTAGTAATGACAGTAACTAATCCAAAAAAGAGAAAGTATATAACATACATTTTTTTTATATTCATAATTCATGTTAAATTATGACTATTACTATCTACCTATAGCATTTGACACATATATCAAAATTCAAATTTGCATTTAATGTAGTAAATAGAAAAAAAAACTATGATGTGGTATTTATAGGAAATAGTATAATATTTTTGTAATGTAATTTTTCTTATGACAACCACATAAGTATTATATAATCGTATAATCGATATTTGATTCCTGAAAATGCACAATGTGTCATATTTCTACCATATAATACAAATATAATATGCACATTATAATATTATATATGTAAGTATATTCTATATACTATATTCATATTACTACGTATATGTACTAAAAATTGAATCAATACATTTAATTCAACAGCAATAATAGAAATATGTTGTTTCGAAATAAATATTAGTCATTGTAAAATAAAGAGGTCACCGAAATTGATTAAAATAAAATGTGAAAGCGAAAAACATTTTTAAATTAATTCATAATAAAATATTATTTTGGTACTCTCAAACATTCATTTAAAATCATTAAATATAATGTTATTATTTTATCGTGATTAAAAATTTTCTTATTTTTTTTTATTAATCTTCATCGAATATAATAAACGACTTTTATAATATTTTTCAACTATTCTCGATTGCTATATCTGATTAGGTTATCTAAAGGGTATGATATCTAATAATTAGGTATATATAGTAAATTTGTTTCGGGCAATATCGTAAAATTAATAGATACAATATTTATTGACGATAACTTAAAATATAGATTGTAAGCTTATACGAAACAGAACGCGCGAAATACTTAATTAATTGCATAACTTTAGTGAAATTAAAAAAAAATCCCATTATTATACACCAATAATTTGTGTATAAATGTTAAATGTATATTATGCTAATAACAAAAAAAAAAAAAAAAAACAAATAATTGTGTCTACCACAATTTAATAGATAGTAATTACTAATTAGTATATGCGTTTTTTTTTTTAGTTGACTACACACTAGGTGTAATATAGAATCCATGGGAATGATGGTACCGGGCTGTAAATAATATAATATACCTATATATAATAAATATAATACTATACAAGTAAAGCGTGCATTATCGAGAACTTTGCATAATACCAAATATAATATAACATTATTATCTATATTCTATATACTATTATAATATAATAGTATATTATTATTGGTTATAAATATAATGTTATATATCTATATATTGCACGTATATTTAATCAATTATATACGCACGTATATACCTGCAGCTGTAGGTGTAAACGATTAATAACAACAATAATGCGCTAACTTCACTGATAAAATGTACGCATGCAAAACTACAAGCTAGTATTTAAATTATCCATAGTATATTGTTATATTGGACATTAGTGTAATAAATTATTGTGGTTTTACAATAACAATATAGGTTATAGCTGGTAAGAATTTATTATGGTTAATGTGTTTTCTATATGACTAAACTACTTAACTAACTTAGTATTTTTTAACGTACTTAATAAAGGTTCTTGGAATAAATACTTTTTGTTTTATAGACATTCATACTGCAGTATAAATTACAGAGTGATTTATAAACACAATCATTCAGTATTTATGCTTAAATTATACTTTATATGATACTATATACCTACTAAAATCGGTGAATAGTGCATAATGCGAATATTTGACCCGGGGTTACTCGGATTTTACAAACTCATTTAGGTAAACATACATTTTATAATATGTAAATAAACATAATTTTAAATAATACCAATAATGGTCATACATTATATAGCGTATACATTTGAACAAGTAACTTGTGAATAATAGAGGTAACATGAGGTGCGCGTCTTACCTTGATGCACCGCTCTTGGATCGCAATGTTTGGGAAACAAGTGACGCGTAACGTCGGACCGGAAATGATGAGGCTCGCAAATTTACGCACAAGACGCGTTCCACTAGAATTTCGTCGTGTTGCACACCACTAAGAAATACGCATTCACGGACAAAATCGTGAAAATAAACCGGTCAAGAATTGAACGACACGAAGGACGCAAAAGAAAATGCTAACTAGTGGTAACGACCGCGTTTTTTTTTATAAGATCAACTGACTGACAATTAAAAATGCATCGCGGTTAGTGGTTGTTCGTTTACGAATAGGTATATCATGGCGTATACGGTTTATACAACTTGGATAGTGGTTACTAAATTTATACTGCGGTCTAGGTAACCGCTGTATATAAGGTTTACCGTATAACTTGCGAGCTGGTAAACAAGATATTTTCTGTTGGTTATTATGTTAAATTCCGAATGCAGTTCACAGCGCCATATATGATTATTGAAAAATCAAACCTTTTGCGCGTTGCCATTAATGAGTGTATAAAGTTTCGTTCAGTGTGGTGGCATTCTGTGCGTACCAAGTCTTGTATATTATATTTACTCGTTCTATTTATAAATGTATTCCGAGCCTCGTTATGTTCGGTCTGATGAAACGTATATAATCCTTTTTCAGATGATAACGATCCCAAGGTGGCGCATCAAGGAAGACACACATTATAAGTCATTTAGGTACCTATATTTGTATTATTCACAAGTTTCTTGTAGCATAGAAAGCCATTACAACCGTTATTAAGAATTTATTATTTTTGCACATAATTTGGTGCGAATACCACCTATACTATATTATTATAACAATATGTAGGTATAAGTATATTGGTAAAATCCAAATCAAGCGTCGATAAAATGTAAACGCCGTTTTTTTTAATGTTTTAAAAAAATACCTCAATCAAGACTTGTATAAGTATACTCGTGTATATTAAAAAACATAATTTGAATAAATATATTATATTTAATCATAAAAATAGTTTGAGAATGATCAAAAACAATATTGTAAATATATAAATTTAGCGGGGACTAGTGACGTATTTATGGTTCTAAGGAAGAAACGTTCGTTCGTATAACTGTTTGTAAAAAATATTTTTGTTGGAGAATTGAGTATGTGATGAACTAAAAATCAATGTGTTCGCTTGTGATCGTGTTATTTTTCTTTATTTAATTTGTTTTCATATATTAGTACGTTGCGTGTAAATAGTAAACAATTTACATTTTCAAGGAGGAGTAGGTGGAAGGTAAAAAGAAAATTAGCAATGCAGCGCGAAAATTCTGAATACGTATATTTGTGGTGTATATATAGTCCCACGAAAGTACGAAACTAAACAAATTAGAACAACTACTGTAATATTTCATTACGTGTATAGTAAATCCCGTGCGACCAATTAGTGTCGTTGTACTTCCTGGCAGGGCCAAAATGGTTCCATATTGCATATCGATAAGATCGTATCTGTTCAGGGCGTATTTTAACTTATGATGCAAGTTCAAGGATCGTCCGGGATCCCGGGGCTGGGATTTAATCGCCATTTAATTACGCGTATATCGGTCCCAGTGGGCCGCCACTAATTCATTTAGATACGCGCGCGTTTCTCTACAATCTCAACACGAACCGACAAAAAGGGTTTGTACTTGCCGGGACGAGGAGTAAAAGATAATAAAATGGAATGAAAACAACAGTAATAATATTATTATGGTACACAAATTCTAAAAAATAAAAAATAAAATAATTATATAATTCGACCCAAACGGACGTAACGCGCGTGCAGTGCAGTCCTCCCTCGTGAAAAACCAAACGCGTGTAGGTATATATACTTACCTACATTACAGTATATACACTAACATTATATATATAAATATATATATATATCTACACAACAGTCGGAGTCATTCCGACTACATCTCGACCCGAGCCCGTGTCCGATTTTTCACGGCCATTGTGATTCGTTTCCAGAATATGGTGCTTGTGCCACTATTTTTTCGTTTATTGTACCTACAGAGTATAATATAATATTTATATTATATATATATATACACACACACACACACACACACACACATAGACTATATTATATACGTAACGCGCGCGCGATAGTACAAAATTATATATATAACAAGTAATATAAGGTATACAAATATAATATCACGGGCGCACGCTTTTCCATATATATCTATATATATATAAATAATATATATAAACCCGTGGACTGTTGTGTTGTACTACCTTTAACTATACGTATACGTATTCACACATACGATAATATACTAGACCAGTCTTAATATAACATATAACAATGGGTTGTACACGTGCATAATGGACATCAAAAAATTCGATACGTATATATTATGCGCTTATACTATTATTATATATGTGTGAGGAAGAACTAGGCGAAGGAGAAGAGAAAAAAAAGGTATTTGACCACAGGCCCGTGACACATTATGTGCATCACAGCTAGTGTGTGTGTGTGTGTGTGTGTGTGTGTGTGTGTGGTTGTTGCGGAGATGGTAGTCACTATATAGTCACTGTAGAATACGCCGGTCGCGTCCATATACATCCGCGGAGAATGGAAACCAATAATAACACCGTCCGTTGTCGATGGGCGCTGAAAAAACCAATTTTATCCGTACGTCACGTACGTATACACATTATATACCATGTGCCTGCGCGCGCGCTCACGGTGACAGCGGCATTCGTTACGGCTTTGTTTACATTGAACCGCCGGCCGGACGCCCACGGGCTGATGGGCCACCAAACCGAATTTGATAGACACCCGTCCGCTGCCGCCCGGGGACACCCCGAGTTTGTATTATTATATACGACGACTTTGCTGCAAAGCATGATCTGTTATTGTGTTTACCGCCGGTTCGATAAAACGAAATAAAAAAATAATAATAATGATAATAAACGTTTTTATTTCACTATTATTAAATCTTTTCTTCTATTATTATTATTAAGAAGTTTCAGATGGATTTATTATCCACGATAGCGATTTTAATGCTCAACCAATACCTTCAACGCCTATTTTGTGTACCTACTTAGTTGCTTTGCCACTGGACGTTGGCGACAGCATGTCTCTGTATACCGACGATGTCTCTGTATATACATAGATTTCTGAAGCTTTTACACGTACGAACAACGTTTGGTTAGCAATTATACAAGTTTCTTTCTCGTTTGACTATATATATCGTTTAAATTTAAGAATATATAATTTAAGAGGTATCGGCTATGTATGTCAAGTTATAGGTTACAATAAACCCAAGGGAAATGGTTCGTTAGAGGAATAATATTTTAAAACGATAATTCAAATGCAAAATGTACCAGCACGCTATATAGATAAAGCTATAAACTTCCAAATTCATTTTATGAAAGACTCTGAAATGCATTTTTGAATGATTACCTATATGGCTATATAAATCAGAAAATCATATTTTGTATGCAATTTTTACAATAACACTTACTTGTTTTAAGTTTTAACACGTTGTTTTGCACTATAATTTTAAATAACACGATAAAAACACGCGATTTATTTTGAATTAACAGAAGTTTAATGTACCTATAGGCATAATATATCTGTGTGAGTTTGTGTTATGATATTCCCTTACAAAAAACCTATAACTGAACACTTTGGGGTTGAATTGTATACAGAAGCATACGATATTACGATATATACACAGTAGTAGTGTGTTATAAAAATACAGTTATATTAATGTAAAATATTCACGTTCGAATCGGTATGGGGATTCAGATTTCTGTGGTGCATTAAATTTTTACAACCGTGATAAATCCAGCCCCTATATATATATATATATATATACGCACTTGCACACATATACACACATATTTATATAGACTTCGATGTGTTGGTTGCTCATAAAACGTCTTTGGATATTGTGCTTTCCAACCCCCCAGACTTTTTACCGTTCCTTAACATTAGCCCTGAAACCACGACAAACTCCTGAACGGTGGATAAAACGTTTCACCTCATAAAGTTTGTCCCCCTTTTTTTCTTATGCGTACAACATTAACAAAATAACAAGACCCTATCGCACCTTTTCCTTGATGTAAATTGGTTTTAAATTCAAACCTGATTCTAATAAAACGAAAAAATGTACGCATTTAAGTAAATAATAGGTAATAGTTTTATAGGTGGAAAATACTCGCTTATACGAATATACAACACTTTTAAATTCGTCTATCACAGTTTAAAATATATAAATTTAGAAAAATACCTATTAATTTTAATGATACATAATGCAAATGCATTATACAAATTATATAATTGTTATTATTACGTTTTATAATTTTTCGGTATTATATAAAGAATTTGAAGTATTCTAAATAAATATTAAAATAATATTTTTAATTAAATAGAAGTTTGAATGTAAGCATATAGTACGATAAAATGTTCAAAAAATATACTTAGTTTCTAACATAATATAATTTATCTCGATGACCTTAGCGTGAACAATGCAACGTTTGATCGATCTGTTTTTCTTTTGTCTGCTTGCTACGTGATGACTGATAAAGACTAAATATCTATCGTTTTTGTAAGAATGCCGTTATCTGCATATAACTCTTTAGATATCTATAATCTGTTCCACCACAATATATAAATTACAAAATCAAACTATTCATGTTTATTTTTAGATAATGTCTACCTAGAA
Source organism: Rhopalosiphum maidis (assembly GCF_003676215.2). Classification (NCBI taxonomy): domain Eukaryota; kingdom Metazoa; phylum Arthropoda; class Insecta; order Hemiptera; family Aphididae; genus Rhopalosiphum; species Rhopalosiphum maidis. The sequence goes on from NC_040878.1 coordinate 42,404,988, forward strand.
TAATATTAGTATATTAATATTACAGAATGCTACTTTTTAAGTCTAATATTTTGAAAATAAAATAACAATTATACAGTCTAAAATATAATATTATTATACGAAATAGGTATTTTAATCATTCACACCTTGATTAGTTAGATTTCTTTAATTTAATACTATTTTATCATTAGATTCTACAATTTTGTGACTGTATTTTATTACATGTATTACTACCTTCATTAATAACCTTAGATTATAGTTGTAATTTTTTAAGATGTATTAAAAATATAGCTTGTAATTTTTACAGAAGTAAACTAAATCAAATATCTGTGTCGATAATAAATTTAAATGTTGTTGTATAGTAAATATTTATATAAATACAATCATAATATCAAAATAATTTAAATATTTAAATTTATATAATATAGGTAGTTTGTAATTATACAATACAAGTTAGTTGATTATAAACGAAATGTGAATAGAGAATTAATTGTATAAACTTCAATCAAAGATATTTTATTTCGATGTACACTTGTTCGTAATAATAGACCCTTTATTTGTAACCATGATTACTAACTTTCAAGTAAATAAACCTAAAATAAACTTACATTTAAAATGTAAATCTAATATTATATATTAATATTTTGAATTAAAATATCAGAAATAATAAAAGTTTTTACTTGTTGAAAGTATTATTGTTATTCATTTAAATATTTAGTTTCTAATTAAAAATTGAATTTAATCAATTTGTTTAACTTTAATAATCTTAAAACACTTGTTTTTGAATTCCAATAAAGCCAATATAGGTATAGGTACTTAAATATATTGCATTTAAATGATAAGCTTGCATATGAAAAGTTTTATCATACTGCAAATACTTAAACATTATTTTTATAAATTAGTAATATTAGTTAATAATTTAGAACTTTCTTTGTATATTTAAACTTATATTTCAAAGAATATGAAAAACATATGTGAAATTAAAATACAAAAATAATTAAATCGACTTAGAAAACTAATTTTATAATGAATTATGATTAAATAACTACTCGTAAATATTTCTCAACTATATTGGTCTTTAAACGATCTCAAAAGTCCATCGAACTAAATTTAGTTACCAATGGCGAATAGTGTTTTAATAAGTTTATTATTAGGTATATACAAAATTATTTTTATATAATTAGAATTTTCCAGAAAAATATAATTAAATTCAGTATAGATTTTTATTTGGTATTTATTTATGAGAATGATTGCATTTGAAAGATATTTATGTAAAATCATGGAAGTATTTATATTTTATTAATATTATTATTTATTATAACGATAGTAATTTTGTCTGTAGAATGATGAAGATTGGTATAGGCAACTCAATTGACTAAAGCGTTGCATTAGTACACAGAAGAATAGCCGGTGAGGCGTTATCGTACAAATTGGCAACGAAGAATTTAAATAAGAGAGGGGGGTCATCTAATGCCATGCAATTTCAATGAGAAACTTATGAAAAATATGTATCAAAATGAAGTCGGGCCACCCTATTCAGATTTCCATCTTAAACGAATCTCGTTATTGTTATTACAGTTATTATTAAAGGGGGAGAACTCAGAGCTGGCAACAATTCTCAGCAAACATTTCCTCAGGCTTGTTTTATAAATATATATGATAAAAATACATATTTTTTGTGTTTTAAAATGAAGAGGGTATTTGTTTAGAAACATGGGAGGGGTAGAAGTGTTTGCAAAAAGTTATGGTTGGTAAATCGCTAAAAACTGCGGCACTTGACGACTTAACAACGGGCCATTTGCTCCTCTCTTTAAAACGATCTTTACAATCTGTGTACCGATTAACTCGACCCTCATCTTCTGAAGCACTTATAATTTTTTTTTAAATCACCTCTAACGTAATATTCCATTAACACCCGTGAATCTAACACTAATGTTGACACTTCGACAGCCCATAAAACATTTAATTTAAATAAAAAAATATCTATTTATACAATAAATCTGTAAAGCCAAATTCATTATATCTACATGGAAATTTAGTATTTGATTGTATAAACCATCAACAATATTTATTTTAATTTTAAACTATGATATTCTTTATAATTAACTTTTTGTTTGATTCATTTATTTACAATATTCCGAAATCAATATGTTTCTATAATTATTTTATTCAACACTTTAATGTATCTATTGATGGTTGAATTATTTATTCTTCAATTATAACATACTTTTTCGAATAATTTTTAAGTTATTTAATATTGTAGTGTGCATTTTTTTATAAACTGATATGACGAAACATATTTTTTTCGTTGATTATGAATGGTTCGGCTTTGATAACATAGCATTAAAAGTCTACACAATATATAAACATTTTCTCGAAACAAATATTTGTATTATTAATTAAAATTTAATTTAATCAACATACTATTTTTTAAATACTTAATTTAAGCACAAAATTTATAATAAGTAGTTTTTTCATTTAAATCGATTTATTAAATGGTTTAAATTTTTTCGAATGTTTCGCAAATAAAATTAATTTATACTTCTTTTGTACTTTTATATAGAAATATAAAAAATTTTATCGTACATAAATATGGAATACATAAGCACGATGTTACCAAAATATTGCGTCTATACAATTTTTTAGAATCGAATAAGCTCTAATTTGTATCAGCAAATAGCCTCTAAAAGTAATAACTAAATATAAATGATAGATGACAATTTACATTCTCAGTATTAAAACTACTATTGTAAAACGTACGTTTTTTTTTTACTGTTCATTTTTATGAGCTACTGTATTTTTAAATCGCTCAGTAAATGCTTCAAATAGAGAGAGGGTTGTTTTTGTGCTTCAACATTAATATATATATTTTTTTTTAAAAGGGAGAAAGAGTACGATAGGAATATTAATTTTGGGCAGAGTCGGCGTTAAAATATTCCCCCACGAATTTTTAATAATAATTTTTCTCTACCCTTAAAAAAATATATAACAAATATATATATATGTACATGCTCTATCCCTGAAAAAATCTCGAGCTTTTTATCAAAAGAGTTAAAGAAACGAGTGGAGGAAATGAAAGCATATCAAGGGCTGGTTGGGAAGATGTAATAAATAAAACAGCCGTCCTAAGGTGATAATAAAAATAAATTAATAGCGGGGAGGAGAAATATAAGAAAAATATGAAATTTTAATTTTTTATACGCTCAGGACTCTTACAAATATCAGATGATTTAAGACCGGTGAGTACGGTGATATTATTTCTGTAGCATTTTGCTTTCATTATAATTCATAAAGACTGAAAAAAAAAATTAAAACACTTAGGAGAAGCAGTTTATTAGACCCAAGGGACAACGATGACGATGACGACCTGCGCGTTTATCTGATCTTTGGATGACAAGATGAAGTAATATTTTCCCCCTCACTAAATTATTATAGTAGTACACAATATGATTTAACTTCTAGAACACAAGATCAGGTGACATATTTGTGTATGTATCATTATGTATACAGGTATATGAACCGTGAGTGTAGAACAAATAATATATCTTCTTCTAGTGACCCGCACCATACTATTTTTTTAGTTTTGTATACTATTATAGAGCACAGTTTATCAGTTTTGGCGTATGTTTATATTATTATTGTTATTACTATTGTAGCATAACCTATTGGCTATGGCCGGTGTAAAACAAGTTGGTTGTATTTTTTTCCATTGCAACATCCGACAATAGTCTATAATATATTTCCAAACTGGTGTCGGGCAAACTGCGGGATCGAACGAAGAAGAAAAAAAGTCATAGGGCGAAAAAAACGTCTTGTTTCTCCTCCCTCCACCACCTCTTTGTTGGTGCGTAAATCGCACCCTAATAATGGATTGTCTTGGGCATTATTGCAGGACCCTTTCCGTGTTGATCTGGTTACATTTATCATACAGAGACCAATATACGACGAGGCGAGCCGATCATTTTTCACACCCAGCTATAGTCAGTAGTGTGGCACATTCGATACGAAGGAAAACTTCGTAGAAAAAAAATATTGTATTAATATATATATATATAAATTATATTGTTTCCGGCAACAAGCAGCTAAATTCAAGGGCGGTGTGTTGTATATGACCAAGTAGAATCCACGACCAGATTGGAAAATGATATATACCTAATATATATTATATAAATATATATTCCGTTATGGAAAAAATCGGTCGTAGATTTATAGTCATGTACGGATTATATAGCACGCCGACCCCGGGATTCATTTTCCATCTATATTTATAAGTGAAGCCAAATTGGTTTAGGATACCACAATGATGATATGTACTTGGACCACCCTATTTTTATTATATTTGTTTTTTTTACATGAAACAAAAATAATTTATTTAATATAATATATTAAACAAATAACTATATACATTTATAGTTTTTTTTTGAAAAAAATTTGAAATAAATTGAATTTTACTGACATGTCAATTTGTTTTTGATATGATTAAAAATACGTTTAATACATATTAATTAGTATTTATTATAAACTGTGTATTTAATAATCATTTTAATTATAAAATTATTTTTAGGATTTGTTTAATTTACCGGATAACAATTTGTTGTGAATGTAAATTTAGATGTTTAAGTGTTTTATATAATATATTAAAATCATTTTAGAAAATAATCATATCATTTGAAACACGTGACTCACAAAAAGGTCAAGAAGGGTGTATTTAAATACATAAGGATTTCGCATGCATAATACGGGATACAATAAATATTATATTGTTCAATCAGGATTTTAGAGCTTCATCATAATTGCTCTGTTTTGTTTGTAAACTTATATAAAGTCAGCTGTAAGATTTAAATTGTAGTTAGCCGGGGTAGATAGACTTTTATGGACAGCTCAAAAAAAAACTTTTTCAAGAATTCCCAGAAAAACGGACTGCTAATCCAATAAGGGTCAGAAAAACATTCCCTCTCCTCGCCCATGACAAGACGCACGGTGAATGACAATTTATTTGGTCCTAATTACGTTTCTTTCACCCCTACTCTTTATCGTATAATATCTGAAACGTCAGTGAACTTCGTCAACACGGTCATATAATATCAGTACTGTGTGTGGTGAATTTGAAAGCACGTTTCAAGTCTTGGAAAACAATGTGAAAAGAGTTTTATCGTCCGAAAAATATGAAATAGTGGTTGTGGTAAATAATCGATTTCAGACTTTTTTTTAGAAATATAACGAATACTGTGTATGGTAGAGTAAAACCAGCGAATACGAAAAAAGGGGAAAATTCATATTTTCGCGTTTTTGTATAGCCGGAACTTAGTATTCAAAGCACAGACAGCGTTTGGAAAACTGGAGTAGACGACGAATGAACACAGTCGCAGATGCACGTCACCCCTGACAATTTTTCTACTATAATATTGTGCAATCTATTTTATCCTTATTTATTTATGTTTATTTTTAAAGAGTAACTTAAAAATACTAAAAACTTAGTAGTAGTAACAGCGTTAGTAGCAATAGTGATTATATAAACCATAAAAAGTATGTTGATCCAAATTTTTAAATCATATATATAGTTATACAAATATTCTTAATTGACTTAATTTAATACCATAATTTTTAAGAATTTTATAAATGTACAAGTTGTGTAATAATAACTATTTAAAATTTGAATTATTAGCAAAATAGTTATACATTTAGTTAAAAATAAAATAATTAGTAAATATGTTTTATAATGATAATGTAATTTCAATTAATTGAATAAATGTTTTTTTCTCAAATAAAAATATAAGATGTGCCATTTACGTTCGGCAAGTTATAACATAATATAAAAATAAAATCGTATCAACAATTACTATATTATAATATTCTTGATACAAACTATTCTATAGTAATATATTTAAATAGGTACCAATGTTACTATATTGAGTATTAACTAATGTTTGGAAATGTAGATCGATCCTTATAATTTTCTCAGAAACATTAGTATTGATTTAAATAAGTGACATAAACGGAAAAAATATAAGTAGTGTGAAAATATTGAAAGAAGATATCTACTTTACCTATGTAGTTCAAAAAATTAATTTTTTGGCTTCGATGTCACAAAATCATTGAAAACTATATAAAGTTAAATAAACTGTAGAAATAAAGAAAAAGGTAAAATATTTTAATTGTTAAGTATATTAATTCCCATTCATATTTGTCTTTAACTTAATTTAACAATCGTCAATTATAACAATACATAACGAATATAATATCTTTAGTTGATAGAAATGAAACAAATAGACAAACTCTCAGATTAAATACGATTTTATTTGGCTTAACTATATTATTAAAAATTATAGATTTTAATTTGACAATAGATATCTATTGTATACGTGATACTATAAATAGTATTAATGGTATCACCTTACGTTGATGTTGGATAATATATTCAATAATCACGTATTAAAAAAGAAATAAACTTTTATGAACAAAAAAAATAATTTCTTGAATAAAATAACAATACAAATTAATAAATTACTTAAATAAATATTATTTAAATATTTATGTACTTATACTCTCAAATATTTAAATTCTTATTAAGTATATACCTAAGTATTACAATTTTATTTTAATGAAGTATTTTTTCACTCAAAAACTGATATTTGGTTAATGCACGAATATTTGTATCTCAACCATCGATTCGCAAAATTAGACTAATGTAAACAATATACCGAATAACGATGAGATATAACATGATTCCAACTGTGTATATTCTGTTGGTTATCTTGTTAATCAAAAATTTAAATAACGCATATCCTTTTACTTTGTATTATAATTATTATATATACATATGCGTTTTGTTTCCATACCGGTGGTTCCACAGAGTGTCCCCATTAAGTTTAATGACTGTTTAAAGTGGGACGGATGACGGAGGTTTCTTAAATGGAAAACCGTGAAACTGGGGTGGAGGTTAAATCTAATCTAGACAAGCGCCAGGAAATTATACAAGATATTATAAAGGGAGCAAGTAACGGTTTCGAACGTCTTAGGGAAACACGCTGCAGTTATTATTATATAATATTATGTATATACGTTTGTTTAAGTATAAACACACACATACCATTTATATATGGCAAAACTTGTATAATGAAACTGTAAAATTATGCGGATTCGACGTTATCCATTCAGTGGTGGATTGGATTTCGTTTTGCTCGCATATCTGAGTCACGTTCGAAATGATGTATTTTTATTAGTATAATACGATAAGTGTTGTATAGGTATGTAAGAGACTTATCTGATATATTAAGTAGCTTATTATTGATTTATAATCGAATAAAAACTCAATGTGAACGTAGTTGTTAAAGTTTGTACGGTTTAAACATAATATTAAAAATTATAATGCTGTTATATATTCATGTGCACAAGGTGTTTATATTTATTATAAACTATTTCTATTAAAACGTTTATTTTAAATTTAAATACATTTATTATCTAAGATTAATACAGAACTTAATAAATGTAAAACAAATCATAATAAAATAAAAAAACTTTAGAGTTAACTATGTAATATGTATAATATACTCTAAATTGATTAATAAGTATACAGAAAATACGCATTATTGGCGTTACTACAATATTTATTACCTACCTGCATTTACAGATACCACAATACACAAAATTATTATCAAAGTTATACTATAAACTGTAATATAAAGTGATCGCATATTGCACAAACAAAAATCTTCATTTTGGATTGTAATAATATAGCTGTGTTATTTACAATAATGTTTTATCTGTAACCTTAAAAAATGTCCTTAAACGACTTAAGTTAACACGATGCACTCTCGTCGTGAAATATTTACCAGAATTATTACAATGTATGTGACTGTGTAGTTTTAGGGTCGGTATGACCGGAGGGTAGGTAAAGAGATCCCTGACCGGAGGGTCCCTGTTGCTGTCGTGTTCCAATATGTTAACATTCATAAATCATCGTTTAAAGGGCTACTCCCTTCTGCCTTTTTACCTTGCCCGCAAAAATCGTGTCATCTATATGGAAATCAAACGTCATTCAAAGATATAAATGAAAAATTACGCGACGGAAACATCTATCCTCGTTCCTCGTTCTCCCTATTCCATTCTCTGGTAAGTATCGACTTCATAAAAAAAATAAAAATACTCCTTGACGTTATCTTACGCACAAATAACTTTTGTTCTGTCAGACATATTGGTCTGATTATAATAATATATTTTATTGGTAAACAAGTAAATTATTATCTCTAAAATAACAGACAAACATATTATTATTATATATTTATGTTAAGCGTTGTGGTTGTGGTTAGGTCAAAAAGTTCAACATTATTAGCAACACAACATTTAAACGGAATTCAGTACATAACAGTATATAGTCATATTAAAATATAAAGTAATAAATATATTTATGATTTAATAAACCCATTTTTCAATGCATAACTATAAATGAATATTTAATTTTATAATATCTAACTATAAATTGCATTCAATATCTATGTAATTAAATATTTTATGTTTCAAACAGATTTTAACGTTTTTAAACATAAAAAAAAAAATATTAAATCCATTTTTTAATTTTTTTTTTTTTTTTTTTGATTTTTTAATTTAATAACATTGATAGTAAGTGTAGGTTTTCTAGAAAGGTTGTAAATATTGTTAGGCCCTAGGGTAAATATAGATACCTACGCGTGTATTTTTGGTAGGAATTTATGAGCTAAATTCAATTTCTTTAGATATAAAAAAAAGGGGAATGCCACCCTTGGTCAGTAAAATAAAAAAAATACTCGTTGAAAATGGATCTATGAATTATTGGCGACTTTTATTTTTTTTTATTAGCGATAACACTGGCGTCCGTGAGCTCGCATCATATCCAACGGATAAAAAGACAAAAGCTCTAGAAGTGGGAAGAAAAAAACCGTTTGAACGACTAAAGAAATGTGCAGTCTTAAGCCGAACCGTTGTCATTTTATGACTTTTTTGATAATTCCATTAAATATAACTCGTGCGAATGAAGTGACAAAAAAAAATTAATTTTCGGAAAAGAAATGTGAATGGATTGTATTTATTATACCTAAGTACACTTTACAAAACCATTTTGAGTTTACATGGTTAACTAAATATTTTACATTATTATAGGATCACAATTATAACATTTTAACATCAACATTTAAAATACTAATGCAATAATAAATAAAATAGTTGTACTTATATATGTTTTGCACAATAATAAATATAATAACTTAAGTAGGTATTTCAGTTCTATAACAAAATTATATTTTGGAACTTTTGTTTTATCCTATACGGATAATAAATTAAAAAGACATTAACTATTCTATAAAAATTTAACATTACCTAATTAATAGCTTATCATCAAACACTTTTTTACACAATAAACTAGTGTAAATAAAAATATAATTTAATTTTTTAACTATAAATAATTACTATATAAGTATAATATTTCTAAATAAATAGGTTAGTTAACTGACTAGATGTAAACTGAACACTTGTAATTTCAAAAATGATTTTAATTAATATTAATAATTAACGCTAATACAAGTATAGTTAATATAAATTTATAAATAATTTTTATAATGTATTAGGAAGTAAATTGCTATAGAGAATATAAGTTTCAAATATTTATTATTTACTTTCAGATAATACAGATTATGGTATAATACTATGTACGTATTTTATAAATACTTTGTCATTTAACCATATGGTTTTAATATTGGAAGTGTAAATTATAATTACTATAATAGCATTACAAAATACAAATTAGTTAATTTTTAACATTAAATTATTAAAATATTAAGATTATAGTTTATAAATTGTAATTGAGTAATACAATTTATTATTGTGAAATGTATTCTGCAAGAATGAATAAATGTGTATAATCTAAAAACTTCAAATGTATAAATATTTAAAAAAAATCAAAAATAATAATAACTGATACTTATGAAAATATAAGCTTAATATTTTTTATAATAGTTCAATCATATTAGAAATTCATGAATAATATTTGGTCACATAATTTTCAGTGCTATTTGTATATTATACACTAATTAAGACTGTATATTAGGCTCAGTATTGTCGCAAAATACCTTGGTCAGAGGTCATCCATCCAAGCATATTAGCAACGTTTCTACAAATTTTACAATAATGAATAACATACATTGTACAACTTATCATGACTTTATTTTCCTTTATTAATCCATACATGGTGAATAATATTTATGTTTAATACGGTACATTATTTATAATATCGATAAAAATAAACCAAAGCTTGATATTAATAGTTAAAACCACTCATTGGTAAAAAAAATGAACAATTAGATATGTTTCATATTATGTTAAAACCAATGTTTTATTTTAAATTTTGTTGATAAAAATGAAAATTGTTTTTTGTCTTAGAAATTTTTTTTTTAAATTTTAAAATAATAAAAGGCAAAATAATAGTACACAACTGTGCAAAAGCTCGGTTGTTTGTAAAGCTCACTAGTAGGGTTGGAGAATTTCTAGGGGCGGAGAGGTGGAGCTTCGAGTAGCACAATAACGACGCCGGCGAACTACGTGCCTTGCATATACAAACCAATAGTGCCGAGCGCTTACTCTCTGTCCGTTTCTCTTTCTCATTTTAACTTTTCTCTCTTTCTTCCTCTCTTTATCTTTCTCGCTCTGTATTCTCTCTTTCTTCCTATAAGTGTATATATATTGACTTAACACAACGCCTATTTATACTTAGAAGTAGACAGTATATTGTGATGGATAACAAAAGACAATTTTTATCTGAAAACATAATAAATATAAAATACAAATTATTCTATTTAATTACCCGAATTTTAAAATAAAAGCACTTATCATAATTTTTTTAATTTTTGATGGTACGTAATAATACTTTATGAATTAGGTATTAAATATTTTAAGAAAATTGAAGACTATTATATTACATTATATGAGCCAATCGTCTTTTTGTCATTATATCGTTATTGTGCACAAATTAATAAATTATTTATTATAGTTGTAGTCTTATAGGCGTTATATATATTTGTGTGAAAAAATGTTGATATTAAAAGGACATCCCAATTTCTTAAATCATTTTTAGTGTATAACTTATAATTTATAATAGTCAGTATTCTACAATAGACCAGTATTTAATTTATATTATATTTATTTTAATATAAATCATTATTTTATAGTACTAAAATATGAATATATTATTATTATGATAACATAAATGGCAATAATTTGTTAAACGACTGTAAATTATAATATACAACATTAATATACCTACACATAATAGTATAATATACATTCTATAATTTAAAACAATGTAAAATGTCGATAATAACATAGAATTAATATTTAACCTATAATGGCAGAATTGTTTAGATTTCGTACACATGGATAAGAAAATATTTGTGTAAAGATTAATCGTAATTTACACTTACAAACATTATTACGTAAGTACCTCCTTACTTCTGATATAAAAATTATCAATTATAACCAATAAAACTGTTTCATTAAAAATGTATCGTTATTTCGAATTTTATCATTTTTAGATTTGGAACGCTATTGGTCTTACGCCGATAGTTGTTTTTTTTCTGTCGTACAGATAAAAACTTTTGCAGTTGGAAAAACTGTTAAAAAGTTTCATGTATATCAATCGTGTAAACATTTTAGTTCATGATAAATGTTACGATATTTGTACATATATATATGTATATATTTGCTTTTACGTATAGCCGGAACATAAAGTAGGGGAATTTCCTTATCCATGTAAATTCCGTATGACGTATATACACGTAGTCACATAAACTGCCTAGACAAAAATTTCAAAAGTAGTTTTATTGGAAAATAAACCTTTACTTACAGCCAATAATTTAATGCTTTCAATTATTGTATATATATATATATATATATATTAGGTACTCAAAATTATTCTTGGATTGTTATTATACGATTAATAGAGTGCACAAGAATGGTTTATAATGTTTTGTTACGTTTTAAAAGTTTATCTCGACTTTTAACTATTATTATCTAAAATAAGTTGTACCTATCGATTTATTTTTGTTTTTTTATTGAAATTGTATTGTACTCCGTATGACAGTACTCCAATCGATGTGTCCCTTAAGCGATATAACTTTAAATTTTAAAATTGAACATACTAAATTAAAATAAGTAATTCTTATATTATAATATGAAATAAACATTTATTTTTAATTATAATTGAAAAATACTAAACATTGAACAGTATATTAAAATATCAAAAATCAGGATATCGTATTTGAAACTCGTGTTGATGTATTTGTTTCTAATATCAATTCATGTCAACTGGACTACATAATTGATCGTGTTGTACAACAAACAGCTGTTTTGTTAACGCGTGACCAATCGCTTGTGGCTGGACGAATTCGCGTCACGTCTATAATATAAAGACGACCGTTTTAATATGCACCATGACCATGCACCGCCCTAAGTACCACGTGAGATATCGATGATGATGACGACTACCGCGGTTACGTGTGGGTTAGTAGTGAAACGACCCAGTTTCACACTCACCCCTCTAAAAGATTGGCGACTGAGGAACAAAGAAAAAACCAGTATAAGAAATGTCTCCCCAGAGACCGTAACAATGAAAGATCATCGTTTTATAATTGAATCAGATTATATTATAGAAATGTTAACGTCTTAACTAACTGCATTATTTCATTGATACCTATGGTATTTATGTAGTATTTTATATGGGTACATTATGAAATTAATCCTATCTGTAAGTCAATGAATTATATAGTAGGTAGATATTATACTTATTTACAAGATATATTAAATACAGACATGCCAAATAAATGGTATACAATCAAGTGCAATAAGATATTAAAACAACAAAAGGGGTTTTCATATTTTCTCTTAAAGTGATTATTAAGAACATCTTACCTACATTTACAAACTCTCGTATGGTTTGTTGTTTGCCTATCTTTCTTTAAAAAGGCGTTTTGTCATACAATAATAATATTACACGGTATTCGATATCCATCGTATATAAGGAGTTGAATATAGGCAATTTTTTAAAACTTTTCTATATTATAATATTATAATGTTTATTATCAAACTTACAAGTTATAACCTACCTAATAACGATAATAAAAATAATTTAAAAAATATCAAATTTGTTATTTAATATTTTTTTAAATAATGAAATTTTGTTAACTTAACATAACTGAAATTAAAATACTTATTAAAAATATAATTTTATCATATTATTTCAGTATATTTATGGGTATATCTAATCATTTTAAGTCAAACTAAAATTAATTTTAATATTGTAATATGCAGTAGCATGACTGTGATACCAATTCAAAGCCATTGATTTTATAGCTATAAGGACATCTAAAATAATTTATATTTTTTATATTAAAATTAAAATACTTGGAAAAATTATTATTTTATTTTTATAACTATAATTTTATACTTAAAAAATAAACCAATATAAGTTGCATTCACGAAAGTTGTCACTAAAACTTTCATTCAAATTACTTGTAAAATCACTATTATCAAATTAAATGTCAGATATTTAATGTTTTTATAGGTACATTATACATATTAATTAAATAATAGATACTAATAAAATATCTATTAGTTATCTAATATTAGTAATTATTATACCTAAACACAATTATTTACTTCTCAGTATAAATTTATAATTTAAATTTGGAACAACAGAAAAAAGAATTATGTATTAATATAGTGCAGTTTAAAATACTATAATATGTGAAAAAAATCAATTAATCCTATTATCGAATTTTTAAAAAGAACTATGTTCATTTGACATTTTAAAACCTTTGAAATAGTTATTCAATATTATTTGCTTGTGGCTGAGTGCCAAAAAACTTCGTATACCTACACTACAGTACAATAATAATATGTAAGTGATTGCTCAGCAACAAGTGCACTGTATTATATTATACTCTGTATACATAAGGTAGATTATGATATAATACCGAATGAGATAAATATCTCGGGGTGTTTACTTTTAATAAGTAGCTTACGGAGCCAGCCATGAAGGTGCGAAAATTAAAGTTACTTCTCTTTCACCCCTTCGGCAAGGTTTAAATGTGAGGGAACTTTCATTTCAAGAACAGCCAGGAAAAATATGAAGAGTGAATATTATAACTAAACTTACAATCTACACACGAAATCCCACAAAAAGTAAGATTGAATAAAATAAAAAATAAAAATTGATCATGATAATAAAACAAACAAAAACCCGAGAAGTTGCTTCTGCTGTATAGCGGATTTCGAATTTATCTTGTAATTTAAATTAGTCACTTTAAGATTTTAATTTGATAGTAAAACATTGCATATTCGAAAAAAAAAATTTGAGCAGGATTACATATAAGTCTCTGTGAATAATGAATAGTGACTTTACTGAGTACTCAGTCTAAAAAGACGAAAAAGAAAAAGATTTTTTTTAAATTTATTTGTACGTATTACTATCATTAACAAGATGTCTAACTGATTATTTTTCTTCTAAACATGGCATTTGTTATTTATTATTAGATGGAGTTATTTTAATAAATAGGTACTGACAATTTATTTAATTTTTCCTTTCCACCGCCACATTAAGTATAAATTATCGAATGACTACCAAATATTACCTTCAATATTAAAAATCGTAGCATTTTTTCTGCAGTATAAAGTAAATATCATAAAAGGTATTTATGCAAACACAAATTATAAAACTAATACTTACATTTCTATTACTACCTATGCTTAAAATCTAATATAACACTGTGATTTAATTACTACAGTATTATAAAATGGACTGTGCATCATTCGTACAGATATACGAAAACGAAACTAACTGATAATTATGTAACATTGATATTGATATAACTACTAGTATATTATTTTACAGAAAAAATTTACAGGAATGTAGGATATGGTCATTATACTGCAATACATTATGATTCATGACAATACTTAAAACAGTCATAATAATAATAATAATAAAAATGAAAGAAAGTTAAAAGAAAAAAATTCATCAAATATAGAAATTAAATTAAATATAGAAATACCAGTGGGTCTCAACCTTTTTTTTTTACTAAAATCGAACACTGCGTCAAAACAATATACAATTTTAACTAAATATTATTTTAGAATTATTCTTTTATTAAAAAAAAAAACACGGTACGCAGAAAAATAATCTACTTACTGTATATACTTATGCAAATATTCAATAATCCAGTTTCAAAATAGTTATTTTAAACTTTAAATTGTCAAATAACCCTTGTACCTAGGTCACGTCACCACGGTTGAGAACCATTGATCTATACCATCATTTAAATAAACACTTAAATTTTGTTAACTATTAATAATTTGTTATACACATTCTATAAAATATGTAAGTATATGTTCATTGCACTTTTTTTGTATATGATGCATTGACATCGACATAAATAATTATATAAACTATTTTTAACATAATGTTATTATACATTTATACAGAATGTTACATGATAATTTTAATAGTAAACCATATAATGATATAATATCGCATATTGTCATCGAGCACCAGCATATAATATAAGATTTTGATTTGATTTTTTTTTTAATTCTTAGAATAAAATTTTATGATTTAATACCTATTTTTTCTTTTTAAGTTAAAAATATTAAATGAATGTTAATAAAATCAACATGCATATTATAGTGCTTACTGCTTATCTATAAAGAAATATTAGATTTAATTATTTAATTTATAATTGCATGTTTAATAAAAATTATATAATATGAAATACCCGGAACTATAATATTACATTATAATGTGCTATGAAATTTGATTTTTAACTATTCTTGTAAGTGCCTACTAATTAATCTAATATTTTTATCAGAACAAGGTATCTACATTTTTAAAAGGTAAGCATTTTAGATATATAATCTAAAATGCTTTGAAAGTTGAAAAAATGATAAACTACACCATTAATACTATGACTAATAACTGTTTTAAACATATGGGAGTAGGTATGCCTAAATCATTATTCTGTATATTGAGCTATTAAGTATACTGAACGTCGTAAAGCCATCAAATAAACCCAAACCCTATTTAAATAATAACCACCATATTATATAAGCCATTAGCTATCTAATACTTTGGTAACAAACCGGGTGCTGACAATAATGTTTAATATACTAGGTAAATAATCGTTAAATTTAAAATTAGATCAGGAAGTAAATAAAGAAATAATGAAATGATCAAAAACGTATCAAAAATATAATACGATTGTAAGCAATAATATAAGCGCAGTTTGCAATGTGCAATAGAGGCGTTTTGATAGGTAGAAACGATTGATAACAAATTATATTTCTTTTTTTTTTTCTATACGCATTTTGTGGATATTTTATGATTTAGCATTAATAAACCAAGAAAACGGCACATCGGAAGCGTAAATATATATATATATATATATAGTTACATCTATAATAGCACGAACGTTGGCACACCTGTCGCCGTGGTCGTTGAATCGTTATCGTGCACACACGGTCATCTGTCATGACCTTTTGAACTTCACCACACACACATACGCACACATACACGTTACGTCATTACATGTACCTATATGATATTAAATTCATTATTTCCAATTCGTTTGGATTTATAGGGCAACGGTCGAACGGACATTAAAAAAAAAATAAAATAAACCACAGCGGGTGTGTGGACGGATAATTGAAAAGAGAATATTTTGAAGAAAAAAAAAAAAACACAATTCATAAAGCGAATATAATATCATTATATTATAGGCAGGTATACAGGTATCTAAATATAATGCCGGAAAACAAATAAATATCTCGTCGGACGCGCAGCTAGTAATAATAATAATATGTACAGCATCACAGCGTAAAATATGACGATGATAATAATAATATTATAATACGTCGACGATGGGTCGTTACTCGTTTGTGCTGTCGTATCGGTCGGCGGTGGCGGCAGCTTTTTGTCGCGGTCAACGCGATATTAATTGAAGGTAAAAAAAAAAAATACGTGCGATGACGAGACGGGTGATAAATGGGGCCCCGTCGTTAGGGCAAGTCCTCCGCTATAATAGTTGTAGTTTTGCTCTTCCCACGACGCCGCGGCAGATTGTTTTGATAACGGACGAGCGGTCCGACCGATACGCGATTGCCATTATCACGCATACCGTACGCCGGTACGGTCACATTTTACATAGGAATCGTATATCAGCTGATTCTTTTAATGCGAGAACGTTATTGTAGGCGTTGTGTTGAGAAATATTGATATTTAAATGATTCGAAGTAATTCCGGAAAAACGTTATTTTTTTTTTAATGGCAACATAACAATTTAAAGTCCGAGCGCTCCGATGAATGCATTCATTTTACTATCATTGATTAGATCTTTAAGTTTCGGGATTGTTTTTGGTAGAAAATTCGATCTAGTTGGTACCAAGGAAAAACGGGAACTTTAACACAAAACCAGTTTTTGACAAAATCGATTTTTACTTAGTGTAAGCAAATGAAAGACGTAGTTTCAAAAATGTTTAAAAATGTATAAAATTAATAAATACGTACAAATGTGTATGTCAAATTGTAGTTATACTTGTCATTTTATTGAATAGATTTCTAGGTTGATCCGTTGTAAAAATGTAAAATATGAAGAATTCAAAAACTGCAACTCTTAAAATTTCTGAGCTCAATTAGTCCATGAATTTAAGGGTTCTAAAGCACATCGGCAGATAGTTTTATATCATTATGAAATATATTTTAGTTAGGTACTTCTTACCACCACAAGAACAATATAATTTGGGTTTTTGGATTTTATTTTGAAACTGTTAAACACACATAAAAAATATTGCTTTCATAATTATCCAAAACATAATAAGTGATGGAAATTTCGATTATAGTTTATTGTTTTCTACAGACAAGTTGCATAAAAAATTAATATATTTTAATATATATAAAGTACAAATAACTAATAAATAATAACTCTATAGTTAATGCTTAATTAAAATTGTTCACGAATGACAAGGACGTTAAATGTAATTAATAAAATATTTCCATCCAAGCCATAACATTTTATTAAGGAACTTTTAACCAAATATTCATATGAATTCATAAGAGGAATGTACAAGATAATGGTCGATCGTATAGGATTTATTAGACTGGCAAAAAAATATACACATACCAATTCGCATGAAATAAACACTATTGGATACGTAAATATTTATAAATTAAAATAAAAACAAAATTAAATTTGGGCTTTTATTAAAAACACAAATAAATTATTGCTTTTGCAATCAATATTTTACAACTATGTTTAATTTAAATAACCAAATTTTTGAAACGAATAGGTATAGGTGATTACAAGATTAATTGAAGAATTAATTTTTTTCTGTACCCGCATTTACAATTAAATACAGATATTTTAATATTATATAAAAATGAAGTATATTTTATGAATAACTAGAAAATAAAATAAAAATATTTTTAATTCAAGTGGTTTAGTTTTAAATTTAGTTTATTTGGGGTAAAATTAAAATACAACTGAGAAGACTGTAATAGAGTGTATTTACTCAACCATTATTTTTTTATTTGTTACAGGCGATAATTCATTTTAGTTTTTACGCCTTATGATTTATGCTGCGTTAATTGCGTGAGCATAAATCACCCGGTTTAATTTTGTCTTGAGCTCCATGCACAACTGGACGATTTAACGTGTAATAGGATATTGAACAAATACGATCCAACAAAACATAACATATTTCAGTAATTTATCAAATTTACATATATCTTAACCATGGTATTTTGAAAGTGTATAATGCACATTAAAACAATGAAACACTTCATAGTTCATATAAACGAATAAAGTTTCTTTGGACACTAAAACTATTCATTTATAATAATGATGGATAATGTAGCACTCGTTGTTGTATATAAATGTAAATACTACATAATATAGGTATAATTTTTAAAATAATAAATATTTTCGTACATACATGTATAATTTTATGTCTTTCAAATTATTTTTCACTCAAATCAGCAGGCATTTAATATTGTAAAAGTCCAAATAAATATTTAGCAAAAATTAATTTTTAATTTTTGATATTTGAGTCGTACTGATTGCTTATTAGGTATACTTTGTAATAATAAAATTAAAAATATATTCATTGATTATATAAAAAATAACACTTAAAGATCATGGCATCTTCTAAGTAGTATCTTTGAGTATCTGTAGTCCTGTAGATACTCAATATCCGTAAAACATAAAAAATATTTCTTAAATTGCGTGTTTTAATAGAATAACTATTTATAACAGAGTATAGGTGTTTATAAAATATATAGGTACTAAAGGTACCGACTTATGTGTCATATTAAATATACACAAAAAAAATTATTGAATATTCGAAATGTAAACAATTGATATTATGAAACCAGTGTTTATTTCAAACCTTCTATCCCTGGATAGGGGGAGGGGGGTACGTAAATTTTCGAGGGGGTATGCCATAGGACTAAATAATAATAAAGGGAATCACAAATATCGTATACATTTTATGAGGTTATTCCGAACTATATTAATATTATACTAAGAAATGTATTTTACTTGCGCACGAGTTATAATAATTGAAGTCTTTACTCCTTAGTCCTAAATATTATTATATACAATAATATAATATCATTAGGATTTAATATGAAAATATATTGTTTTGTACATAGGTACCTACACTGCTTAAACTGCAATCCTGATTTATTTCATAAGAATTTATAGCGCATCGATTTATTCATTCGTCGGCTATCATTTCGTCGCGTGGACCGCTTTTATAATATTATGTTTAAGTTACTTACACTTACAGTAAGTGCAACTTTCGTGGCATGTAACATTGTAATAACGATTGTAAACTGCTGAGTATTACGAACGTGCAATAATGACGTGTCAATTAGTAGAGGTAAAGATATACGTTCTCGGCGAGGGGCCACAGCGGGAGAATGTATGTTTGCCGACAATAAAACAAATGCGGGTTTCAAATATATTATATTATGTTAATAATATATATAATATGTAAAGATACACACATAAACATGTAGATACTCGAAATTATGCATTGCGTAGGAAAGAGAAATATTATTCCGATTTTCGACGTCACGGGTCTTTTTTTTTTTAAAAAGCATTTAATTAAAATTATTAAAATAAAAATAATAAAATCCTATTGTTTCAACGAGGCCCTTGAGGCGAGATGTCCTCGGCGGCGCGGCGACGTTGGTGACGTCACAGAGTCTACTGTATATTTGTGCGCGGCGATCGTATCCTTAAAGGATGACGGACATCGCCTGCTGTTCAGTGTACCTACATGTATATAAAAAACAGATATACCAGTTTCATTCAACAACCGGCGTTCACTGCCACACCTCTTTTGTTACTCATTCTTAAAAGAAAAAAAATAATATCGTAACGAGAGACGGAAAACGTTGCACGTAATATTTTCTGTCCCGTTTACCAAAAAAAACCACCGCCGCAGCCGCCAATGATGATAACATCTAAACACGATATTTTAATTTAACAACGCGCGCGCAACTCGTTTTATCATTATCATTATCATATTTTTGTTTTTACCGCCGAAAGCCACAGGTTTCGCCACTTCAGAATCATATCATGCTGTTAGAAATATACACATTTCTGTAATAGTTTTTGTGATTCGAAATGTTAATACTGTCACGACTGAGAAATGTAAAGCATTTACAATACCTGTGTATTGTAATTATATATACTTATTGTTTAATTTATTTAAAAATTATATAATGTTTGCAATGTAAGGTCCTAATAAGTAGGTATGTAAATTTGCAATTTTTGAACAATTAAAATAAATTTTGTAATAATCCATTATAGATTTTTATTTGGAGCGCTTGTACAGAGCCAGTATCTATATTATGTTATTATTGAAAAAAAACTGAGAGTGAATATTAATAAAATAAAATTAACTCAGTAAAAGAAGAATAATACTGACAAAGAAGTATATCACATATAGTGATTTATGTAGTTTGTCCTCGATTGTCATGTTACTAATAATAAAGTTTACGTATGTTCTTTTTTATCTAACAACGTTCCCGTCATAAAATTCGTATAAATCTTAAAAGACTAGTCAATATCACGGTTGAGACAAAAAAAAAAAAAAAAAACATTTATCATTAGTATTATTTTTTTTATTTTAATTTTAAATTTAATTTCTTTAAAAGATATAACCTTGTTGTAAAAAAATACAACTGAAGATTTTTACACTCGAGGTGTATTGAAGAACCGGACAATGATCTGCTTATGTATATTTATTATTATGTACTCCAAATATCACTTCAAAGTTGCACATAGAAACGAATTGCATAAAAGGGTTCGCGGTTGGATTATCATTTATTTACTTAAATAAAAAGAAAACCAACACACAAAGAGTAGAAAGCATCCTCACGGATAACATCTATTTTAATATGTATAACTCATACATATCAATAGATACAAATCTATTTACGTTGTGAGCTTTACATGGTGTATTGTTATTTACACTGCTATTTATGAGTAATATCAAAAGTATATAAACTAATAGGCTTTATTAGTATTTTATTTTTATATATATAGCATGAGCTCATTTGTGAACAATAGCCATTAAATTAGATCAATCTAGAGCTTCTAATTTACTTAAGTAAATTTCTCCAAATATGTGAATTGTAAAACTATTTAGTAGGTATCTTAACGTAAACAAATACATTGGCAACAAGATTATTTCAACATTGCGGTGAATGAATAAAATACCTTATTATAGACGCTAAAAATAAAACAGAGAGATAGTATTGCAAACGAAGGGACGACCTGAGGGATGAAAAACGTTTTAATAAGAAACAGAGAAGGGCTAGCAATGTAAAGGGACAATAATGATAAAAACTGCCAGTGCAGCCGGCGCGGTCATTATGTAAACGAGAGTCATCAAAATAGTAGTGACCGCTGTTTGCCCCTACATAAGTTTATATCTGTTTCCCCGATGGGTCAAGGGTTGTTTTTATATCCACGTTCAGCGCCCTAGCCATACAATTTCTGACCAAAAGCTGTAGGGTCAGCCAGCTAAATCGACCAATAAAAGTGTATATATGTATATCGTACGATAAATTTGAAAAAAAATAGGCCTGGCTCGATGGGGTTTTATCCAATATACATATTGATTTAACCTAATCTATGACTAAAAACAAAATTACATTGGTATGTTGAATGATTTTTGAAATACACCTCTGTAATGGGCTACTCGTTTCAATGAAATTTGTATTTAAATGGAGGATGAAAAATGAGTACTATATATTAATATATATGTATATACATATTGCATGAATATAAATAAAAAAAAGTCATACAATGGTTTATGTGACATTTTTATTTTAATAATAACTGTAATACGATATAGACATCATACATGACTGCTTATTTGTGGTTATCCATCTACTATCGTAGAATCGTCTAAAAAGAATAAAACTTTTTTTACATGAAATAGGTTAGATTATAGGTAGAGCATGGAAATGTAGTCGTCTTGATATAACATATAACTACGTTTTAACGATTCATTATGGAAATACAATAAATATATATATATATATATATATATATCAAACAATATGAGCTTTTATATTTCTCGACTTAAATTATTCTGATAATGTCCGTATATAATTAAAATTAAGAAAAAAAATTCGATTTACCAGCTGTGTCCTGATTAGCCCTAACTATTTATTTACTATACATTATACTTTACAAATATATGGTCACTCAATTATCCTGTTTTCACTGAGACATAAAAAATTAGTCTAAGTCACTGCGATGGCCAATAGCTAGGGTTAGGTTTAAAGTTCATATTATCATAAACATATATATATATATATATATATATATATCTACCTACTTAATTTTCGACAAAAATGCAATTCTCAAACATATGTACTTACATACGGTATACATTTATGGAATATATATATATACATAAATACATACGCATATTTAATTATTTAAAAATATACCTAGTTGAATTTTGTTTTTATTATTTTTAATATCTTAAGGAATAAAAATAAACGTAAAACAAGTATTAATTCATCGTCAACTTATGACAACTTTGAATGTGCATTTTTGACTATACTTTTCTTATTTATATATTAGTCACAAATTTATACATTTAATTTAAATACTTTTAAAGAACTAAAACAAAATTATAATCCAATAATTATTTTAAAGCCGGTAACTACACTCAATTTATTATTGTATACTTATAGATATATAAAGTTATATAAGATATATAGGTATTTCATATTAATACTACCATTGCATTGAATAGAGTCTCCGAAGTTGTAAGAGTACTTATTGATCTTTGATAACCATTTGCTAATGATTACTATACTAATTTATTAGTATTTATATTGTTTTCTTCGTCAATTAAAGCACATTAATTCTATATGATTGATTCAAATTATTTATAATAAAATAAATAAAATACGTTTTTCAATATCAACTGTTATTACCACCGATAACATCATAACATTCATAACAATATTATAATGTCTGATATCGAATCACCATTTTAATAATTTAACGTCTAGGGGGTTTCGAATATTTGCTTACAATCCGTTGCATTGCACTGATTTTCTTCGAAATTACATTTTGTCGAAAATGATTACTTTTTGGTTTTACGCGTCTCGATGAACTGTACGGCCGCATCATCCGAACGGGCATCACCCATTCGTGCACGGGACGTGCCGACAAACTTCTCAACAGCGGTGGTGGTACTTGATTAAAATAAGACGTCATCGTCACAGTTCGATGTATAAATGACAGCCCATTAACGGGCACGACGGCGGCGGCCCCCGGAGGATCCATCTCCTCTCTTATTTGCATCCAGATTGATAATATCTCTGTACCGTTCTTGCCACTACCGCCACTCGTACTCCACTACACCTTTATCTTATTGTGTGTGTATATGTGTGTGTGTGTACGTGTATGCATATATATAATGTGTATACTACATTATAATATTATGCTGCCCCTGCACCAAGCTAATTTTCTCTCCCTGTCCTATTTTCACAAAGTCATTTGTTACACGATTCTCTTGTTGACGGCGACGGTATGATTACGGCCGGTATATATACGTACTATAGTAACTGTCGTTACTTATAAGGACCCTTCATGTATAAAACCTGTTGGACCCGAGTGCGTATTAGTGAGCATACACGCCGTAGATGTGACTCATTTCGATCGTCCGTTTTAAAATGATCTCTAATAATTAAAGTGTCCTTGTTAAAGACCGTTTAAATATCACGTTATCATGACATTTAATTACATCCGTTATCAATCATTTAATAAAGTATAAATGCATATTAATATCACATTTAAATTATTTTCAAATGTTTAAATCAACTTATAGGAGAATCTATAAAGTTAAGATTTAATTTGAGTAATGAAAATATTCTTGTATATTTATTGATCTACATTATATATCTAAGATAATAAGTACTTATACCATTTTATTGTCAATATTTTTGATTATTTATACGTATTTTAATAAACTTAATGACTGTATAAAAATTATTGATTTTAGAAACTGATTAAATAAAGTAATTAAAGATTTCACAAAAATTACATCATGAATAATACAAATAAAAAACTAAAATACTATTGAGTTTGATATTGAATACAGAAAAGTAATTATTGATATTATTGTGGTATATTACGTATATCCGTAACGACCAACGTTCTCGTGTATTTTTGTTTAAACGCAGTAAATAATAGAGTTTGTAAATTCGACAATTTGACAACACCTATATATATATATATATGTGTGTGTGTGTGTGTGTGTGTGTGTGTGTGTGTGTGTGTGCGTGTGTGTTTCGAACTGTAAATTACATTTATAAGATACACAGTAATATTATAATATACAAGAGTAATTGATAACATATTTTGATGTATTGAAAAATGAATGTTATACCGTTGTTTCTTATGAAAATGATCGGAATGTTCAGTTAACAGAAGTCATGGTGTGTTCGTATTATTTCGGCCCATTAAGTAAAACAGAAAAACAAATGAAACGAACATTTTTTCAGCTATTTGCGTCTTGGTGTTCGGCGAAAGAAAGAGGAGAAGGGTTCCTCCGGTGACCGGTGACAAATGGGCATAAGAGGCCGATGGTAGAAAGAGCGTATATACCGATTGCCGAATTCTTAAGGGAACAGTTCGTTTTTATTGGATTATCTTAGGGCGTCAGGGCGAGGAGGGTATTAAAATTTTAGACGGAAATGAACCCCTGGAGGTAATTTCCTTCCGACTTTTATTCTACTACCCTTCACACGAAAACAGCTATTTCTTTTATGTTATGTTAATTTCTTTTTCGGTCCGCCACCGTCGAGGGGTCAAATACGCGCATTTTTATATATACGAAGTGCAAAATGGTAACAAAAAAAAAAAAAAAAGAAGCTCTGTAATTGTAATTATTGTATTTTTTCTCTTTACGTTTTTCCTTAGACTTTTTCATTATTTCGACTATAAAACATGGGCTGGCAATAAAAAAAAAAGCTAGAGGGAGTTTTAATCAAATCGACATGGGATTCGACAGCGGTGGCGTTTGCTGTTTTGTGGCTGCGCTTTTTTCTCGTTAAAACTTTTTGGTTTTACGATAATCATACCACCTCGAAATAAGTCGTAAATGTTCGAATCGCTTGAAATCAACATTTGTAAATATAAATTTTAACAATGGTATGAAAACAGTGACTTACTATAGGGTTTAAAAATTGTATTTTGACAATTTTTTAGTTAAAAATCAAGATATTCGATCAAAAGTGAGTGATCAGTTGAATTAATATTTTATAACTTACATAACGCATTTAAAAATAGCTTCATAACATAAAATAAAAAAATCCTCGGTTAATTTTAATATTTTATACTTCAATTCGATTTGCATACAAATTTAATAATATTTTTTACATGATTGAGTTACAAAACTGCAAATACATTGAAAATTACACGATGGAATATTATTAACTATAATAATATTCAGAAACTGCTTTAAAAATGTTTGAATGACAATTATTATGTTTTATTTATTCATCTCTTGCAAAACTATCCAACGCTGCCAGACGCTGACTCTACGTAGGAAAAAACGCATTTATTATATAATGTACATTAAAATAAAATCTTAAAAAATAAGAGAATCCCTTGGAAAATAAAACATCGTCGTCGGCAATCGAAATAAAATATTTACAAGGTCAGCCGCGGGGGCCAATGCATTAGCTGCTGGTACGCGAGCGGCCAAGAAATGAAGTATCTGTCCCCGCGGACCTTGTACCACTGCGGTCTGACTAAATGGATACGAATGGCCCATAAAAAAGATGTTTGGGACGACCATAAAAATGAATCATTTACTACTCTATGTGCACAAATACAACTGCAGTAGCCCGTTCAATCATAGTGATTGCCCGCAGTAAATTTACGTTTTTAATCTCACCGCAATTGTGAAGAGGATTCAGATCCCAAAAATATAGAAAAGAAATCGATAAAATATCCGATAACCGTCTGCAGGCGAGTTTCTCTCAGGAAATTCACTTTATTGTTATATAGACAAATACACTTAAATATAAGTTCACTAATTAGTTCTTAATATTGTTATCAATCGATAATAAAAATAAAAAATACATCTTGCCGTTAAAACTGATAATGTTATATAACCATATTATATATTTACTATAATATTATACTGCAGCGACAAGGCGAAGCCTTTAGATAAAAAAAAAATATATATCATATATCATATATTATATAACATGGTTATTATTTTTTGATAATTTATAGTTAAATTTACAATTCAATTCAGAACCACGATTTTAGACTTTGAGTTAACTCCCACCTGCCAACACTCAGCTAGTGTGCTTGACTCCCTATAACATGTATTCCGTTAAATGCATATTTTATATAATATTAATTTCTATAGTTCATCGAAATCTGTGTTCTAGCTGAAATGTGTTCTTTTCCGATCAAATTCTTACTAAGCATTAAAATATTTATAAATACGTTGAAACTTTCAATCGGGAAATCCAGCAACTTAAAATCGGTATCAATTTATTACGTACATTATATAAATCAAAGAAAGTTTGGTCTCCATAAACATAATATTTTTGAATCATACTATGATATATATATATGTGTGTGTGTGTATCTATATGTTTTGGAATAAAACTGTTTAAATTAAATTCTTTTTTGATTTACAGTATGTAATGAGTAATTACTAATTTATATAATTATGAATAAAAGTTGTTTTCAAAAAAGTGATTCACGGTAAATAAAAATACATATTTCTTAGTTCCTATTGATGACTACAAAAAACCGTTTAGAATTTTTAGTGGATATAATATGCTATCAAACAAATTTTTATATTACGGCTGTAGGTATATAAGTAAATACAATTTTCAGCATAAGAACAATATGTATTTAATCATAATGGAGATCGGATATCCGCATAGAAGATGGATTAGTGTGGGTGGTCCGAGTTTATTGAAATAAGACAGAGCTTATCTGATTAAATGCTTTCAATTTTAATTAATATTTATGATTTTTTTTTTTTTTTGTTAAAGACAACAATTATAATAATTATAAAATATTTTCGATCAAAATAAAATGAATATATTATTAAAAATACTTATTATTTATACGTGATATTAATTTAACATACAGCTATTTTAACAATTTTATTGCACGTACTATTAACATAGCAGGTAATTATTTTAAAATATTTAAAATAAACATAATTTTTATTTTATACTTAAACTTATTTAAAAAAATGTTATTTTGTTAATTGAAAAAATGCGGAATTTTAATTATTTTTCGAGTTGAAGGAACGCTTGATTAAATGAAACATAATTCCAATGTTTATTTTAATTTTTTTTTCCATTCTTATTTTTATTCAAAGCCTGTAACTGTTTTCTGGAGCGATATTTTATAGCTGAATATAGTGAATTTTTAACTCCCCAGTTTAATTTACAGTCATTAAAATAATTCTTTACTTTTCAACTAAATTCTGTAAAAAGCATTTAATACATACTCGTAAATAAAAAAAAAATGTCCTAAAAATATCTAATCTAAACAGTTAAGTATTCAGTTATATATAATGTATAAATCTGAGATCATGATAGGCACACTCCATTTAAGCTTTGTTGAACCTTCTCACCAAAAATAATCCAAAATTTAATTAATATATAATCCTGTGGTCACTATTGATTTTAATGTCCAGTAATCCGAATGGGAACCCCCAAACTCAACCCTTTCTCACATTTGATCCATCAGCTGATGCGCGTAATTCCATATAGACTGGTCCAGTCGTGTGCCATGTATAATTAGAGGATAATACGAAATTAGCCTTGTTCACCTACATAATGCACAAAATGTGTCTATGTACAATAATAATAATAATAATATTCAATATGTATAGTGCATACATATTTTTTAATTAATTGCGATTTTTTATTTGTTAGTAATGTATATCAAATGAGAATTTATTAAAATGAACAGATTTGAGAAGTTAGTCACTTTTAATGATTTTGGTGATACGTTAAAATTGTTTATAATATTTCAAGAACCTATGTACATTTTATTATACATTGATATAATTAATAAATAATTATTTTTATATCATTTTATATATTTTATTATATAATAATATTAATATATATAATTAAAGTCTTACATGTATAGTCGAATGTTAACGTGTAAATATTTAAAAATTCACATTACTCATATTATTTTTAATTAAATTTATCAATTTTTCATGCCGATAATGGTATAATAATTAAAAAAAAATATAAAACAAGTACATAATATGTGTGAATTATTATCATTTAAATTGTTTTAATAATTAATATCATAAGTCATATAATGACTCTTTTAAAAGATAACTATATGCTTAAAGATAATATAATAATATATATATATAAGGCTATAATAGAACTATAGAAGAGAGATTAAATATTTCATATCATCTATTTTCTAATGTATAACATCTACATAGAACCTATTGAACAACGATCAACATTATAAGCACGACATATTACCGATAAAATTTGGCACCCTTAGTTCTTTTTTTTCGCACCCCTCAGACACACACACACACACACAAACACACACATCCATATATATATACATACATACAGTCAGACACACAACACACAATCACCCTTGAAGACGATTTTATGACGACGAGAGAGAAAGAAGGGAAGGTCTTGTACGTAGGATTAACCTACACACTGTTGGAGGGGTGCAACCTACAGCGATAATAATAATAATAATAATAATAATAATAATATCAAGACAACGAAAGAAATAACGGAGTACAATAGGGAAAGGTTAATAATTACATTCTTTAGCCCTCTAAAAGGATTACGACGTATGTGTCACCCAGAACCTGAGTGACAAAAATTTAATACAACTTCCATTTTACCATTCAAAAAATGCAATTTTTTAATAATTTAACCTATAATAGAAACGAAAAAAAAAGATTTTAAAAAAATAAGAAAATTATTGTGTTGCTGTTATTATAAATTATAGAATCATACTTAAGCATAGATTAAAAGAATCTGCTGTATCTATTATCGATATATATCTATATATATATATTATATTATGATTATAATAATCTCATAATCGTAAATAAATACTGTAAAACGATACGATTATATAGAATATGATATATATTATTTAAGTTCGTCTTATGTTTGAAATTTAGTTAATCAGTGTGAGTATATAATATAGGTGTCTATTTTTGTTTTTAAATACATTTTTGTTATATTATATTTGTATAAAAGAAATATTTTTTCTTTACATTAAATCCAGTAAGCACAAAATGATTTTCAGTCGAAAGTAATGTTTGTCGACCTTTGTCGATATTTCAGATTAGAGTCTCAAAAATGATAAATTATGCATGTAAATTGCACTTAGGTTTGTGTGTTAAAAATTAATACTTAATAAAATTGATTCTGGTAACAAGAATAATGCCAACAAAATATTATACTCGTTCGTGTCCCAACCAGTTTGTTGTGACGGAATGCTAAGAACCTTATAAATCGTGAGCTGTTGTGGGTGTTACCCAATTAAGTGAGACCTGCGATTACATACGAGTATGTCTATAATGTGCAATAGGAAGGGTAGGGTCCTAGAAAGACTCGATATCTCTGAAAATAATTAAAAATACACATTCAAAGCAGAGGGAGTCATAGTAGTGTATTATGATCATATTTTAGTAGGAGAAAAGTTATTTGTGAATATACATATGTAATATATGTATAAAAAAACCTTCTACATGCATAATGATTTTACCGACTTAGTTAGGTCTGTTGTGGCGGCTAATAATTCCATGGTCCACTAATTACATGGTGGACGTTGTTTTTTCCTTGTAGGTACCTACCTTCATTGTTATTACATCCAACGTTATTAGTTATATGATTATGGTACGACAACGACGAGTTTGATTGAACTTGATGGCGGTTTAAATAAAATTAAAAAAAAAAAAAATAGAATAATATATATTTATATATATAAATGCATTCAAGAGAAAACTAATTAGTTTTATATAGATTATAAAACCAATAAATTATTTTTTTTTACTTCCTATGTAATATTTAAACTTATTTTGCAGTTAAGCGTTTAGCTTTAACCACTGAGTAAATATAGAGTATGAAATCACGGTAAGTTAATATCCATAATATGCGTTTAACAGTTTTATATAAATAAAAATTGTAACCGTTTTTTTTTTATGATTCTTTAAATTTATTATATTTTATAAATATGATATATATCATAGAAAATTCATCTTAATGAATTTAAATTAATTTTGTTTTACTTGTAACCAAGAAATTTTTTTTACGTAAAAGTAACATTTACTTTAAGTTACTTTTATTATAAAACGAATTATTACAATTTTAATTAATAACTCAGAGAAATCCTAAAGGGTTAAAGAACTCTTTATAGAAGAAAATAACCGTTAGTATGTCAATTTTATGTGATGAAGAAATGTTTACGATTTCTCTGAACGATTGCCCATTAACCAAGTTGATTATGTTACACATAATTATAGTTTTATTTATTTTAACAATAAATTGCACAACTATTAACTGTCAATAAATAAATAATAACTATGACCAAGTGCAATTCTATAAATAATTCCTTATTGATATAGTTAATTTTTGAAATAGTTTATTAAAATATGGAACTTAAAAATGTTCATTACATAGGTTCAGGTATTCTTATTTGAAAGAATAATAATTAATTCATCAACGTTTTCATAGTCAGAAACTAAGTCATTAGTTATAACTAAAATTACTGATTTTTAATCATTGTTGTCAATTTAATAATTTTGATTAAAAAGTATTTTAAATATAGAATAGACATTTTTAAATTCTTAAAAATTTTTAGCTGAATAATTTTTACTTTAAAATTTACATTCAAATTTGGAAACAATTTACAGGCTAGGGCAGTAGTATCTAAAAATAAAAATAATGTAACCTTTTATTTTTTGTTAGAATATTTGACAATCAAAAATGTCGTTATCAATACTACCAATACTTAAGAATTTCTTGTATGAGAAATTGTTAGAATATAAAATTGGCTAAAGAAGATATATGATAATATTACAATAACCGTATACGAGTGGTATTAACTGCAGAATGGGCTTCCGAATGTCCTTTTCAACAAATTATACAAATTATAATCGTATTTATACACCCTCCCATGTACTCGTATACATTAGAAGCTGTCTTAATGAAAGGGTGTGCAGTGTGCCAGTGCACACTCGAGGGAAATAACCGGCGGCGGTCGTGGCTATAATAGGTGGCTATGATGGTTGTTGGTTGTGAGTGCGTCGCTGTGTACTAAAGGTGTGCGAACGTGTGTGTTAGTAATGTATAGATGGATTATGAGTGTGTGCGTGTATGTGTGTATGTGTGTCTTTTTAAATTTTTACGTAAACATTTTAAACTCGGTAAGTATAATATTGTATATACACATATTATATACACGAGAGTAGGAACCTTGGCGGTTTTTACCCGTGTCGCCGGTAATGGCGTTTATCTGTTATGCAAATGAAACGGTCGAATGACTGGTGGCTGCGGACAACGGTAACAAATCAAGTGGCTTTGTGATGATATATTGTGTGAATAGGATGGCACATAAGAGTACCTACAGATTCTCGAAATAGATTTTTTTTTTTTTTTTGATGACGACAACGAAGGAAATTTTTCGATTCCACTCTTAACCTTCTATACGTTAAGGGGTCGTAAAATTTTATTCCCCTACTCTAGTTTTATTGTCTTCTATCGGAATACGTTTAATGACCTCTGCGACACGGTGTTAACCGTTAAGAAGGGGAACAAAAGTCAACAAGATTTAAGTAAACACAATAGCTGTGCGCGTTTATCCGAACCGTTAGAGGTAGTTGTTGTTTTTTTTTCACTTCAAAGAAATTGCCGCACGTTTTTCGACCATTCTAAAGTGTCATCCATACCTCTCTCCCCCGTATATAAAAGCCCGTGGAAAGTTAATCGAAAGGCTGCCGGATTAGACCACATTTGAACGGTAGTATTAAACGATTCGAAAGAATCCTCGCATTTAAAATTGATTTTTTTTTTGTTGTCTTTACATTTTATCCTTGGTATAATATTTGTATGAAATGTAATGAATTTATTTCAAACACAATATTTGTTCAACATTAATGTTCTGTACATGTATTACGGTAATTAATAATCATTACGATTGTATTGATGTACC
Source organism: Rhopalosiphum maidis (assembly GCF_003676215.2). Lineage (NCBI taxonomy): Eukaryota > Metazoa > Arthropoda > Insecta > Hemiptera > Aphididae > Rhopalosiphum > Rhopalosiphum maidis. The sequence goes on from NC_040878.1 coordinate 42,437,783, forward strand.
TATGATATTAGAACGGTTATAAAAACGAGTTTACTAGTTTAATCTGTATTAGGTATTACTGTATTAGGTACCTTGCTGCTGCAGTAATATAATAATTATAATGATGTATAACGAATAATCGCAACGAACTGATACAGTTATACTAACGTTACGAAGGCATATTATATTTTCTACGTAATCTCATTTGGAGTCTCTAAAGAGTATAAAGACTAAATATAGATTTATTAGCAAATGCACAAATTAAACAATAATTATCATTTATAAATTACGTTTTTCTTATACAATACATGCAGTATTTATGTACGATTCTTACTTTGTGATACATTCATTATTGGTACAAATAGATTGTCAAATAGCTATTTTTTTTTGCTCACAGTAGCCAGTGATATAACTGGTTTATAAATCATGAATAGGTCACAGGTGACGCATTTAAGTCTGGTGTAGGTTCATGACAAACCGTTGAGAAAACCTAAGTTCGATAATATTATATTCGTAATATTACATTTATTCCGCCGCCGAAAGCTTGTCATGATTCGCATTATACAGAGTGTTTATTGAATATAGACAATTATACATTCTGTATAATATATAATCACGCACGGCATTCAGTTCAGTTGTATGAGCCGTAATCATCATAGCAATATTTATATTTGATTGAAAGGACATCACACAACCACTATTTAAGGGACTTAGTATAGGCAATGTGAATTGAAATGTTGAAAAGAATTAAAATTTTAGATATTAAAATAAATATTTAAATGTTTATACTAATTCAAAGTAATTGTATGGTTGTTGCGTAATCACGCGATTATAATAATATAGATAAACGATTTCATATGGTACCTCTAAACTTACGAGTACAATATTTACAGCAAATTTATCAATTTTTCACACTATATAAAAGATAACATTATCTGTATCGAAGCATTTTTATTTGTTTGATATCAATACTCACTAACTTATAATTAATTAATTAAACAAACGATTTTTACCAGTGAATGGTTTAGATTATCGTAATAAAACTGTTCTATGCATATTGTTAGAATTTAGTACAGCTACTGATACGTCCCTCGCCAAATCATAATTTCCATAAATTAACTAGAGTTGGTGTTGTGGCGTTCTATTGATATAATAATTTTTATGTTTATTACGTCAGTTAAAAATAGGTCTGGTTAAATATCGATTTCGATAATAAATATAAAATATCATAAAGTTTGTCATATCGATTCTACCATTTTATAGATCACGGGCTTAAACAACTATCGTCTATCGTTAATATTAAAACGTCATAAGACGAGTGGACTAGGTGGAGCTGTGAAAGATTAAGACACGACGCATACAATGATGTACAACGAACGAATGCTGCGAGTGCAGCAACAACGACGACGACGACGACGACAAGTGCAGCAGCAGCAGCAGCAGCAGCAGCAGCAGCAGAAACAACAACAACAACAACAACACAACGACACAACGACAGCAACAACAGACCAAACGTACGTGACGTAGGACGTTCGTCTCCGGTTATGGGTCACGTAGTCCGCGCGGGTGTATGCGTTTCGTACGCGCGCGTGTGTCCGTCGTCGCAGTGTACAGCAGTCGCAGCGCCGATCGGCATGCTAAATGCCCCTGACCTAGGCTGCGCACGCCGATCGCGGGCCGGCGATGACGTCGGACGTGAAAATAATGTATAAAAAAAAAAATAATAATAATAATAAAATAAATAAAAAGAAAGAGACCGACCGCCGCCGACGCCGATACACCCGCGCGCGGTACGGGTTACGTGGCCCGGGACCTGCACCGGCCCAATTAACATTCAACTCGGTCGCAGCCTTCGTCGCGTGCGAGCGACGTGTTCGACCGGCCGATCACGTCGTCGTCGTCGCTCTACGGCCGCCGCCGCCGCCGCCGCCGCCGCCGCTGGGACGACAAATCTTCGGCGGCGGCGATGCCCGTTAAAGACGAGACGCGCAACATTATCGCTGCACGCGCGCGTTACACATTATACCTATATCGCTGCACACACAACTGTTGTACAAAACACCTTTCGTCCGCCGCCGCCGCCGATTGTGGCGTTACAATACCGCTACGCGGGGACGGCGTGCCCGACTGCGAATCGCGCCACCACATCACGACGTGTGTGTGTGCGTGTGCGTGCGGATAATAATAATATCGTACACTACGGATTCGATGGCTGTGTTTTTGTTTTAGTGATCTCACTCGGTCGTCTGGGTATAAGCCGCACTGGCCGATCGACGTCCATCGATTTTCATCGCGCGAGTCACGTATGGTCTGGGAAATCCGTTTGCGAGTCTCCGTATACGATACTCGCCGCGATGCCGCGGTGGCGCGTTAACTACGTTATGTACCGTAACACTCGGCGTGTCAGGCATATGCACACGAACGCGATTGCCGTGTTTTGTTTACTCGCCTAAACGCGTAATCGCGATATCGCGTTACTGCTGTAAGCGCAATATTGTATTATACGTGAATAATATTATCCGTTTAATAATATGATACATAAATGACGTGTTCCATTACGCAGTTTTGTACTTGACGCACAGCGTGTAGTGCGACTATAACTTTATTTATTTTTCACCTGAAAATTATCGATCCTCGAAGTATTATGTATCGAGTGTAACGACGGCTGAAGAAATATTCGACGTGCGCCTGAGCGCGAATCGTCGTTACCCACGATGATAATAATGTTGTGTTGCGCGTTTGAATTTCGAATGCAATTTCTGACGAAGACGACTCTGTCAAAATTAATTTGTATGCGCAGAACACTGTGAATTGTGTTCTACTTTGTTCGCCAAAGAAGACGAACCCGCAGTGTGCATAACAACACAATTTTCTATTGAATCGCTTCCGCTATTTGATTGCATACGTAACGCAGTCAATGTAACGGATATATTATTATATGTATCCAAGCGACTTAGCCCGGCCGAACATACAGAACGACACCGGACGCCAACGGTTTTGTATACGATGGTACTATATTACATCATATACCGCACGTTTATCAATATCATCAGCGTAATGTTATTTGCTTACAGACATTACGGTGAATTCAATTATTTAACTCGATGAAACCTAAACCCATGTATACCGGTGAACGCCATCCGAGATGAACACCAATAGATTTGGTAGGTATTAAATAGATGATGGAATGCGGAATATGTATACGGGACACATAATAGGTACACGCAAGGTGTGAAAATGCATCAGTAATAAGCACCAGAGTGTTGTTTTTTTTGTGCTTTACAAAACGTCAGTAATTATGTCGGTCGGATTAGCATTTTTATAATATATGTATAATGTATATACACACACACATATATATATATATATATATTAGTATTAGTGTATCTTTTTCTCTCATCATTCTCTGCATCATATATATATTTACACGGAGAAGCCGGTTTAACACGAAGACATATTACCAAACAATGGCCTACATAATTACAGAGTGTTTCCTCGTGTCCTTCGTGCGGTGTGAAGTACAATATTATAAAAGAATAAGAATCGAAGGAAAAAATATATATATTTGTGGGTGGGTGTGCGCGCGCACGCGCGCACCTGAAAAAATTCCAGAGGAATTTAACATTTTGTTGCTTTTAACTGATATTACGCGCATCTTATTTTTGCTTAAGTAAGGGGAAAACAATTTAGTAAGATATTTTTAAGGTTTCATGTATGAACAATATATAGAATATAATAATATAAGCCATAGTTAAAGAGATTACGTACAGTACGTACACTATATTGTATTTATCAATGATTAGTATGCCTTGGTGTTATTTTAAATCCAGTATCCAAAACTTGACTTTTTCTCTCACATAAATGCCTTATCATTATTATAATTGTATTTGTTTTAAAACATTTAGAGTTTGACTTAAAAATACAAACATTTTTTTTTATCTAGCTACATATTATATGTCAACAAAACAATTTATTATACAGTTTATACTCAAAAAAATGTACGTCAAATATTTGCAATAAATTAATTTTAAACTACCTGCTTACTTTTCTAGTTTTATATTTTAATCAGGAAAAATAATCTTTGTCATTATTATTTAAAGGAATAAATTAAAAATATAAAACGACTTTTTGAATTCAAATAAACGACTAATTAGCTAAAATTTAAGATTTAAAATATCTAACATTAAACATACAATTTAAACAACTTTTTTGCGTAAGTAAAGTTACATAATATACCTATAAGTAATTAACCATAGTTAATTATGCATTTTAATCTAGCATTTAAACTACTTAACTAAGTATTAATTAACATATAAATACAATTTGTAACCATTTTACTATTAGAATCTATCAACAACTGACTATTCCCTTAAAATGTTAATTTTTTATTACTATACGTTGATGTTGAGTTGATGAATAAATGACAACTAAAACAACAATCTACAAATTAAAAATATATATGCATATAAAAATAATATATATACACAATACACATATTAAATTTTTAATGCTCCAGTTACCTCAAAATAAAAATATAATGTACTTGCGAGTTATTTTTTTGAATATTTAAATTATTCTATTTTAAAAAGATACCGAACGGGGCAAAGTTTAGCTGACAGTGTTCAATAATTTTGTTTTAAATCTTATAATAATTTTAAAAAACTCAAGAATAATTATTTAATATCTCATTTTGTTTTCAAATTCTTATTCCAGGAAATCTCGAACTAAATATTCGAAGTCTTTAGACTGTTCAAGTAAAAAATATATCTACAGGATATAACGAGAACGAACCTTATTGAAATCAAGTCTTCCCTTGTAAATCGCTTCGTTAATCACAAATGCTTAAAATCTAAAACTAATAATAATAATACGTATTATGGTATGGATATGATATTATATTGTATTTATATTATTTAATACGATTTAGATTTATTAGATTAATACATTTAATATTTAAAACTTATAAAATGTGATAAAATTAGTATCATGAAGATAAATATAGTTTTATTTTAGATTAATTTATAAATAATTTAGCTACAATTGAGTCATATCAGCTAGTATTTAAAACAGCTTTACCCACCGCTTCATTTTTTGAATACTTGTTTAAAAAAAGATTGACTTTCAGCGAAAGTTTTTAATAGTGCAATAGTGAAATGTTGATTTATTTTTCATCACAAAATGTTTTAGAGTGAGTTTCACACTGGACAAATACAAACTAACAATTATGGAAAGCTATTAAATATAATATTTGACTTGTAGGGAAACGAGTTTTCTAGTACCTATTATCATTGTTTATTTGTGCCAAGTTTCTTTATGTAAAGCGGAAACATATTTTTAATTTAATTGACGTATTTTTGTATTAAAATAATAAATTAAAATAATCAAAATAAAATAATAATTTAAAAATATCTGTACGTTACATATCAAAATTTTTTGAAAATGATTAACTGATCAATAACCTGTAAACCGTTGTTTTCTCACTGATTTATTTTTATCCCACACTCTATAGCAGCAATCAAGTAATTCATAGCAATTTGGTTATATTCACGTTATTAGGTTAACTATACTAAGAGACGATTAAAATCATATCAATTTTCCGTGGTGGATTTATTAGGATTGAGGCGCCGAGAATCGATTACCTCAGGCCCCGCCAGTGAATATATATATATATATACATATTATGTTGTATACCTAGCGTTAATAATCACCCGATCGATTTTGTCCGCTCGGGCTTCATCAGAAAATTAAAACCATGGGATGCTTATTTGTCAATTAATGGTTTTATCGTCATTTTTTTTTAACCCCAATACAGCCGAGATTTATACTGGCGATCATCACGATTGAACACTGTCTGAAACCGGTCCGACTGGAACACTGTTAACGTTTTGATAGGGTAAAAAAACAAATAATAACCGGTAAGACAATGGTACTCGTATTACTATAGCAAACGAAAAACCCGATCAATGGAAGGTGAACGAGCACGTAAAATAGCGAAAACTAGGCTACATACTCCAGCCGATTGCGTCTTGTATTGTATAATGTTTGTCTGTCTGCAGTGTTCTCGTCACTGAGGATATAATATTACGAATAAGTGAAGAACACGTCTTTCTATGTAGTGTACTAGTATTATGCACGTCATATAATAATTCGCATTGCAACTGTGATATCGAAATAGTATTGTTTTTACTTAAAATCTATTTGCACCGATAAACATTGATTGTTTAGATTGTGTTTTTTAAAGCATTTACAATAACATATAATACGTATCAGCCAAAAGTCGTTTGTAAGAGTACTTATTACTAAATATTAGGTTAATGATATTAGTTTTTATATTTTATTTATATAGTAATTACAAAGGGAAAACTTATTTACTGTCCTAGTAGCAAAGGAGAAAGAAGAAAAGTTCAAATTTGTTGTATATAACTATATAAGTAATAAATGTATAGTATAAATATTTTGGGAATTTTTAGATTTGTAATGTTACACTAAATATAGTTGTATTGCCTTCTTTATTTATTATTACACAACATTGGTTATCAATGATTGATCGACTGTGTAATTTTTTATTTTAATATAACCCCCTCACTGTGTTTCTCAGTGACTTTTTATTCGATTTTCAACGTTTTATTTCATCACTTAAGATAAAAAACATTACAAAATATATACTACATTATAATTTCTTAATAATTAATGGAATAAATTATTTGTCGTGCATTTTTGGAGACAACCAATTTAAGTTGATCTCTTTGATATCCTTAGTACATATTTCACTAAACTAAAATGATATTAAAAAGCACATTCAAAAGTACATATATATGCACAAAGTTATTAGAATATAAATTTTATGACGTAAAGTCGTATAGATTGTTTGTATTTTAACGTCTAATAATAATAAAATTGTCTTTTGTCGATTATTTTAAACCTATTTTCATTTTGATTCGGTATAGTCGCCAGTCGGATAACAATATAATAATGCCTATGTTCTGTTTAAATATTTGAATAGTTCGTCCATGCCAGCGAAGAGAATCGTTTATGGTCAACGGACGGACTATACGGGGCCTCGTGCGTGAAATTTCCACCGACGAAATTAAGACATCCCCTAGGTATATTAGCCTTTAACAATGAAATCAGAAGATGATAAAAAAAAAAAAATGTGAGTAGGTATTTCCCATTAGTGTGTGATGTGTGCATACAGAAATCGGCCGTGAAGCGAACCTAACTGACGGCACTTGTCCGGAACAATGCCATATTTCAATAAAGTGTGGTTTTTGGATCTCTCTGTGTATTTATATTATAGTGCACATCCTTGGAAAATTGATTGTTTTTATTGCTTATGTACAAGTAAACAACGATGGGAAACTGAAATCAGCCATTTAGTATAATGCTATTATACAATATAGACGGATGTACGAATATATTATATATACGTACCCGTTTACCGATATTAGTCACAATAGTTCTTCAGAACTCAAAAGCAAACCGTTTCAATAACAAATCATACTTTCAACTAATTTGAAAACGGCATAAATAGTTCCTACTTGTCTGCTATCACCCAAACAAGAGGCCATCCAAAATTGTATAGGTACTCAAATAAATGTAAATAATTACAATAAAAAAATATTGTGGCATAGGTATTAATAGTTAATATACTTCATAATTACACGCAAATAAACACACTAATAAATTGGCAATAATAATACGATTTTATAAAAATCTTTTATCTACTAAATTTTAATTGTAAACAATTATTAATTAATAACAATGCTAAATTCTACTGCGAATAATGTGGAAATAAATTTTCGAAACGATATTTTAAATGAATGTTTGTATATTAGACACTGAAAACTATACATGAAAATATAAAATAGTAACATCAACTAATACGTAATGATAACATTAAAGAAAAATTGAATTCAACTTTTTAATTTTTAACTAAGAAGTGTTTCCCTCTTTTCTGTGAATAGATCATGTATATGTCCAAGATATAAAATATCATTGAAATGCAGAAAAATATCGGTAATAAATTTAGTTTTTATATTAAAGACTACCAACGGTCGGTTGGCCTATGTTTGTGGTGTAACAATAACAAATAAGTAGATTCCAACATACAAAAAACACACTATAGTATATCACTACTATATTATTATATAGTTTCTCATCATTTTTTATTGACAATCATGAAAGATGCATTAATGCTAATTTACTTTTACTATTATGAGATATTCTTTTCCTTTTCAAAACACTTTTTCGAACAGTATCGAAGCGACAAATGTAGGACATGTACCACAATACGTTTATTGTTCAAAAATCTCATATCGCATTAATTATTAGGTATTTTTACTAAGTTTATACAATATACAAGAGTAAGTGAAAACTTCTAATATCAAATTATTTAATTGATCTAAACACATCAACGAATATTGCAGATCAATAATTTAGATTTTATTTATTTATTTTTAATTCAAACACTTATTTTTAGAACGCAGATTTAATTTTTGAACATATTAATAGCTTATGTATGGTGCGCAATGCAAGTTATCGTACAAAAATAAAATATATTAAATTATTAAAGCTTGAAACTACAAAATTTACCTAGAATTTCAATTGTTGTTGATGGACAAGGCTATCGAATTAAAAATTGCATACAGATAACTTAAATCACATAAACGATAGTTGATTAAACAATAAACCAACGGTAAATATTAATAGTACACTTTATTTGAATGTTACCAATTACATAACATTAGATTCATTAAAAATGTGTTCTGCCCACAATTAATATTATGGTGCTTTTAATAAACATCAAATAGTGCTTAACATACTGTGTAGACTGTACACCGTAAATGTAGTTCATATAATGTCTTCCAACAGAGTCCGTTGACCGTTGTTTTTATATTTTTTTTACTTTTCTAATTAATTATCATCATCTCCAGTCGTAGGCGTATCTCAGACTTATTGCGTTAACCTCCAAAGTCCTCGGCTGCAAACAGCTATGGATTTTATCCTCACGAAACCAGTATAGGTACGCTCTGTCGTATAATATATACATATGTGTATAGATATACTGTACATGAAATTAAACGCATATTTGTATTAATGTTCTTGTACACGTTATTAGTTAGTGGGCAATAAATTTTAGCAGTCAAACCGGACATTTGGGTGCCTCCTGATAATAATTGATTTGTACACCGGGAAAACTATCTATTCTATCGAAACACCTATATAGATACGCATATCGTTTGCCCGTTTCCGACATTACATCATGTTATAAAATACATATATAATATATTACCTGGCATTCACCGATGGGGAATGGCCATCTTCAGACAACGGTTTCCTATGTAAAAAAAAAAAAACAACAAATTAGAAAAACAGTAAAAAATACATATTGCTGTAAAGTTATTGTATTTTGTACATTTTTACAATATTGTAAAATGTATTAAAAATAGGCACAGTTTTTTTATTTTATAATAATTATTACCTACTCAACATAACAATTCATTCATGACATCATTCATAATCATAATAAATAACAACACATATATTATAATATGTGTCAATGTACCCGTAGCATGTAGGTACTTTTATCTAAAAATGTAAGTACCGCAGATTTATTTTAGAAGTTTTAAACATTACGATTTCAAGGCTAACTTGTTAAATTTAATGTAATTTATTCGCAATATAAACCTTAAGTTAAATAGATAATTAAAAATATGTGTAATATGAATACTGTTTTAATTAAATGTTTTAAATTGTTTTAATTTTTTCGACTATATAAATAAAATATTATTAAATTGATAAATGAAGAATGATCATCCATTTTTAAATAATATTTTAAATAGTTATTACGTTTATATTTTTTGGAATGAAACATTAAGAATATTAAGAATTATAGTTTGTCAAAAATTGTGTTTGTATATCTCCTCTCTTCAACCCTTCACGGGTAATTACTTTGTATTTATTTAGCACATTATAATATTTGAAATCAATTATTATAATTCACATTAAATAATAAATTATGATTCTAATTAATACTCTTAAATTTTATACTGTAGTTTTGTATTTTTTTTCGTGTTTTTGAAACTTATTCCATACAAATAAACATAAATTTTTTTTAGGAATATTTCAGATTTTTTGAATTTATTTTTAAACTTAATTGTAGGCTATGGCTTACCATGTTATTTAATTCTCTTGTGATCACCCATCCGAGAAGAAGCAACTGGAGGAGCGGCTTAACCCCAATGTAGAATTGCAACTGGTGCGTTCTCTTTGCTATGCCATGCCCCAAAATATTTAATTAAAGTCTTTAAAATTGTATTTTTTTTGTATATTTACAAACATAGAATAAAAATAGAGGGCAAAAAGTTTATAAATAGTTAATTTATGATAATTTTAATGTTTTTTAACGATTTTACAATTTTAAATAAAATTTAAAATATAAAACTTTTCAAAAAATTTATTACATAAGTAATTATTTCCTAAAAAATATCTCTTTGTAATAATATATATAATATATATCTTATTATTACACGTTACGAGTATATTACCCACAGACATCAACTACTATTTATTAAGGTACACTTCATCTATACAAATTTTACAAGAATGATCATGTATGATAATTATCTAATCTTTATTTATATTAATTTATGTATTGCTGTTGGGTAGTTTCTTTTGTCAAGATACGCATGTCAAAAAATTATCTTACATGCTTAATGTAAAAAAAATGCATAAATATATTTACAGATCATAAATTAAAAAATGATGATTGTAAAAAAAAATCTTAATTCATTATTTTAATAATCTACATTGCATAATTATTCTATAACAAACTATACAATAAATTGTACAAAATATTTTATTTTATTTATAATTTAGCTAGGTACACAAATTATTATGGAAGCAACAAATAAATAATAATAAATTTATGGTAAAACCATTTTGAAGCTTTATATACTTTTATATCAGCTATTTTTTATGATTTATTTAAGCGATGTAAGCTGTCTATCGAAATAATTTTGCTTAAAAATAATCTATAATTTATAAGTAAATTTCGTTTTTACGATGAATATTCATTGGTCTTTGCGTGTGTGTACTCTGTATTTTTTTTTTATCAAGGAAAGTAATATTTTATACACAGATATTGTGTTACCTCCAGATAAATGGACATTTAATTATTTTAAGATGTTTTATTAGTAATTCATATAATTACTTCATACAGTAATAATCAGTAAAAAAAAGTGCTTTCGAGAAAATAATAAATTCTTTATTACACATAATATTGTTTGTTTATATATTTTGTTATAAGATAGTATTTGACTACCGTCCAGCAGCTTTTTTAAAAAAGTATTTACCAGTCAATTGGTACCACGCGTAACTATCGTAATTAATAACAAGACATTTGTAATTTTTTTAAGACGTGTAATCTGTATAGGTTTAGTTTAAGTACCCTGGATACTTTCTAAACGTCACACGGATGAAGATCACGTTACTAATGGATAATAATTAACCACAGATACGGTCACGGTATATATATATTCACATATTTGTGAGGACACGCGAGCTCTAAACCAAACATTACACTCTCGTAAACATTTATTATAGACGCGAGGTTGATTTTTTTTCTTTGAAGTTCCTCCCATTAGATCGTCAATATAACTGTCTACAAAAATGGCCACGCTTATTTAGTATCTGACGACTCCTTATGCCTAGTTAAATAAACGCATATTGCTTAAACATCTATATATTGGTGAGAATAAGGAATTAACATCAGATTTAATGTTAAAGATCTAATATACTTATGCATATTCAAATCATATGATTAAAAATGATGAGATATGTTTTTTAAATTATTTAAATAGTTATACTCATAAGAACTAATGCATGTATTTAATTCGATTTTTTTAAATTATACTAAAAAACGGAATTATTTAAAAAAATAATATTAAATATAATATGAAAACAGTTGTTTAATTGTATAATAACAGTCTTAAGCTTTATTCGAAAATATTTTCATTTAAATCATAATATTATATAAATTCCCAATGTTTACAAATTAAATCGTCGTAAAAAACCACCAACGTTTACGGATAATTTTATTATCATTAAATTTGGTAACATGTTAAACATTCGTTCTAATATATTCAAGATAGTACCTAGCCCAATTCAGAAATATAATATAATATATTAACCAAAGGTACACTGAAAACGCACACTACCGCTGCTGTAATAATACCTATATATACAACAACAGAGGCGCGTTCGTGAACTGTATTCCTCGATTAATATAACTGTTATAAAAGTGACATTATTGACATCGGTGTTACCTGACAGTGTAACAGAATTAAAACATAATATTTTTTTTCAAATCACGTTAATAACATTGTCAATAGTCGGTTATTATAACCGAATGCAATATAAATAATATATACTGCACTATTGACTATTTTGTACTTGCAATTCATTATTATTAAATATACTAAAGTATTGTTTTGAAATCGCGTCATACACGACTATAATATATAAATGCCGTAGATATTATTATATTATTGTATGCGTGTGAGCGTTTGTGTATGTGTATGTATCTCGTGCCGTCATTACTCTTACACATTAGCCGACAGTGGTCGGTGGTGTGTCCGACAATATCGGATGACCCAGAACACAATGCACAAGACGCACGTGCCTGGGCTCATTTGTACGCTAAGTCACGTATTTACTGGCAGCTGCCATGCCGCGGTACGTGTGCATGCGTGTGTGTATATTCTCGCAGCTCCCGGTGAAACTTCGACCCTGAACGTTATATTTTGCATTAAACTTTCTGTCCGATGTACCACCGCGTAAACTGACTCGTGCAACACAACTTTTACCTTCTCCCGCTGGATGTAACAACAATAACAATTGTTGTTGGTGCCCGCTAATTTTGATGGCGCACAATTGATTAGAATCTAGGAAAACGCGTAATCTCCGAAACGATAAAATATTATGTGATAACTGCAGCTATATATATAGTGTTTATGAAACAATTAACTTAAAACCAATGCTAAAGTGAAAGGGAGGAAGAGCGCGAAGGGATTCAGTATAGGGTTATCTGCAGGTATAATGTATGACCTCTAAGAATAAATTAAAAAAACATCACACCCTTTGCGATTTTATTCGCTGAAAAGTTCAAATTTAAATGATTGCATTATATGATTTAATTTTTTTTTCAAATGTCCTCACCTGCTTGTATACATGCATTTAATCATGTAAGTCAGTGGTTCTTAAACTGTGGTCTGTGGCCCCCTGGGGGTTTGCGACACTCGTGTTGGGGATCTACGCGGGCTCTGCTGGTGTTCCGACCTTGACCCATAACGTAGGATATTTTGTAAAAAAAAAAAAGGTATTCAAAAGAAAATTGGTAATGGAGGGTCTGTGATTTTAAAAAGTCTTTCATTAGTGATCCGCAATATAAAATTTTAAGAAACGTTTATGTAAGTCGTATAATATATATTTAATTGTAACGGTAAAAATGATATAGAGGTCTCAGTCCTAATAACTATTAATTTTTATATTTAGACTGTCTAAAATCGATTGTTAAATTAGTTTAATTCGACTTACGCTTGTGTGTAATGTTTTTATCATAAGATCGATAACGTAAACGTGTTATACTATGCATTTATTAAAAAAGTTGATTACAGAATTAGGACCTTTTTTAGAATACATTTGACTTAAAAAATCGTTCCCAGAAAAATACACTAATAAAAATAAATAAATAAATAACATTGTAAAACAAATAATATACTCTTCCAAAACATTATTAATATAAAAACCATATTTAGAAATTAGAAGACGTGATTAAGATAATATTTGAATAAACAATATAATATGATAACTTTAATAATGGTTTAGTTTAATAATAGTATTTTTATTTCATGAAGTTTATATAAAAAAAACACTTTTAATGAGAGTTCATAGTGTTTAACTATAATAATGTTTTTAAATTTAATAGGTGCATTGATCTAAGTCATCTCAATATCTCAAACAAATATTATTAGGTCCTACATATTAATAATAACTGCCTTTCACTTATCAGTGTTTAAAATAGATATTTTTTTATCACCTGCAAGATCATATTATTGAGAGTAAACTTTCCGGTCTTAGACATGTTATTGGCCTTTTCAATAACAAAAGTCTGTAAGAATAAACAGTCGTAATAAATATTATTAGATAAACTTATACGCATATAGTGCATACCCCCCATAAACTGACATGGTATACTTTAGCCGGTATCTTTATTACTATAAGTAAAATTAATGTGCCAATTATTTTTCCTCTTGTATATTTTAAAGTGTTAAGTTAAAACCACACTATTTTTAAGTGAACATTTCTATTTTTATAAATATATTACGCATAGTAAAATATATTCATTCGTCAATTTAAAAAATATTATTTAATTACATATGACTGTAAGAAAATGAAAACTATTAAAAAAAAAAAAATTAGAGTTAATACATAACAAATATTTTAATTTCGGTTATTGGTTACTGACATAATAAAGCGAAATAAAAATTAAATTTTGTTTTGTCACAATTTAAAAGATAATAATTAGGTTTTATCAGAACGAATATCATAAGTTAATAGCTGCCTATGCTCTATAATAAATGATGAACAACATCAAAAGTTTTTTGTATTATTATTTACATCAGTAGACAGTATTTAGAAGACCACGGCTTGTTCGCACTGTTAAAAATAGTGTAATTCTGATCATAAAAACAAATATATTCAAAATGTTTATCCTTACAGATTTTTATTTTATGTATTTTCCATACAGATATTTGCAATAAACTCGCACACCATACATACGCGCGCGTGCGCGCACGCACACATACACAAATCCGGACATACAATTATTTCATTCCGTAAAAGGCTTCACCAGGTTGACGTTCTAACTACGTCCCTCTCCTCTATCATTATACAGTAGTTGACGGTCGTTGTTTTATGCGATTATTTATTATTATTTTTTTTTTCATTCGTATTTTCCCCTCTTTTTCTATTTTCTGTCTCTTTTTCATACCTTCCATTTACTGTTTTAATTTGAACGATTGTATTCCAATGTCGCCCTCAGACTACATGCCCACGTTTGGTCGTCTCTTTCCGCTGGCCATTACTCTCGTCAAACCAACACTAACCCATCATCTGTCCATCGACGACCGTTGCACGAACAGTAGGTATTTCCATTTTGTTAGTACACACACCATCATAACATATCTATACGGTGTATTCGCGATAGCCGTTTTTGAAAATATTTTGTCTGTGCTATTTAATTTGTACTACATGGTTAATTCTTATTTTTATAATAGGTACTATTGTAGTATTGTAATACATTAACCATACAAATGTGATACAGATCTATTAGCTAACTGTACACTCATCATATTATATAAAAAAAAAAACATGAAATTTTTACGTGAAAAAAATATTTGTAGATCACTAAACACATTTCCAACGGCATATTCAATAATATTAAGCACAAATTATATATATATATATATACTACAAAACATCTACTTCCTACTACATTATATTATAATATGATAAATGGAAAACGCTCAACACATTATTTTAAACCAAAAAAGTATGTTCGATTTCTTACCTGGTTGAATTCTAAGATTTAATACCAAGACGTTTCTAGATATATATGAAATATATGTTCATATATTAACGGTCTTTATGTGACAAATGTGTGATGGAATATACTGACTTGAAAAGAATAAACAAAATTACCATAAAGTACAAAAGTAACGGTTCGGCGAAATGTCCAATGCATTGCACTAATGACTGTAGGTAAAAAATGGTTTCAGATGTATGTACTTAAATTTCTTTTTTAACATAATAATGAAGATTATGAAAACCCTAGTGAAGTCTATTTGCATAACTGATTTTTGTTTTGTTTTTTGCTCTGGACAAGATGTTTAGTTCATTAGATGTTTTCCTATATGTATATAGTATATTATATTATAATATTATTATAATACGAGTAGTATAATATACATCATTACATCACTATACAGTATACATCTTTAAATTTTGTTACCTACATGAAATTAAATATCAACGATCGGTGGAGTAAAAATTTTATTTTCTACTATCAATGCTTCTGTCAATGCGACAATAGAAGAGGAGTTAAAATACGCATCGGATAGCATATAAATCATTGATCCTGGGAGTTGGGACCATTGTACTGGTCTCTCTATAAAAACAACATTATCTCGTAATGTTTATTTAAGACTGTCAAAACATAAATATTACTCACGATTGGCAACGGACAATAGAAATTACCTGTAGAAACGATTGTTTATATAAAGGGACCAAAAGATTCTGCAGTAGTACCTAGTATTCATTTCGGGATTATTTATTGAATACGGTTAACGGTGTATAAATGGGGGACACTAAGGGATACCATGGGAAATTGTAAATGAAAATGATATTGGACATAAATTTTATTTTCTTATTTTAACCATTGCCAACTCGATGCTTGATATTACTATAATACTGTAAATATTAAATATCGAAAGATACTTAAATGTAAACTAACAGAATTAACGCAGCTATTGGCTATGGCATATTTTCAAAAATTTAAAATTCTATTTATGTTATGTAATCAAATTATATTTAACTAGTGTAATATTATCATTGAGTTCGTTTACTTTTTTTATAGATGTTATTGTCGTATTATATTTTATATAACATTCGGAAAAAATAATAATTATCTTATTTATTATGTTCTTTTCTAATGATTCTTAAGTAATGAAAGAACTTCCTAACTCCTAACTATATTGATCTATCTATATTTTATTAACTCAATCAATAACTTAATAAATAGACTAAATCATATTTATTTAATTATATTTTGTTAATACTAAGTAAAATAATATAGGATATAAACTAAAAAATACTCAGTAACTAATTGCTTTATGCATCTTAAGTATTAAATACGATAAACGATTTCAAATACAAAGAAATAACTACGATTTATTTGCTATGAAGAATTCATTTTAGTAATGATATGCTCAATGAATGTTATAAGAACAAGATAAAAAGAATAATTAAACTGTGATTTTATAATTATTTTATTGATCAAACAAATTTAAATAATGAAACCTAAACATAGAACATTTTATTCTTATAATATATCAAATTTTGATTGAATCATTAAATATAAATAATAAATATAGAAATAACATTTTTAAGATCTAAATAACCACAATTTGTCCATATTATTAATTAATGTGTGACATATTATGTACTATATTACCGATATAGATAAATGGTTATTATAATTTGTGAATTTAATTTAATTTAAAATCATTATTTAAAGAAATAACTATACGTCTTTATAATTATTTTAATTTTTAGTCAGCGATTTATAAACATTAAAATATTTTAAAACTTCAATCAGTGGTATCATAAAAATATATATGATGTGCAATATTAAAAATTTAATAAGTAGAAAAAGGTGGTTTAAATAAGTTATAAATATATCAATACATTATAAATACATCGGATAAAAATGAATTATAAACACGGGACAAAAATCATGTTTGTGTCATTTATCACCGGTAAATATGAGAAAATGTAGTACATACAAGTTAAATCGTTCAATTTTCCAATCGATTTCATGCGATTATTTGTATACAAAGAATTAGTTACAGGGAACAAGGGTAAAAAAGTTGTGAATAGTTTTTGAAAAATAAAAATAATTGTATTAACGTGTAACGAAAAACCGATGTCTCATTATACTCTGTTATTACGGATGGCTTAATCATTTGTCATCTTACACCACCGGTTGAAACTCCCATCAACAACGATTATAAATCTGTATTATAATCGCGCAAAAGAATTTTCTATCTGTCGATTATTTTTGAACGCCGTGCGTGACACTGATAAATATGTGATGAATCGTTACGAAAATTATTTTCAAAACCAGATGTTTGTTTAAAATGCTACTGTTCTTCAAAAAAAAAACGTACCTACAGTTTTGGTCAAAAAAACTGTAAACGGTTAGACTTGGTGATTCCGCAGTAATAATGATAAAATAATATATAAGACTCGTATACAAGAGAGCAAGAGGCATAATGATCATATTGTATAATTCTAATTTAAACGCGCGTTTGATAACTGCTCAAATAATAGCGAAAAAAAATTACCCGTAACCAACATTTCCCACGCGTTTCGTGTTAATAATGTAATATATGTGGTAAATGTTATACTACACCATACTCATATTATACGCAATAATATTATTATGACGTATCCGTTTTAATGCAGATGCCTTATAGATGTGTTCCTATGCGGTACAATAGTTTTCGACGTCGTCGCCGTCGTCTATTGGACGGAATTTTCAAGTACATATAGGTATACTACCTACATGTAGCATAATATTATTGTGTAATTATTGTTCGAAAACAACGCCGCCTGTATTATATGCGATAGTAATCTTCGATATGCACACATTTCGTACAAATAAATAAATAATAATATAAGAAAAGAAAAAAAAAACCGTTGCTCCAAAACGGGGCGTTTCGTTTTGGAAAATCATATTTAACCATCCGTCATTACAGGTGTTTGTTTTCTATTAATTTCATTACGTGACCAGTGTTCCGATGGCATAATATTATCTCATGCACGCGTATAATGTATACATATATATATGTGTGTGTATATTATATTATATACAATAGATTATAATATAAATATACGCGCACGCCCGCCCGCGCCCGAACGATCCCATCGCGTTTTCGACATAATTATTCTATTGGTTGAACCAGAACCCGACAGAAACCGATGCGTTGTTCAAAAAACGAAATGCATATTAAAATGTAATAGCGATATTAGGTACTATCGTCGAATGGATTTTATTTTTATTTCTTATAGTTGGCTGTTTACCGGGTGAAAATAATACGAGTTTCACGATCCTGATCCCGTGCAGGTCGCATATTATACACCTATAATATATTAATGAATGAACTCGAACTGCAAAGAATAATAATTATCAAAATCTATATAAATATCTATATAAATCAATTAAGTCTCGACTGAAACTCGTCTTTCATAATGAATAACCAAAGTCATACATAAATAATATTATAAATCATTGCTTTAACGATGAAAATTATCAAAATTAATGATGAAAAAATAATATGCAAATATTTACGAATTTACCTATACATAATATACATATTTAATTTAAATCGAAATGTAATAAATAAAACATTTAAAAGTTGTGTTGAGATTGATTTGACGTTTGAAGACCATAAAGATCATTCCAGTTATATTTAAAATTTAAATTATAGAAGTTTTTATACACAATATATTTAGTAACGAAGTATACATTTTCAACTTTTTATTAAATCATTAAGTCCTATATACCTATCTATCTATGAATATTGATTAGGGTCAATTTTAAATTTCGAAAAAAGTATCATCAAGTACATATTATTAGTAAAACTAACAAATATATAATTAATTATAATATAATATATTAGGTAGAGGTATACCTATGTATGACGTTCAATAACATATCAATATTTTATATTAACGGTTTTAAATATACTTGATGGGGACACATTACAATAAACCGAATAAACTTAAACACATACACGTCATAAACTATTAACTTATATATCCAACAGTAAAAAAAAATAAAAATGATTTCGAAATTAATAAAATAAATTACCGTTTACTATCGGGTTGTATTAAGTTAAATTGGTATAGTGGATGATTTAATAAAGTGGATCCAGATTAAACCATATTGACATATTGTAGACGATTATGAAACGATAATATAAGTGAATCGTGTTATTTCTATAAAGCGTTAGATGCCTACAGGAGGTTTCTTGACAAAATGAAATTCCGGTCGTTGTGAATAAAGGGCAAATATTTCCATAATAAACGATAGGGAAGGAAAAAAAATCACGAAATTCCATATTATTATGATTGAGTTCGTAATTTTTATTAAAACGTTCAATTCCTTTGTGCTTATATTATTATATAATATTATAATATGCAATCGTTTTCAATGGAAGACTTAGCATAACATTTAAGTTAAAAAAAATTATGCATACCTCTCGGGCCAACACAGCGATTCATCGCTATACCTGAAATAAATAAAATAATAATTATTATTGGTGTTTTAATGTGAGTTCACGTAATAAAATATGAAAACAAATTTTCTTAAACTTATAAATACATTTACGTATGTTAAATAGAATTTTCCACATAACAAACTAAATAAATTCAATATTTTCATTAAATTCATTGATTATATTTGATAGATTATCATTTGTACCGAAATGTAATAATAATTTTTAAATACAAAATATAAGTACACAATTAAAACCAAGAGAGGATTAATATGTATTCAAAAGTAATTAGTCTTACGCTTTAAAGAAAATTACCGTGGAGGTCGTATATTATTCATTAAATACACGGTGTAATTTTATTTTTGTATTACGTTCAATCGATAAAACCGGTTCCATTTTTCAATAACTAATATTTTAATAATAATAATAATAATAAATGTAAATTTCTATGATGAGTTTATTCTTTGCAGCAATTCATTTTGACTGACTTAAATAATATAGTGAAAACCTTTTTGAACGAGACTCCGATCAGAACGAATTGTTTCACACGGTTGGGCAGTCCGGACAGAATTCCTTTATGTTTTAGTAATGAACTATATATATATAAATAGATCGAACACAATCAAATCTTCACTATATATCCTCTCGAATTTATCGCAAACTATTTTCACCTGGTTTTTTTTTTTATTCCGTGTTCTGCATAGGTAGTAATATCGTGTTGAGAAATTTGTCAGAACGGCCGATATTGTTACGATATCAATCAATATCGTATATTATGTTCATGATATATAGATATATTGCATACGGCGTATACGGTTTTTAGCGTCACATACAACGCGCATACGCGTATTGTTCTCTTTACCATAGTAGTATACTCGTATAATGTTATACTTCACACTGGATAAGTAACGAGAGTTTAAAGCCAAGAGAAATATTGCAAATATTTATACTTTATAGGTAGGTACATTTCAATAGGGATGAAATTGAAATTGTAATTCACTTTTGGCCCATTTTCTCGTGCACACATGTAATGTATGGAAAAAATCGCAGATACTTTAAAACACTTGCCACCGCTGTAAACACGTGTCGCCGAGAAAATACTGAGTATAATATTTCCTATCTGTTTATGTGCATACATTTTGGGGTGGGTTATAGGCGATATTACACACACCCTGGCGCGCACACATATGTAGTGCGTTATCTCTTGAAAATCTCACGGGTGTCCAAACCAACGATTTATTTTTATTGCTCATCGATTACAATCTGCCGGCACCAACCGTAACAGGTTGCGCGATAACTCATATAATACACGATATTATTATACACCTACTATATCGATGTTAATCTCCACGACATCTTAATTCTTAATATTATTGCTGTTACCCGAAACATGTGTCAAACGCAACTTATATGGTAGGGTGAGGAAAATTCGACGCGACTTTGGAAATTAATTAGTAACATACCCGGGTCCACCACGTGTGCGTTATGGACCTTAACGATTGTTTTAATCGTTGTTTGAATGTCAGAGGGAGTTATTCCCCGTCGCTATTTCAACCACAAACACTATACGTATGTATTGAATGCAATAATCAAAAAAACAAAATAATAATAATAATAATAAAAATGGACACATGATGCGCTTTACACGAGGGACACAATATATATTACCATATTTTGAGTAAACCACAACAGTAAAAAAGGTTTGTTGACATTTAAGATTTAAATGTAATGATTAATGTTTGATGAACACTAAAACCATAAGATTCAAAAAGCAATAGTATTATATTGATTTGTAATAAAAATATTTAGAAATACAATCTTTAAACAAAATGTATCTCAATATCGAACCGATAAAAAAGAAATATGTCACAAAATGTAATTATAGATGATAGGTAAAATAGACTTAAATTTAGTTTGCACATTGGGTATACCATGGTAAGACGGTTAATGAATTACACAAAAAATATAGTTTCAAAAATAGAATTTTATTTAAATTTAATTACGATATACTTCCTGTTGAAAGGTAGGTAATACTCAGACTTTTTTAAATTATGAGAAGCGACGTATTTATTATTAGTATTAAATCTTGAAAGTCTTAATTTAAATTCTAATTTTGTAAACATAAATACTAACTTTAAACTTTAACGCAACCTAAAGTTTATTATAGTACTACATAGCACATACATAAAAAAAGCTGTAGAGTAACAGCACTCGACAATTATTACAATATCCTGTCCGTACTTATAACCATTTATGTTTGACAAATAAATACTACTTCGAACCAACATCGATAAAGTCGATTTTTCTTTATACTTTTACAACTATTTTCTCATCAAGTTAATTACCTGTGGGACTAATGTTGTATTATATAGTGGTATAAGCCTAATAAGGTTTTATAACTTTCCCAATAGCGAATAAGGATATTGGTGGTATGCATGTATAAAATCGGTAGGTACCACAGTTTATTCTCAATTCCTTAGAGGCTTTTCGACGAGTGTAAAAAAACCCTCAAGTCATTTTTTTTCAGCTTTAAAAATTAATCCCATTAAAGTGAAGACTTCGTTCTTATTGCACGGTAGGGTAAGTAGAGTGACGTCTTTTCTGTGCAGCCTGCGGTGTATATAATATATTCATGCGGTTTTCTCTTTCATAAGCACCTCTGATATTTTCGAAATATGCACTCCGCCGTCGCCCCCGGAGTGATTTGCATTACAGAAGAAAAACAATCTCAAGTAAATCCGATATGAGGGGTGTTAGATGAGCACACTGTTACTACCAACGAGTTTTAAAGCTCCAGCAAAGTGCAATTTCAGTGGAACAAGACAAAGCTACACATGTTTTGAATTTTCTTTGATTTATGGATATGTGTGTATAATATAAGGTGACACAAGAGTTATGTATATAGTTATTCATAAATACATAAATAATATTATAAAACAGCGTGACGTATCGATAATAAAACGTATTATTTAGAATTAAATGACAAACGTCCATATAAATATTATTGCGATGAACCTCACGACGTAGTAATGATCTATTTGTGAATCATTTTAAAACTAAGTGCACATACGACATATCATATATATATAATGTTAGTCAAGAAATAATAAAGATCGAAATATTTTTTTATCATTAATATATTTTTAAAAATATAAAATTATATTTTAAATTTTTTAGTTATATTATAAAATAAATTACTATAATTTAATTTAACAAAATAACTGAATCAAAATACTTGTTTTTTTCGAACCTATTTATATTTTTGTATGTTTTTTTTTTCATTTATGGACTTTTACCATTATATTTTAAAACTATATTTTGCAGAGGGTAGAAATAAAAGTAACGTTATTTTTTTTCACATGCTAATTTTATGTTCAATTTTATTATCTAATATTACCTTGTCTCGCACAAAACTTAAATCATAATACGTCCATTGGTTTATTTATTCGAATAAATCACGATGGAAAATGACAAAACATTTCGACCCTAAACCATCTGTTTGACTGTTTATTTATATACTATAAATACACGTACAGTATACATGATACACGATATTGGACATTGTATTAGCTACATTTTTTATTTATTTTTTTGAGTACAATAGAATCGGAGAAGAAAAATAAATGAAAAAAATATTTGATAATGTGTATCATGCGTGTATGGGTGTATAGTATAATGACAGCGATGTGTACGCGGCGTTTTGGTGGAGGTGGGTCCAAACACCTTCGTCGGAAACCACTGCAGCAGCGTCCAGCAGTCTGAAGCCAAAAATATGAAAGGAACAAAATGTAATTATCGGTTGTGGAGGACCGCAAATTACCCAGGACAGACGTATAGAAGTACTCACACATCGCACAATGGTGTAAATAATTATTACCGTACGTACAATCCGAATTTCCCACCTCTAGAATCGTGGATTATTGTAATCATTCGGACGAAGTCATTGTTTTTTTTTTTCGTTTTTTTTTCTTCCCTCCTCGGTCCGACATACGTGACGGTTCCCTTCATTACTCGTCGTGACCGATACGCAGGTGTACGATACGGAATTACCGATGTACGTTTTGGAGATAATAAATGCTCTTCTCTATTATACTTGCAGGTATTATAGGTGTACGTACATATAATATGCGCATATGTTTATACGATCGAACCAAATAATAGATGTGAGTGCCGTGAAAACAGTTTTCAAACATATTCCTACCATATTATATATTAATGACGATCAACGATCAGATATGCGTTTGCCCTTAAATATAAACTACAATTCTCTCTGTGGACAAATTTGATAATTTATATTTTTATACCCCGGGATGAATTTAATTGTATAACTATATTTTTTAAATATTCTTGAAATTGTTTTCCATCTAACTAAAAATATGCGGGAAATTATGCCTTTATTATGGAAATATTATATACAAATAATTTTTATACTCGGTAAGTTTTAGGTATCACATAAAATATCAGATAATAGAATATACCACCTATATAGGTTGTATAATATTAAAAAATAAGTTTGAAAATATTATCCTTTTAGAAGAAAAATACAAGCAATAAATAGTAAATCCATTATTGATCGCCAAAATCGATAATCTGAATAAGTCTTGAACTCTTAAAATTTATTTAAAAATTTAGTAATTTTATAGATACTATTAACCTGTAAATCAGTTTTATAATTTTCAATATTTATTATTTTCTATTACAATTAATTCATTGGCATTCTACTTTTTATAAGCTTTCGGTGGTATAACAAATACATCTAAAATGTTGATCGACACTTACTGAAATATTCTCACTTACATCGATAGTTGATAAGATATAACATAAGAATTCCTTAAAACTAACTACGGTCACTAATAGCGTATTAAAAAAATAATAACTGGTTTCGTAATTAATGTTTATACTTAAATAAACACAGACACTATAAATACCATAGGTATGAAATTTATTGTATGTCTAGAATTCGCGAAAAATACACTCCGATTTTCTAACTGCATATTGTATACTTTAGTTATTAAGAATCGTTCTGCGTAAAGTTACACGTTGTTTTAGGTCCTTAAAAACGTTATTTGGTCAATGGTCATCAAGAAAATTGATTTAATATTATCCTCAGAATTGAACCGTCAAGTCAGTTGTAAAAACGAAAATAAACGTATAAACATATAAACTTATAAGTACAAACTTCATAGAAACTAATTCACTTCGAAATGGTTAAAATGGTTAAACGATTATGTTGTTCTCTTCAGAAAATTATTATAATTTTTATAAATCATATTGTTACAAAAATTGTATTTAAGAACTTATCAAATGATATTTTTTACCGTAAGGAAATCGACCGTATACATTTATAAGTATTTCAAAACTAACAGCCTAGATGTCTATATATAATACATACTCATACGCGCGTACCTACATATATTTACACATATTAAGTTTTATTATAGCACTACAATAATACATTGTATAGAACTATAGCTATAGAATATGTTAAAATTATGTTAACTTAATGATTCTGTCACGCATCAACATAATATATCAGTATCAAAAATATTTTACACTATGTTTGTTCACTGCGAATTCGTATATCGTGATTATAATATTAATACATTATTACTATGCCATTGACAAACTATGGTACCTATTATAATACACGGTATGTATTACGCGCAAGCTTCAGTTAAATAACAAACATGACACATCACATATCAGTCAAGCAGTTGCACGCACGCGACCCGATGAATTGCATGTAGAATGCAAATTAGTATGCACACGGCACAGGTTTCAACTGTTTCAAGTTTCTATTTTGATTGGCTACCTATAGTATTGTTTTCATTATTAATATTTATGAATTAAAATACCGTCACATTATTGTAATATTTTCATAGTGTGCAAAACTTGGATTTCAATTTACATACATTTAAGATGACTTGTATCTGAAAGGAAGTCTTGTACAGAATTGAGGTTATAATTTTACTTTTATAAAATCAGCTCTTATAAATTAAGTAGATATATAATCATAATTGTGTATAGATTTATACGTGGACTGTTACTTATATTTAAATTAATTTTGACATTAAGAGGACTCTTCACCCGCATGTGTTTCTCCGTCTTATAAACGTACAACATGGTAAAAATCGTTTCACGTGGACAATGATCACTTATACTGTAGTCCAAGTTAAGCAAACAAATGGTAACAATACAAACAGGAGGTTTTAGTCTGTGCAACATCGTTTTTGTTTTTTCGATATCAAAACTACAAAAAAATTATTCAATTTTAAAAAACGAAATAATAATACATTTTGAAACGATAAAAATTCTTTTTCGTATTGGTGATATCAAAAAATTAAATTAAAAACGATGCTCCATTGTCCTTGCTCGCGTGAAACTGTTTTAACTATGTTGTAGGTTTATAAGAAGGAGACAACACATGCGGATGAAGCATCCTCTTCAGCAAAAGTTTATTATTAAAAACCCAATGGCTTAATTTTATAATTTAAAATCAAAACATTGAAATTACTCACGTAATCCTTAAAATATTTTCAAACTATTATTCGATATGTTTTATGTTATTCTGAATCATCAAAATATATAATATACTAATACTACCCATATGTAATTTATATATTATAATATATATGAATATATCTGTACCTACGTATAAATTCTATTTTGATGATTGCTTAAAAACAAATAGAAAATATTACGTTTAAATTATAAATCCAATTATATAATAATATCTTATATCACACACTGTCAGTAAATTAGTGTTATAAATCGAAAATATTTTATATTCAGAGTTATACATAATTGCGAATAGTAAAAGTTGTGTCCTCAGAAACGTAATTGTGGTGTACTTATATACCTATTTACAATTTACTACACTTATACATTTATTAACATAAATATTGAATATTATGATATATAAATTATTAGATTGTATTTAAATTATTTTTTATGTTACGACTAATGAGCGAACATTTTAAACATTGAGCAAATTTATTTTTAGTTGTGTATTAGCATATTTTATAGACTATACATTTTGGAATTGCAATAATTTTCATATAAAACTTTATACCGCCATAATTAATAAATTATTATCATCGAGTGTGTTATAGTTATTTTGAAATATTTTGTATTCGTATACGATGTACAACATACTGTATTTAATTTTTTTTATATTAGTCTTTACGTATAATATGCCATATTAATAAAACATATACACCGAATGCTGCTTATAAAAATTGGATTCAACAAAAGTTACGATGATTTGAAAAAGGTCATCGGACACAACTATTTTTTTCTATTTTACCTCTAATTTGTGTAACACAAATTTTTTAGTCACCCCGTATAATGTAACATCACGTTGTTACACGGGGTGATGGGAACATATTATTTTATTATATTAATATATTATACGTTATACACAATATACATAAAATGTAATATAAATTTGTCTGCCGTACATACATAATACGTATAACCTACGTTCTCCGGAGGACAATAATAATTACATGTAAGTCTTTCACTCGGTCATATATATTATGATAATATGATGTATACACCGCGGCAGAGGAGTCGAGAATTTGCAATAGCACTGATATTATACGGGACTGTCGACAACGGACGGACAAGCCCTATAAACAGACGCGTCTGCTTGGGACCAGTTTTCGAGTCTCGTTTTTCCGTAATGGTCTATTCGCTTCGCGTCTGGATAAAAAACCGTCGTGGTTACAATATGGCTATACATATATGTATACGAAACGCTATAAAACGCTACTTATCTTTTTTTTCTTTCTTATATTCTCTTATTTACCTCGAATTTTTCTTGCCTATTTTTTTCCCCCGGCTTACGACATCCCAAATAGGGCCTGATCGTGTTAATTATCTATATCTGAGGTACGGCCGGGAGTAATTAAAAATCCGTGACGCGACATAATTGAAATTGAATCGGATTAACAATGGCCAGACAACAGTCATCATACGCATTAGACACGAGTCCAATAAAGAATCGGCTGATAATCCTCAATTTTTTTTTATTTTTTTTTTTATTTAGTCTTTCGACGTCAGAAAAAAAAACGGAAAGAAGTATGCAATTTATGTAACATTACCATTTGTGGGACCCAAAAGCCTGTAGGCAATCGACATGTTAAAATAGTATTCAGAAAGAAATGTGAATGTTTTTTTTGTACTTTAAAATTTTTGAGGTCACCTAGTTCGACCATACAATGGGCTGAGACATATTTGTGTCTTCCTGACGCTTTGACGAACTGATATAGTGACAATAGTTTAAGATTAAAAATATATAGGACGAGTTTATTCGGTTCATAAACAGTCGTTAAAACTAACGCTTACAAATCCAGACAAATATTTCATTAAAATCGGAATTTGTAATTTTACACACTAAAACAACCTATACAGTAGGTAGGTATATATAGGTATGCCATTAAATTGTCATTTGTAAATGCGTAATAAAAAAAATAATTAGCCAATGTTATATGGCCATATAGTTATATAGGTACTGGTGGGTACTTCCATAAAATTTGTGTAGGAGTATAGACTTCTTTTTCTGATGGATAATATTTTTAAATATATACATATATCATTATATCAATAGTAAGTACCAATATAATTATTAGTTTATGTTAATGTTAATGTTAGTAAAAAAATATGATTTTTAAAATTGAAATTCAATGATAGCCATTTATTTATTTTATTATATTGTGATTGAATACAATTACAGTTGTTTTATATAAATGCTAATTTGTGTCCAAAAATAGATGTTAGGTGTGGTTTGACCCCTATGTTATTTTAATAAAAATGTGTTGTGCAAATGTTTGGAGGTAAATAATAACTGTATAAATGTGTAAACATTTTTAAAAACTTCTTCGTTTCATATATATATATATAGGTATATTCTAGAAATAATGTCAAATAAAATATGTTAATATTCGGCCGTCTTTTATTTTATTGCTATATTCTTTACAATTACATATTTATTCTGAAAACTAGACAAAGTTAGATAACAGTTAAAATAAAAAACCGATAGCGTGGAATCCGGAGGATAAGTTTGTACATTTCCAATGGCCATTCATAGGTTGAAAATATCAGGTAATGGTTTACGGTGTGTTAAACTGCATGTTAACGGTTCTTTCTAAGCCCTTATATGGGGTGTCTAATGTATCCGAGCAAAGGCCATTTTTGTTTTTAAGTATGGGATAAAATTTTAAGACCAAAAAGCTACTTCTTTGATATACAGTGGTTATCTTTTACATTACGTCTATGCCTGTAAATAGTTGCTTATTGTGTGTCCATTCGTTTAAATGTAAATATAATAGTATTAAAAAACGCGATTACGCGTAAATCAATATTTGAATCCCATAAAATGTTATCAAAAATCCTAGAACCATCAATGCACTATTTTTTTAGAAAAAATTTTGTTATTATTTTTTTTGTATAAATAAAAAATCATGAATTATTAAAAAAAAGACTTAAATGAATGTCCTTGATTAAAAAAGAAAAAAACGTTACTCTGTATATAGCCTGGCGAATTTGCCTGCGTAATTTAATAGCTACTAGTGTGAAGTAATTTATCGGCATTCGAAGACAATATTTTTATATTTTTAACATATGCCATTACGCGTACACGACTACTATGAAAGAATTAACCAACAAAACACGATAGTTACGTCTGGACACAAGATTTCAATTAAAACGAACATGATGCCTACTGCATCAGTCTGTATATATGTGCCATTTATGTTTGTGATAATGAGTTAGATTTATGATATATACATATCCAAGAAACATTTTGTTTCATATGTACTTACTTATTATATTGAACAACGAGTCAGTTTTTTAACAATTTATTCTTGAAGGTAATATATATTTTATATCTATTTATTTATTTTTTACATTCGTCAGCAACTAAAATAAAAAATGTCTACGATTTTATTTTAATAAGACGTTTTTTTCACCTATCTACATTATATGATCACAGTTCAAGGTATAATTGTCATACATAGATCCAATAAAAACGAATAAAAAATACTATTTTTGAACAACTGTTTCTTAAGAAGCTATGTACAAATCATTCTCTACAATTATTTAAGTAAATATACCTTCTTCGTTATGTAATAAAAGCTTAAGCTTGTCACGAACTGTACTTAACCGTATACCGTAAAAGCTATCAAATGGCAATCAATAAAAAAAAAATAGACAGATATTTGAGTGGTAAAATATATCAAAATTAAAAATTATACCTATTACCTGCCTGTTTTAGATTGTATGTTAATTTATTTTAGAATTTGATCTAAATTTTATTAACAATAATTATAATATTAATTAATCATTGAGATTTAGTTTTTGTAATGTATTCGATTATAATGTAAAATATATTATAAATACCTATTTATTAGAACTGGTTTTAAATATAATTTTCAATAATTTATTCATAATACTATGTAAGATAATCGTTTTATTATTCACTAATAGAATCATTATAACTAATTATTATTATTATGAAAAAAGAATTTAATTTATCTTCCGGTTTATATTTTAAGTAAAACAAAAAAGTTGTTTTTGCGTATTATAAACTATTATGTCACAAGTGTGATTCGAGTTTTTTTTTAATGAACGCTCAAGTACTATCTTTTGTTACAAGATGTATAAATGATTTATTTGGCATATTATAATTAGGTAGGTACAATAGGTGCATACACATTTTAAATTATAGTAGGTACCTAACTAAATATTTAAAACTAATAATCCTCATTATTGTTATTAAAATAAATAATTATCGTATCAAAAAAATGTAATGATATTTATTTTCATAGATGCATATCTATTATTATTTTTTTTATATTTTTAATTATTGTAATTTTATTAATATAATTACTAATTTGTATTACTGTTACTCAAAATAAATTATTATGTTTTTTTGACATTGGAAATCAGTAATGGACATTTAATTATTTTATTTTATTATTATTGAGTACATGGTAGCAGTTAAATTTTTATAAAATGTATAATAGTTATGTAAAATAATGGTATACTATAATATGAGTGGCTACATACATTTATATTCTGATATCGCCAAACCCACAACCGTTTTAGATGAGTGTGACGTAAATATTACGTGTTGCTCTACGATAAGCCACAAATTGATAACTTTAACATATTATATAGGTATGTATATAATCATGAAAAGAAAAAAAATAATATACTAATAATTGAAAAAAATTGTCAATATTATGGCGATGCACACACATCTTTGGTGGGTTCCATCACCAACCGTTTTATTATTGAAATGTCGACGGGGACTTTGAAGAATTTGAAGTGGCAATGGTCGTTGTTCATTTCGCTTCAATAAATCAAAGACTTTTGTCCATATAACACTCATATATATGCGCATCGAAGGGCGTAAGTCCGTCTAGTATCGGGTGACAATACGGCTTTCGGTCGTATCTCCCCCCCCCGCACAGCGCCATTCCATCCACCACCGTCGTTTCATACGTTTATATATATATATTTAAAAAGCTTTTCGTTGTAATGCCCGCGCGGAAAAGCTGCGGATGATTTGTGTGGAATTCGTGTCGGGTTTATTAGAGTCGACCGTCCCCTTTAACCCGGCGCTGGGCCGACTGTGTTCCAGCTGACTTTCGACAATCACCCGTGCACCATACACGCACATTCATCCCCACGCCGTCGTCGCCGTCGCTCAAATATTATTTACGACGTCTAATAATAATCCCCACGACGACGCTCCCGCACGTCTCTTGTGTGTCCTGTATTCCTTTTCCCGACGCCCAAATTGCTCCGGATTAATAAAACACTATACCGCACTAATAGTCCTAACGAAAACTATAGGTACACCACTGCATATATATATATATATATATTATATTATCTGCGGTCGTGTGTAGGGTTGTGCGTCGTATACAGAATATAACGCTATGTCGAAAAATACAACGATGTCCAATACTTTTGAGAATATATTGTATAATATTGTAAAATATATGAGATATTTTGATTATGATAATAAATTGTCATGTTTATATTGAAACGAATTAATATTCATGCTTTTAATACGTCTCGTTTCATTATAATGCAATAGACACTGACGATGAGATGTATTATTTTGTTTGTATGAACATTATAACATTATATTATGACAAAATATAATAATGTGATCGAAGTAATATAAATGTAATAACAATTTCATAAAGATCTTATATTTAATTTGTATTTGCACTGAGGTGATGTCCCGTCGTGTCCACGATGAGTTATAGTAAAATTAGATATTTAATTTTATTGAAAAATTAATAAATAGTAATATTATAATATTTCAATATTATCGTGTATAGGTAAGTACTTGCATATAAAGTTACAAAATGATAATGTTTATTTTTATCAAAAATTTGTTAAATAGCTTAATAAAATAGGTACATTGTAATTTTGAATCGTGTTTTGTTCATTGTTTTTTTTTTTTCTGAATTTGAGTAAAAGTATATTACATTGCAGAAAGCGTTACGATAAAAATTACAAGGTTATTATGTTACTTCTAAATTATAGTACGGACGTTATATATCCGCAGTAGCTGAACCGGTAATCGAGTGCCTATACTTACCACTGAATAAAACGTACCTATATGTGGTATATTCGTATTTATTTTGTTTTTATCAGATACATCATAATAGTGACTTACTATTTCTCTCTTTCTCTCTCTCTCTCTCTCTTTTAAAAAAAATATTACCAGATATATAATATTCGGCATTTCTCTTTCTGTTTTAATGTGAATCTCATGATAATTATTTTGTCACACGATATCTACAGGATAGGCCAGTCTATAATAATTCATACCACTCAATGTACCCCCATCGTTTCAAAAAACGTCAAGTATACCTATTTTAAGTCTAAAGGAAAATAAAAAAACAAAACTGTGACACTTTATTCTCAACAGGTACCGAGTACCGGTGCAATATAAATTTTCAGTTTATACCGAAAAAAAGAAAAGACTAAGCGATAACTGGTGGTAATAATAATATCATCATTGTTATTACCTTACCAGCCACGGTTGATCATCAGATAAAGACAAAAGGGGAAAAAGTCCACGATTTTAACCGATTATAGGTTTATTTATTTATATGTTATAGATTATATCTAGATTCTAAGCTCAATGAATATGTCAACACGAGTTGCGTTATATAAAAAAAAGCATTTAAAAATATAGTTATATACTATAGTGTAGATATTACACGTGTTTGATCTCAGACTATAGAGTCGTTAAATTATATCCCAAATCTAGTGGCTATAACAATAATTGCCATTTTATTCAAATATACAGTTAGACATATAGTACTTATGTGTAATGTTTATGTGTAAATACATGTTATATACAATATACATATTATTATATTTATATATTTAAAAAAAAAATAGGGTTGCCGGATTGAGAAGATTGAAGCTCGTAATTAGTTGCGAATCACTATGGGATTTAGACGAACAATATTAATGTATAAAGCATTTTCATACTTATTATACAATAATATATTATTTACACAATACAAGTATGTAATACACCTAACCTTATGAAGAATTTTGCCATATTTTAATATTGTGATAGTACACGGACACGGAGCTCATTATACACTAAGCGTATTATATTATAAGCTTACCTACTTATTAACCTAAGATTACATATTTTTTTTAAAGAAATATCTAAATTTATTTTTTATTGGTTAAATAAGAATTAAATAAAAAAAATTTTTATTTAAGATGAATGATATGTGTTAATGAAATCTAACGATTGAAAAATAAAACCATACCATTATTATCTATTATATTATTAGTATTTTTCTTTCTATATATTTTTGGAAACAAATATCGTAAAAATTTGCAGCTATATAGTATATATATATACATTATAGTGCCAAAATGGTATTACATACCAATTATGTTTACTAATATATAATGTGTGCCGTAAAAATGATCAAGTGTGTTTTCGAGTTTATACTTGCTTTTAAAGTTATTAAATTTATTTCAGAATATCTATAATTTTAATTAACTAAAAAAAATTTATTATTGAGATGTATTATAATATAATATATACATAAATAATGTACAAGATAAATTTAATCGAATAATTTCGTTAATAACTATCATAGATGGAACATCCTAACCAAAATAATATACGCAACCATCATGATGTTAATGGTTGGTGATTTCTACAAACTGTGTTTGGAAAAAGTACTCATTATAATATTATCCATTTGTGCACCCTGTATAGACCGCACTACGCGTTACACGTCTTATAGACTATACACCCACAGACAACGGCCCCATATGAACGAATGAACGATTTACGACGAACGCAATGTCTCTACATTTTCAGTCGATCTAACATATTATTCATATAACCGAGTTTATTGAATCGGTTTTCATTGAACAATGACCGTTTCCAATACGGAGAGGAACCTCGAGTTTTGACTCTAATGTAGTCAATTATTGGTATTTGTAAAGACATCGGATCTATGTGTGTGTGTGTATATATTTTTTATGTTTCTTTTTTGTTTTTGTTTTTGTTTTTTCATTCTTATTCCTTTAGCTGCGTTTCCGTTTGTGAATGAGAGTGCTCGGCTCGCTGCTGCAGGAACAAAGAGCACATAAATATGCTGGAATGTGGAGCGACTACCTGTCAACGAGCAAAGCTTGTCAATCTTTAGCGTGTATATAGCGACAGTGGTAGCACGAGTCCAAAAATAATAATTTTTCTCTGCGCCTAGACAAGATAGAATAAACATAGAAGGAAATACTTTTTAGACATTTTTAGACGCGTAAACTGTGAAGAAATAGCCATTCAGATAATTATACCAATACGGCTTTTACATAAATTTAATAATTTATAATACGTGCTGTTTTACTTTATAGTATATGCCTACTTACGTAAAAAAAAAAATAATATAATTAAAAAAAATTATCATCGATTATAATACTAAAAATTCACGCTAAAATATTATCTATACCATTACAAATTAAATATACATATCTAATAAATTGTTATCCTAAATCATCAACTGACTTGTGACTTGTCTACTTATTCGGGTAAAATATTTGATTATTGTTTAGCGATTTTAATTACAATAAATCTTAATTATTCCAAATTTACCGACGTTAAATTTAATTGAGGTTGTATTCATAGTCAATGATGGATTATAAATTATATATACATATTTATATCGAATGAAGAAGAAAAGATTATTACCTTTTCACAATTATACAATCAAGTACATTGTATTATCAGATATAACCTCATATTCTGCTATAGTTTAATTCATAGACATATAATATGTCTATGGTTTAATTAAACATTTTCATTGACGTATTTTAAAGGAGAAGGCGCTTTTTCTTTAAAATATGGTATAATCATTATTGGTAATTAAATATAATTAGATAAGTGTCAGTCCATATATTAACACTATAATATTTTCATATTTATTATTAAAAACTATATATTTACACTATCATATCATTTCCAAATGTATTTAATCAAATCGCTGACTGTTCATTACTTCAATTTATACATTATATAATATGTGCATGGTTGAAGATATAAATTAATTGTTTGATTCATTTTTATAATTGACACATTTATTATATAATATTATTGAATAATTTTAATAATTTACAATTGTGTCCATGTGCAGTATTATATATACATTATTTAATACTTACATTGAAAAAAATCTATGATTTTGATAGAGGTTACATAAATCTCATATAACAAACCCAAATCCCCTATTTTATTTTTATTTTATAACGAATTTGGTATACTTTAACTTTCAGTAAATACACCCTAAACCCATATTACAAACCACAATGACATATGTATCATATACATATATATTTATTTAAAAAAAAAACATAATAACTTCGATTCGAATAAGAAAAGCATATTCCAATATCCCTTCGAAGGTCATCAAGGACATTAGAGCGACCGCAACCCAATAATTTTGATACTTTTTTATGTTCCTTTGCTCCCACATTGGTTTGTAATGAGAAAATACTCACCAGCCCTATTACCTAGTAGGCGGTTCCTTGTATATCGTCTACATATTGCTTTTAGGTGATATTATGATTATAAAAAAATAATTATTAGTTTTTTCCTATCTATTATTATGTGATATGACGTTTTTACGGTGCAGTGTATGTAATATTTTGAAGTTATGATATAAAAATAAACCGGTTTACGTTTAAATTAAATACATATGTAGACAAATTAACTAGACAGCGTCTAATAAGTGTTCTACATGAACTATGGTGTAGTATGTACGAGGCAAATAATTCTTGTAATTTTTATATAAATCTTCAATTTATTTTATTTTTAGTCAATTTTTTTAGTTATATGCTATTATGTATTTCTCGAAATTTTTTATTAATTAATTTAAACTTAATTTCTCTTATCTCATTTTCCGTTCCTAGTGTTCCTATGTAAGTGGTATGTACGTCATACCATAATATCTGATGTGCATCAATTGAATGTAAACATTTTCGTGAACACAAATTTAACAGAAATACGTATTGATATAAAGTTAACAAAAATTAAATAAAAACAGTGATTAAACATTAAAACCATATTTATAATAACACAAAAAACACTATTGTTATATACTCTTGCAATAATTAGAAACTGTCGACAATATTATTATACTTTAGAAATGATCATCTGTTACATTTTGATTAAATCAACTAAACATATTTTTTTGTTTTAAATTACCACAATTTATTTTATTTCAATTACAATCAATTACATTAATGTGTTATTAATTTATAATATTGCTTGATATATAGCTTATATTTTAATATTTAATTATTGTCATATCATTTTTATACATGTTCGGTCTGAAGATCCGTACACTTTCAATAAACTATTTACCAACATATGAGAGGCTTAAGTGGCTATAGGTATATTATAATATAATACATCGTGGCCGTTGTATTCGATCGTTCAATTTATGTAATTTTTTTCATGTGAATAATTTTCAATTCCGTTATTAATTTTATAAACAATATAATATGATTGACATAGGAAAATGTATTATTTATAATATTTTAGCATCAGTTATTGTTGATAGTTAATAAGATATACAATTCTGTGATTATAGAGCCGTTAATATTTTTTTTTTTTATGAGAATTCCAAGTCATCATTATCAATAGGTATTTAGATTTCTTATTCACAGTGATTTTATTAACTATCATTTCATATATGAATGTTAAGACGTGTTTACTTATTAGTAATGTCTATTTGAACGTCATACAATATTACAATATGATTATGGGCAACGTATATAACCAGTATTAAATATACAATAAACAAGAGGCGTAACTATAGACTATATTATAGTAGCTATTAAGCAACAAAGGACAATTTAAGGGTTGAATGAATTTAAAAGGCTTAGGTATATAAAAAAAAGAACGTCGTGTTTTATATAGGTAACAAAAAAATGTTAAACAAAATTAAGTCAAATAATATAATATGATATACGTACACAATGTGTACTGCACATATAATACAATCTATAAATTACCAACAATATACACGGGAACCACAATAAAATTAATTTTTGTTTGAATTGCAATATATTTATGCACGCGATTATTTTTTTTAAATATTAAACTAATTATGACTGAGCACTTTCTCTACTAATTACCTATACATTCTATCAATTGCATATGTAGGTAATATGCCAATTACACAATTTAAACAGAGAATTGTTTAAACCGTGGATTTGAAGAATGTTTAAGGATATAGAAATATGTATTAAGTAAAATTCAATATAATAGACTAAAACTAAACGCATTGTTATAAAGTATAATATTATTACATAAAACTAATAACATTTTCGTTCTAACCAAAATCTAAAACAAACAATTAACTTTTCTCTGAACATAGTTTTAAATTATTTTATCTGCTTATTAACTGTATATCTAATGTTACTAATCAGAACACTGTTTTTGGATTCTAAAGAAACAACACGAATCAAAAAAGTTTGTATTTCACATCGTATAATCGATAGGAATAATAAATAGGTACCTAAAGTTAAATCGGATGAATTTTATACCATTTCTTTGCAAAAATCTGGAATAATATATAATCGTATTCATATTTAATCATTGGTTTGTTATTGTTAAGTAATTATTAATATTTAAATAATGTCTATCTAATATTATGATATAGATTTATAAAATCCAACTTATAAACGTACGTAATATTAAGTATAAGTAATAAATAGATTTAATATTATGCCTATAATAATTTGACGGTTATTCCGAATTTTTTGACGAACAAGGTTTATTTAATTTAAAATAGAATAGTATTACAAATCAATCGTTTTTGCCTAAATGCTTCAGTGAAAGACAATCAAAAACGGTCACTTAAATACTTATTACCCGTATCGTTATAGTATGTTATATAATAATATGTAGTGTGGATGCCGGTAATTTTATTATATTTTTGTTCATTTGTTGGCTTGTTACAAGCTGATACGAACTATGTATTGTTAACGTTTTACGGAAGAGTTTTATTTGTTAATATTAAGCAGAGAAGGAGGCTTATTATTTTTAACTTTGGGTTTGCAGGACTCTATTCTATGTAACAACTAAATCCTAGTGATGCCCTATAAAACCATGTCAAATTAAATTCCCGTCATTATAAAAATATTTATACTCGTCACACATACAAAAATGTGTAATTTAATTTCTAGATCAGAGGTTCCCAAACAGTAGTACGCAAAGATACTACTATTATAGTGGTACGCGAAAGGCCACTTAATGCCCTGCGTGGTATGGATTTTACTACCTATCTCAGGGGAGTAAAAAATTATAGTGAAATGAGTACTCATCTTTTAGTTTTACCTTTAGTCTTGAAAAATATATTTTTGTCCAATACATTTAAATCGATATACCTAAATGTATTTATTTATTATTTACAGAACACGTACATAATCTCGTGTATTCGAATAATTGAAAATTAAAAACTATTACAATTTAATATAGGTGATTATACTATTATACTCAGAGATGGTTAAATATTTGGTGCTAACAAAAAATATATACATCCTTGCATTTAAAATATTAATTACTGACTTTCAACTAATATCTGGGACTTTTATGAAACGTTAACCATCATACAAAAGTATGTATTTAAGTGAAACCAATTATAGGCAAAATCGAGTTTTCATTATTAGTAATCAATTGTTGTAGCGTGAAACTTGATGGCCCTAGAATCTATATGAGGCGGAGGCAACTTTAAACACAGAAATTAGTGTTATTGGAAAGTAACTTTTCGAGCCTTTATCTGATTAATGCAAAATCATTATTATTATTTTTTATTTTCTTAGTGTAATAAAACTCTTTTGGCTTCTCCGACTTGGACATACCTGAAGACCTCTGCCTAAATTCGTCACTGCCGTTAGTTATAAATACATCTATCGGTCTAATCGACATGTTAAAATGCACAATATTGTTTGGAATAATTTTGGATAACACAATGATGACACTACTAGATACTTATTAAAATTATAATAAATAGTTCTTTATTATTAAATTAATGTATCTACATACATTTTCATTTTTTTTTTATTAAATGTATAACAATCGATATATATTCATTATTGTATATTTTTATACAATTTAAGTAGTCACTATAGTTGTATACTTGTACTAAATAAAATTGATTTTAAACAATTTAAATTAAATTACCCACAGCTATTATTTAACGCAGTTGATCTATCAACGCTGGAAATTACCAAGTGCAACTGGTGTATCATCGAATTAAACATTTTTAACACAATCGATTTACTAATTTAGTATGAAAATGTAATTTTAAGCGTAAATGTTAAACTTCCTTACAGCTTTTTTACACTTAACTTACTAAATTTTATAGTTGTAAGTATCTTTTTTAGTAGGTACCTATATAAACTACATTTTAATTTTTATTATTTAGAGTAGGTAAATAATCGTTTTGTACGTATATTTTGTGTATAAATATAGCTGAAAATATAAAATATTACAGCCCAATTTCAGGTTTACCTAACATTTTAATATTCTAGATAATATTTATTTTTAATATTTTTTGCATTTTGCTTATTATTTGTCTAATAATGTTAGTTTATTTCTTGTATTTTTACCGTTTAATTATTTATTTTTTGAAAAAATATTACAAAATACTCAATTAAACTTATTCTCACATTATAAACGTACCTATATATATATTTGTAAAACTTTATTTTCGATAGCCAACCATAAAAATGAAATAATCATGGAAATAAAACGGTCATAGAATGTTTTTTATAGTAATTACTAATTTGTATATAAATATTTATAATAATATACAAACTAATTATTGTAAATCTGATTTAGTAAACACAGTGTGTAATATTATATATTTCACGTGCTTTGTAAGTTTAATATATTATAATTGAAGTATGAATTATTAATGCAAACATCATATAATACAACGATAATCAATAGCTAATAGTATGATATTTGATACTGTGTACCTAGTCGAAATATAACAGACTACGATATTATGAACCTACCTATTTGTAGGATAGTATATATATATATATATATATATAAGAATCGTTAACAGATACGTTTATTACCGCAATTTGTATTATGACCGCAGCAGTACCTACTACTATATAGATTATACCGTGATTATAATACCAGTGAGACTCGCTGTCGGAGGTCGGAAAAGTGGTACACCTAAACCAAAGTTTATGGGTTTCGGAACCCGAGAGCCTTATTTAAATAACTATTTTAGAAACCTGCAAATCCTAAACTGGAACCCACGTTATTGTTATTCTAGGAACCGAAACGTTAATATTGCGGAATACCGTATAAAGCGGTGTAACGATAATATAAACTGCAGTATATGGACCTACCTATAGTACGGAAAGGGCTGTGGCACGTGCAGATCCATCGGCGTGTGGGTGGGATGAGCAGGGTGAAAACCGTTGGCGGCGGCGGCGGCGGCTACCGCGGCGGCGGGGTGCAGATGATTGTGGTGGTGGTGGAGGTGGTGGTGATCTGCGTCGGCGGGACGATGATGATGGTGATGATGGTGGTGGTGCCCGAGTACCGCGGCGGCAGCCCACGGAGACGCACCGCCGCCACCTCCGCCACCGTCGAGCTCGACGTGCATGGTGGTGCCCCGCGCGGAATAATATTATTCGAACGATATACTATTATTGTGATGTATGGTAATATCGTACCGGTCGAGGAAAAATATGCAAAAATAAATGACGACACTCGTCGATAGTCGCGATGTACGTAATATTATATCACCAAACACGATGACATCGACGGCGGGCCATAGCGTTTTGCCTCGCGAAGACGGTGCACGGCAACCGATAATGTACGGACATTAAAACACTGAAAAAAATAAATGCGACAATAACGGGACGCGAACAAATATCAAACCCGAAAACGCACTGTGCCGTACGATGTGATGGTCGTCTTGTGACGCATTCGAACACGGGTGTGCAGTGCTTGGAAAAGGCCGATCGGGATGCGAGCGCACCGGCGGCGGAAAAACCGACGTGACTGGGGATCACGGCAATAGAAATAATATTATTATTTAATCACGACGACGACGACGACGGCGCGAGAAACGAACGCGCGTACGGACGGACCACGGGCGGACAGACAGACGGACCGGTGCAGCTGGTACACGGTCGGCAGCGACGCGTCATTGATAAACGGCCGTGTGCCGGTGGCCGGCTCGCGTATAGTACGTACCGCGTATCTGCGACCCGATGGG
The DNA here is from genome assembly GCF_003676215.2 of Rhopalosiphum maidis. NCBI lineage: Eukaryota > Metazoa > Arthropoda > Insecta > Hemiptera > Aphididae > Rhopalosiphum > Rhopalosiphum maidis. The sequence goes on from NC_040878.1 coordinate 42,479,700, forward strand.
CGTTCACCGACGGTCCACCACCACCGCGTACCGTCGCTCCGCCTTCATTGCCGAACGCCCAGCACGTAACAATAATAATAATATAATAATAGCGTTATTACATTACGTAATGTTATTATTATTACTATTCCTAGGTATACCGATTATATTATTTTACTGTGCCCACGAGTCGCGAGTGTCTGTTGCAGTTTACCTGTTGTGCATCGTCGTCGTCTGCACTCCGCACACTCGTCGTCATCGTCGTTTTGGGCATAACGTTTTTCGAGCGGACGGCATAATAACATATTTATGATTTTGTGATGACAATATTAATTTATCACAGTCTTTTTGGTGGGTGGCTCGTGTGGCGGAGACGCGCAAGACGAATAAAATATGTATCGCATTAACGTTATCGTTACCGTGTTTATCTGCACACGCCAACTGCCACGGCGTTTTTACTCGCCGACCATTAATTGCATTAAATTGGTTACATAGGTAATATCACTATATGCTCTTACAATAATTACACCTGCACGCCGTAATGCGCGTGCGCGGTACGATTTGCATTGGGCTTAAGCTGTATCCACCCGGCGGGCGGGACCAAATGAATATTATAATATATCTACACGTCACGTTGGTAGGTACCGACAACAGATAAGCCATTTAATTGTTTATGAAAATAATATTATTAACACATACCTAAATAATATTATATTATTACTATCATTGCGTACGGCCAACACGGCGCGGAAACCTCAAGTATGCTTTCGAGACCGCACTGCCCATTACCATAAAATGAAAAAAAAACTATGTACACTGTACACGAGTTTGGACCGTTTGGTCTTAATTTGTCAAATAATAGTGTTAAAACGATATCATAATAATATAATGGTATACGTGCTGAAAAATTAATTGCTTTTAATCGGTAAGTAACCGAAACCGTCTACTGAAATAATGTTATTCCATGTACTATAGGTACTTATAAATCATTCGAAAATATACTAGTAGGCATTATGAAACATAATATATATTGAATAAATAGACGTACTAATACTTTGTCTATTGATCGTTCCGTCAATTTACTAAAAATGCCGCGTAGCATCGTTCAAAATTCACATATACCTGTTGTTATAATTTTAGTACATATGTAACTTGAATAAAATTCAAATGCATAGATGATGGATAAATAGGTCAATGCAATTTAAATATTCTGTACGTTATTTTTTTTTTTTAACAAGCTAAAAGAATAATAATAAAATATGATTCGTATGATTTACATTTTAATTACCTAATCATCTATTACCATAATGTTATTTAAAAATACCTTTTTTTTATTTTACTAAAAATACATTAATCACGTTAATTTTATGTGATAATATGTATATATAAGAATTACATAATAATATGTAGATGTATAATCATTTATCAGGAAATAAAATGATATTACTTAAGCTTCATATCAAAAAATGTCTAATTGATGATGATTTTATGTTAGCTTAAGGATCCTATTGAAAACATCTATTATACAATATAGAGTGTAGACTATGATAGTTGTCTATCCAAGTTGTATTTAATAAATAAACTTTACCAAGTCTATATTAATTATCAATTATTATATAACTCCATAAAAGTTTACGGGCACTACTCTATAGTGTTCATTAGGAATGGTTCTCGATTTATTGAAGTTCAACTAAACAATATACACAATTATTACTACTTACAAATTATTATAGGACATAGTATAGGTTCTTTTTGAAATATTATTTACATGTAGGTTTATTGTATTATTTACATATGAGTAACCCTAGCAAATGTAAAAATGTACCAAAAGTAATATAAAAAGAATCGGTAATAACTAAATATTATAGAATTTATTGTATCTATTTCCATTATATTTTTTCTATTCATTAGTTTATCAGTGAATGGTTGTGTTTAATATATAACTGATGCAGTTATACTATTACTGTCTAAAACAACAATCAATCAATCCCACTTAAATATTAATAGAATTGACCGGCTATAATATTTTATACTAATACATTGTATCAACATAAGAAGTGTATACACGGCTAGGAGCTTAGCCAATCAATGAAGCAAAAAAGAAATAATATGATAAGCATCTATGACCCAGGCACGATAAGAAGAAGTAATGGTTATGAATTATGATCTATATAATATAATATATTTTATCATAATTAAACACTCGATGTAAATATGCAACAACCACTTAGTCAGAAAAAATAATACTAAAACATAAAAACAATGAAATTCACCATCTCGTCGAGATTATAATATAGATTTTCACCCAGCCCTGAAGGTTAAGTATGAGTGAAGTGTCATGATTTTATTTTTTATTACCTAGTTTATTCGCCATAAACTAAAATTCAATAATGTTCAATTCTCAAGTTTTATTCTTTTAAAAAAAAAAACATTAAGAAATTGTAGATAATATGCAATAATATTGTATATAGTTATAGTATTTACATTTTACTCAAAATTGTTTGTTTATCTATATATTGGCTACACACACTATAAAGACACTATACATCGGGGTCAAATTCTACCGAGGTGGTCGTAAAAACAAGCAATTAGTGTGTATCATGTGGTCAAAATCGTTCCATAAAATATATACACCCCTCGATTGTTATAGACATTAATGTTCTGTATACGACGTATAAATTGTAGGAACTGCTAACTCTAATAATATAATTTGAACCACGAGACATTGAGTTATATTATTTACAAATGTTATTTGAAAATTGATAATTCCATTATAAATTATATTCCATAGACAATAAAGTAATAATCAGATATTTAAATTAATAAAATATCTATACTTAGGTTTTTTTTTAATTAATACTAATCTTTACAAAATAGCCTTGTATTAGAAATATTAATAGTGTAAAGAAACAAGAGTGTTGAAAAGTATCATCCAACAAACTAAAAATATATAAAAAGTATAAATAGTTACAAACTCACTGTATTAAATTATAATAACTAATAAGTAATTATGTTAAAACATATAAATTAAAGTGGGTAAAGTTTATGTATATACAGTATAATATGTACATTTTTTGATTACCTATTAATTTGATTTTTATTCTTGACATTTTATATAATTAACCTTTGTTTAATAATGATTAATAATTATATTTGTCTTGACATTTGTAATTTTCAAAACAAATAATCCATGTAAGATGCAACAACAAATCTCTAATAATAACAATTATTATTATTATTATATGGGCATATAGTTATAATTTAGAAAACACCATGATAAGTCATAATCTTTTTAACACACCATTATGGTCGATGTAATAATAATTTATAATTTGTTTAAAGTGTTATTGTAATGTATCTTGAATACTAATTTTTAAATTACTACGCCCCTCAAATTTATGCTGAACGATGGGGGTTACATTTTTTATTACTAAAATAATTCGATGAATTGCAAACATTTCCTTTTTTTTTTTTGCATTATAACGTGAATAAATATATTATCTATTTTATTTATTATGTGTATAGTTATCAAACACACGCGAGTCAAGTAAATTGGTTTGATTTACTAAATAATCATATACGTTACACTAGTTCAGTGTTCATGTTGTTATTACTATGTATAGTTAACTACATACATATGCCTTTATTCAATTATATCTATTGCTAACCATCCCCCAAATTTATTACTATGAAAAGTTTTTCAAAACACATCAAAAGGTTTCATGCGGATTTCTTCACAATAAATTCTTACCTAGGTATATGATGATGACCAATGAAGTGGAAATTGTTGCTTATGTGAGTAAACCCCAACTACAGTAGACTATAGCAAGGATTAAAAAACATTACGCAAAGGGTTCTTCAATATTATAATCCTACTTAACAATAGATACCCATGCCCGCCATCCAGATGTAAAAGACGACGGACGTTTATTCGTACCCAGATTACATGATTTTATGAAATAATGTTGTTCAGTATCGAAAAATGATAAAGTTATATGATGTTATATATATTTTTTACGGATCTATGTGGGCATATGGCTATATGGTATGTCTAATATTTTCACCAAGAAACTGTTATAAAACGTAAATTTTAAAATATTAGCAATCAACTTGTATTTTTTCTTTTGGCATAATATTATATTAACTAGAAAATATTTAAAACGTATAACAATAAATTACAATATAAACCTATAGTATTAATAAATTAAGTGTAGGTATTTATATATAATAAACGTATAAACGTATTGACAATGTTAAAAAAAAATAAGTTACTTAATACTTTACTCGTCAGTGCTTAGTAGCAACACTATAAAGAGAAAATATTTTAAAAATACAAATTTAACTTTTACTTATCAGTAAAATAAAATTTCAAGGTAATAACAATTTTTTAACCAAAAATGTAACATGACAAAAAAACAGTTCACGAGTAATTCACTAATTCTTAAACATCATCATTTGACTAGCAACCTAAGTTAAACGTCAGTATAAGGTTATTTTAAGATACCGAAAAACAATGAAAACAATTATAAATAGTTAATACATCACAATTCATTATTAGTTATAAACTATACAAATATATTTAGTCAGTACTCTCAACATATTTCTGAGAGTTCATCAAATATTTTAATTATCTAAATTTTCTTGTAATTTATATAATGCAAGCATATGTTGTTCAAAGTTCAAACGACTAAATTACAATCAAACATGATATGTATATTACTTGCATTATACACATTTATATACTTAGTATTGTATTTTCATTTATTTTTGTTTTATTTTGTAATTAAATTAAAGTATTGTCGAAAAAATCCGAAACGACAATATGTTATAAATTATAGAAAAAAAATTACAGATCAAAAATAATTTCCTTTTCGTTTACTACTTGGAATCTACTTAGAAACAGTTTTAATTACCTACGTTTAACGCGTTACAAACAAAGTATCGTCGTTATAGACTTGCATATAGCATCGTTAATCTGCAATAGTGTTACTACTCAACGCGTTTCAACGCTATGTATTATCGATATGAACTTTAGGTAAATACTAAATATATTATATCAAAGTCATATTCTTACAAAGAGCGTAAATAATTAATAGATATAGGTTATCTATTAGATAGCTTATGGTGATAACTTATTATATTAATATCTATAATAATATATACTATGAAGTTAAAAATGTAGTTTATAGCGTTTTATCGTTGTAATACAAAAAATAATACAATTTATCTACACTGTTTATATAATTGTTAGTTATTATTTTTAAAACATTTACTTTGGATAACATATCAAAATATATTTTTTATAAAATAAGGCGTAAAGTAGGTATACGAATATAAATATACTAACTATTATTCAACTATTATAATTAATGAGAATAATTCATCGTTATTTGTCTAATTAATACTCATATTTCTGCGTGACATTTCTACTTAAAACTTTTAAACATTTATAAAATCAAATGTTGACTAATGATTTTCAAATCATATGCATTACATGTACGTAAAATAGCTATACTATTGTCTATTGAAGTACATATTTAGATGTTCAAAAGTTAAAAGTTAATTATATATTACCGCATTACCTTAAAAATTACACATACAAATGTATAATATTATACATAGAACCAAAAAAAAAAAGTGAAAATTATGTCCGTATAATATACTGAAAATTAAAATACAAAGCAGTTTTTTTGCACGTAGTAAGTCTTAAAATATTTTGATATTTTAACATGTTGAATAAAAGAAAATCAGTAGGTCGACTTTGTATTGTATTTTACTTTAAATAAACAAAAAGCATAATATTATGAAACTCACGGTATTTATAACACAAATATTACAAGCTAAATAATATTAATTGTATATTAGGCATTTAGGTGACGTATAATGTATTATAATATGAATTAATATACATATTTATTATTTAATTGTTAAACTTACCTAATAATCTCACCTGAATGTATCGATCTGGATTGATATATAAATACCTAATAAATATATAATAATATAAAAATGGAGTAAGTACGTATAGTTAAAATATTTAGCTGTGAATTAGTACGTACCGTAATAGGATTGAATTTGGGTATAAGGACCTTTTTGTACGTTTTAAACGTATTTCCTTCCGGTAGCGGTGAATTATATACATATACATAAAAGAATTTCAGTAACAATAACTAAAGTGTTTTTAGGGGTAAAAAAGTGTACAAAAAATCTAGTCTTGTGAATAAAAAAATGCTTTGGGGTAGCTCGATTCGCTTCAACGCTAAACCACAAAACATTTGAAAATTTTTTTTATCATTTCACGGCTGTTAATGTAACGAAATGTGTTAGCCTCACGGTTTGCCATTCTTTCGTTATTATCCTGTTATATAATGCAGTCATTCAAGTATAAAATGTACCCAACGCATACTCCCTCCAGGAGGGTTAAAGGATCACTGTCAACATTGAGTACATCAAATCGTAACATCTATAATTATGATGCTTATAGCCAATAATATGTGACTATAATTATTAATAAAAGATATCGGTGCTTAAAAAAATCTCTGTTTATTATTTCTTAAATAATAATTATTAATAGTACTTATTAGTTAATTAGCATTTCGTGTTTAAATGTAAATGTCGTAAACACATAATAAAATCAGGTATTTTACTATCCGCCTAGACATTTAGATAAATACCTAGTCATTCAATTAAATTGCTAGGCATTTAACTAAATTATATTGCTATTCTATACAAAAGAAACTATACGTATTATTTATTAATATATAAAATTCGTAGGTAGGTATAATATATATATATATGAAATATACTTAATTTTGTGCCCTTCAGGCCTATTGTTTTAAAACTTAAATTACAAATTAATATTGATAAAATTATTAATTTTATGTATAGTACGACTGTACGAGTAAAAAAAATAATAAAAAAGTTATATTATAATTATTAACTTTTATTAATTTTTAGTTATTACTTATTGTTACATGTTATTGTTTGGTCGCATTTGCTGGAACATATTATAACATTATTTTTAAAACAAAAACACCGACTGGTTAAATTTTTTAAATAATATAAAATGATGTGTCATTTTTATTATTTGCCTGTCTTGAAATCAGTATTTTATTAAATGCCTAGCCATTTAATGATTAGGCATTTAACTAAATGTCTTAGCGGATAGTAAAATGGCATAAAAATTAAATTATTTGACTATTTGTCTAGGTATTTAGTAAAATGTTTGATTTGGCTATATGCCTATACGGCATATACACTGTTCACCATAAATTCAAAAAATAAATAATCAAATATAGGTAATATAATTATAATATAAATAAATATATATATATATATATATACTCTTAAAATATGTGTAATGAAAAAATGGTATTAACTTGTATTAATTAATAATTTTATACACAATATTCTAAAATTTAGAATCTAAAAAATGTAGTATATGCCATCAATTCATATTCAAAATATAGACTCATAGTTAATAATTATATTTGAATTTAAAATGTTAAAACTAAAACGATCTATTAAGTATACTTTATTTCAATACCAAATATCTACTCTAATTAAATGTTTAGTATGCATATATTTTAAGAAAATATTATCTTAGAGAACATTTCATGTGCATTTATACATTTCAATATTAATTGAAATATATATACAACAATTTATATCAACACATAAATCACAATTACCCAAACCTAAATAGTTAGAAATTTAACTTCCAAAATTCGAGTAAACAATTTTCTAGATTGAACTCGATTATAGTTTATTTATTTTATTGAACCCGAATGTAAATATTGTATTAATTATAAAATAACAAATAATGGAATACTTAATTATATTTGTAATCCAAAATTAAAATATGTTATACCTCCCTCGTTGAGTCTTATTAGGACAGATTATTTCTTAGGGCCATATATGAAAGAGGTAGGTTTCTGCAATTTTCCAATCGTATAAAAGCCAAAAAAAAAAAAATACAGAACAAATTTACATTAGACATGTTTTTGTTGGCTCATTGATTTTTGTCGAAGCAGTTAATACATGGAATTGGCGACGATATTGTCCCTAGGGTGCGTTAAAAAAGACAAATTACCGATATTTTCATCATTTCAAAATAAGTGATTTCACGGGTAATTCGTTCGAATTTTGCATATGTCAAACAGACATGTCCATATATTATTTTGTGTGTATGGGGATGATAAACAGGAAACAAGAACATACGCAATTCAATATATTTCCTCATTTTACTCACGGTCTGGAATTTCCTTGTGCATCTGTGGATGTACAGTCTGATCTTATCCCTTTTCCATTCAGAAGGGGACTACTACTAATGATAAAATAAAGACTGTGTGAAGGACAGTTACAAAATTACGTACGTATTATTATTTTTAATAAAAAAACCTAAAAAAGCAACACACACACTGTCCAGCAAGAGTGAAATGATTAATGAGCAACTATACGAGGGCTCTGGTGACGACACAGGTGAAATATAAATCGCCAGAGGGTCGTTCGTTATATATTATATGAGAAATAACTGGCAAAATATGGTCCATTGAGGATCGTCCGTGACGCGCTGCAGTTGCCAGTTTTCCTAACTTATAAAAACGTAACACATGTTTCATATATAACTTTAATGGAACATTTATTGTTAAAAAAGAACTACACATTTTTTTTTCGTTTAGATTTTTACAGTTATGTTTCAGTGCATGAAACTATATTGTAATTTACTAATATCCAAGACTAAAGTATAAAAATTACCATAAATATAAAAACTAATAAACGATTGCACAATATTACTATTCAATAAATTGATAGATTCATTTACGTCAATATTCAGAATATTGACTAAAAAGGATGCTTACTTATATTGATTTTAAAATAATTAAGTAGGTATGTGTTTTTTTATAGGAAAAAAACTCTTTTGAAGTAGAACATGTTATAAGATTATAACTCAAAATAATTTAAATATCCTATAATGACAATTAAAAAAATCAAACTAGAATGATAGTTTAGAGTGCAAATTGAGTATCTTGAAAATATAGTGATAATAACCAAGTAGGTTATACTTAATATGCGTTATACTGATAATTCACAATATACGTAATTGATATATTTTTTTTTTCAATAATTGTTAACGAAACTTTTTTTAGTTGAAGTTTTTATAATTGTCATAGAACGCCGATAACTAATTTTTAATATATCTTGTTATGCAGCTAAACACAAAAACTGTAAAATAAATACTTTATAATATATAAATTCAGGTTCATTTATTGAATTAAGCCACTTAATTGTTGTCTGTATGACTTATCGGCGTTATTTATTTATTTGGTAGGTACTACTGTACTAGAATTGTATAATAGTTTAATGGCAATTATTAAGTAAAAGTGTGAAAAAAGTTTCAAATTATTATAATGTTCGAAAAACAAAAAGCATTTTATATTAAGTTATAACGTATCAATCTGCGATGCTTGTCGATTTTTATTTCAATAGCAAAACGCAATCGTGTGTGAAAATTCATCGGCTGCTCAGCGCCCCTACTTATTCTGTTATGAACGCACCATAATTTCAAAAGGCACATTATTATATTATATTATATACTATAATATACATATATAATAATAAAAGTAAAACACCCTTTAACCAAACTATAATATTATTAAGACGTGCTGAACTTGTGTAGTTGTGTGTATAAATAATTGTACATAAGACTAATATTTTAGTTGTCTTATTAAAAAGCTACATCAATTAAATGCAGTTGCGTACCGCATGGAAATTATAAATTTATTGTCAAGTACATATTTGTTCGTGTTTGCTTATATATAACTGTCGTTTTAATGATACCATAAAGAACGAAAAATACTGAATATTCTGTTGTTGTTTTTTTTTTTTTTTTATGTACCTACTATTATTATGACGGTACAAAAGTGAGTGTTGTCGAGGTGGTTCCTAACAGAAGGGCTGAGAGCGTATATACCCGTTATCAGATTGAACGGGTTTTTCTTCTTCCAACATCGTCGTTATCATCACCGCGTGGTAAGATTTATAGGGTTTCCGTTTTTGTTTTTTAATCTTTTTGAACTCTGACCGACATCGGTGTGTATATAATACAAGACCGGAGATGAAGATAGATGAAAAATCATAATAGAGTCACAATACGCACATATTATTATATAACTGGTATTATAACACAGCTGATATACCAATCTAACTTCGTAAATGGAAGATAACGAGATAATTTGTTTACCTGTGTCATTTTGTGTAAATGCTGGTATACACAATTAATTTAATAATGCTTTCTATTTTTATCAGGATGAATGGTTGTGTACAGTATACGTATGCACGAATAAATGAGTGACAAGTCGATTATTCACTACTACTACAACAGAGGGTAACTTTTATTGGTTTATTGATGTGTATCCTACATAATACATTTTATTATATTGTTTTTAGTTAATTCTACATGCTTTTATTTTTAAACGATATTAATTACATGCTTTGTGAGATAAAAAAAAACACATGTAATCATAACTATACCTACATATATCTATTAGTGTAGATGTTGTGTATTGTAAATGTTAATATTGTATTCTCTCACGTTGCACATAGCACATTCAACAACAATAAACAATTGAGTTATAGTATACAATATCGTGAATGCATGATTCTATGATGTTACTTGTATAGTAAAATAAAAGTTATAGGTTTAATATAAATTTAAATTATTTTATTTTATTTTACTGAAACCAAAAATTATGATGGTGCTTTGTTATTATTTTTCAGATATATTATATTACATTTTCGTGGAAAGATTTTTAAAGGTTTGTTAAACAAAAATTTTATATATTTGAAATTTTCAGTTAATGTCCATTGACACAGATTATTTAAATAATTATGTTAATGGATCTTTCAAGAGGCATTAAGAATACCTTTTCATTTTTTAAAACTCTTCTCATAAGTTCTGAGACTTTAAGGAGTTACTTATATATATTTAATTATTTGAGCTATAATAATACTATTATCTATTTCTTTACTATTATACTATCTCTTTTCAACACAATTATCACAGATATTTTTTCCTCGTTTAAATTATAATTAATTAATAAAATTGTATTTATAAAATATTTTAAATACCGACAAAAGCAATATTTATAATCTAATTGATATAATATACTGTATTGCAATATATATCAGAAGATAATATTTTATCGTCGAACTGTTCTTATTAAATTTACGATGGAGAGGCTGATAAAGCTTTTACTATTGAGGTAATTAATAAGTTTTTAAAATAGTGTTTGAAGTAGAATAGAATTTATGTTGAAATTTCAATGCAGAATTAATAATTATTAATAAACTATTACATCTAAAACAAATTACAAATTTATTTTATTATTCGTATTGAATTACCTATTATAATAAATAATAATATATATTTACACCATAAAATATCAAATTATAGAGCTCAAAATTAACAACAACTTTCTATAAATACCGTAAAATTCATAGTTCTTATTAATAGATAATATTTTAAAATAAATAAAATATGTTATTGCAAATAGTAAAATTTATAATAATATAAATTAGATAAAAGTTTAAGTTCCAACGAATAATGTTTTTAAAATATTATAACGAAATTGATTTTTTAATATATCGTTATTAATCGTTTATTTCGTCCAAATTTGAACTGAAATGTCTACAAACCTTTTTTTATTTTTTATAGTTTCAGTATGAATTACTCATGAATAATATTGTATTACATTTATACAAATATAAAAAGAAAAGTTGTTATGAATATTAAGCTACAAAATAGCTTTGCTATTTTTTGTAGTTTTTAAGTATTTCATCAAAATTTTAACTACACATAAAAAAAATATTTGGTAGAAAACACTGCTATTTTCAAATTAATATCTTTTATAATAGGAAAGTAAATTTTAGTATTTTTTTTAAATATTAAAATTCTCAGTAAGGACTTATAAAGTTATAAAAATAATCGAGAAAAAAAAAACTAGTTTTTGTCAAAATTAATTTTATTTTTATTATAGATAAAAGATTTTGTACAGCTAATAGCGTTTTTTATATGGTTTAATTTTCAATATATCGACTCTCTGTGAACTCATAACATAAATTCGAAATTGTTTGCTTTTTTCTTTTTTATATAAATGTCGATTTAAAAATGATCGCTCTGTCAAAAACTTTGAATTTAATACAAGGTTTTTCATAGTTTGTTACTATTGTCATCAAAATATTAATGATACATAATATTATCTAAGCATGATTTTTTTTTTATGAGCATTTGATATTAAAATTTTTACAAAACTAGATACTTTAATGAAAAAGAATAATTTTAGTTATTTTGTTGTAATTTAAAAATTATATTCATAGATACTTTACACGTATTAATATATTATATTTATATACATTTACAATGATATTTTTTTATAGCTATGTTCATAAGACGAAATGAACACATTCTGATTCGGCGTCATCTTAAAATGTATAATAACATTTTTAATTTTCGACAATTTATTATGCAGATTTCTAAATAATTTATTGAAGATAGAACATTTAAATATTTAATAATAAATTTACAAATTTTTAAATGTATTTAATACTTGTCAAAGTGGTAAATTGGATTTAATAAAACGTTTGCTTATTGTATTTAATATTTACATATAAATCCGAGTTATACTTACAAACACCGATAACTATATTTTATTCATGCTTATATACATATAATACGGATTATATATTTATATCCTCTTCGCAATAAATAGTTCAGTTCTTAAAAATAATCTGTGAGTAGGTAATTATTTCGGGCACGGGTCATGCGCTATTTGTGCATCATCCAAGAGTAAGTAGTAAATAATATATTATTATATATTGTTATACAATGAGCCAACGAAATAACGATAACTGTAACCCTGAAATGTGTTAGTAACAATTATATAATGAAATGAAATATAATTTGTATTTTTAATAATATTATAATGAAAGTTCCATGATTTGATTAGTTAATATAATACGTACAGTGCGCTCTAGTAACCCATACAATGAAAACGGTTTGAATTGCATAGTACCTCAATACCGACCGTTTTTTAAGGAGTTAAATATAGGCAATTTTTTATCAGAGTGTATGCGGACCATATTATTACAAATGTATAATATGTAATAAATGATCATTATTATATGCGACAATGTGACATGCACGAGGCAATCACTACACGTACAGAGTACAGCGAACAGGTATTAATTATTTTGTTTTTTTTTATACTAAGGTATTAATATGTTACCAATTGTATTAACTATTAATTAACCTATTCATCTGTCATTCAAATGTTTTAAAGAGTTTTATTTATTATTAGGTGATTTTCGGTGGAAAATACAGACGGGATCAAATCCCCTCAATCATAATATGAATACGACATTCATATTTTCACTAAAAAAATTAAACGATGTCAACATTGGTATTAGACATGTTGGCTTACAGATTTTTATCAGCTGCATCCATAAGCTTAATACGTAGGTACATATAGAACACACATCGGCTAATATATTATAATTTATATAATGGACTAGTATCGTCTGGGCATGAGTGGTAAAGAAAGGATGGTTCGTAAATATCTGTTTCTCTTCCATCAAAATGTCCATGGTTCTTGTGTAATCCGAACTATACAAGTACATTGCACGCGGTGGTCTAATTTTGAAGTACAGACTGCATCTGTTGTAGTATATTTAAAAACAACAATCGTTAGATGGCGTTAATGTACTCCAATAGTGCCCATCAAACGTCATTCCCACACTTGTTTCTTGAACAGCATTTTGAGTTTCACTGGAAACGTTTCGATGCTAGTCCATTGTTATCTATAATAGTATTCTAATCCGTAATACCATTGGTTATATTTTATAATCAATAGTCCACAGTGGCGCAGTATGTACGGAACAATCACTAAACCATAGTTCCCTAATAAACAACGGGTACCCGTTATTTCGGTTACAATTTGCAATGTTCTGTCGTGTTTCATATATTTAATCAGTCCTTATTTTTGTGTGCAGTAGCAAATGACAAATAGACGAAAAAAAGTATATATTTACTAGTTACAACCCTTAAAGGATGTTTGTATAGATATGCTAAAAAAAAAATGGTAAAGTGTGTAGTAGACAAATGTACAACAAATAGAGACTGTATTTAATATTTAAGTCACATATATTATGATATAATTAATATATATTGAAAGATAACTAATAATTGGTCTATACTTAAATCAATACGATACTGTGGTAAGTACAAGAGTTAAGACTTTATAGACTTTACAGGTACTTTTTTCGTTGACTTAGTATAGCGTGCTGGACGTCAATATTATTAGGTATCTATTAAATACTAGCTGAGTAGTGTAACTATGGCTTATAATTAGTTATTATGAACACTTAACGTGAATTCTGAACAATAATATATTAGAAAATGTATCACATAATATAGTTTTGTAATAGAAATTCAAACTGGTGTGAAAATACATTGTGGTCATTGTACCATAATATCGTTGATATGTTAATCGTAAACTACTGCACCACTAGAGCGCATCGTATTAATTTTACCTAACCTAACCGGTCGTGACTCGTTAACGTGAGTATAGATAATAAATAAATAAATAAGTATAAATTATCTATAGTCACACTCACGAGTCGTCGAGGATCTAAAGCAGAGGACTGCGAAGTGAATGTGACTCCACATATCACACTAATTTCGTTATCTATGTAAATATATATTTATATGCCAATCCACTATAACACATCAATCACTGATCATCATAAGATATATTTTAATAGTATTGTAACACATAACGGATTTGTGACACAGTGACACCATTATAAATCATAAATATGCCTTAAACTGAGTACCTAGATAATAAGTATAACTAATTATCCGTAATAATCTGTTACGTTAACCTGCCTCCTAAAAATATATATTTTTTTTAATTAAATGAATAGCTCTTGTTTATAAAATAGGTAAAAATAAAAAAAATACTCATGCAAACCAAATGTTAATAAGTAATAATAACAATATAGAAACTGACAAACATTTTATTTATCGAAAAAACTCATTTCAAAAACTATTATCTAACGTTAAAAAAACAAATTTCTTATCGTTCTAGCTTATAGTTATAAATTTAATTTTTGTACATCCAAATTCTCCAAATAATATTTTGTTTAGGAATTTGAAATTAAAGATTCATGTTGTCATTAAAAATAGTAAAAACATATAAATAAAAATGACAAATATAGGTATGTGAAAAAAAATATTAACATAAATAAAAGTTGTTTTTGAAATAGGTAATGACAGTTTCACGTAAAATAAATCACCTATAGCATATATATAATATATTAATATAAATTAGATTATTTATAAATTTTCAATAACAAATTAATCGATCTGGAAATCAAACATGATAACATAAATAACAAGAATCAAAGGATCCAATAGAATTAATTGGTACTTATAAAAACTGTATAAAAAAAATGATCGGCCTATTAATAAAGAAATGTTATATACAATAGTGTTTGTTTTTTTTTTTTTTATATAAATATTATATATTTGTATTGCATTTAATATCGAAATATAATGCACAATTCTGATATAATATCCTTAACAAAAAAAATGAAAATATACCTAAAGATACGTTTTAGTTACAGACAAAAATTAAGCATTTTTCGAGTAGCGAAATTATTTCGGTGGATTATAATAATACGACATGATGAATAAATCAGTAAACAATCTGCGGACGGCAGCCACACATTTAGTAGATAAATGAATATGGTCAGCGATCGAACAATAATTCAGACATCTCTAATTTCGAAAAAATAAATCAACAACAAACAAAATGTCCTCTATATTGATGCAAATTATGAAGGTTAAAGCTGATGATGAATATTATAGATATAATAATTTAGTTGTAAAAAAAAAATGCCAATAAGCATGTAAACAATTTTTTTCATTATTGCTCATTCAAAATATATTATTGTGCAATTTTTTTGATATTAAATTTAAATTTTTACGTCTCATGTATTTCAAAAAAAAATTATTTTTCACAGGGGTAACAGATTACGGCGGATGCGCCTGACACCGTTAAACAAACCATAAACACACACGATACTCACTATAGATAATAATTAATAGGTAATAATAATAATATACATACTGAACATATTATTAAATATGGATTTATATAAATTTATCGAAAATAATTGATCGCACGACAATAATGGCTTGAAAACTTTTGATCGAAAAGCAATTACTCACAAACAACAATTGATCAAAGAACAAATGTTTACAAATTACAAACATTTTTTTAATAATAAGATAAGATTTAACAACAACAAATAATTCCGTTGAAGGTTGGTATAACTGTTTTATGTCGATCTTAAGTGAGAAACATATTATCCATCAATATGGCGTTTTATTGAGCGTTATAGAAAAAAGAAGGTATAAATCGACTCAAAATTGAGCGATATGTATCTGACATTAAAATTTAAAAAAATAAACACCAAGATAGAGTTAAGAGAATTAAAAACATTTGCTCTAATAATTATAATGTTCTGAACATTATTAATTATCTACGTGGAATAGCCTACAATTTTAACCTGTATTATATGTATACTGTATAGTCATCCGTATACACATATTTTATTCATCATATATACACTAATGCTAATACTATAAAAAAAAAAATACATATGTCAACTTCAATATAATTTTAGACCAACCAAATAACATAGTTAACTTGAATTCGAAAAGTATACAAAACAATTTTTATTTGTATTCTTGAGATGCTTAGGTTTCTGATTTCTGGCGAGAAGTGTGATATTAAATTTTAAATATTTTACTCAAAAATAAAAATGTCCATTATAGATAAATAAAAAAAAATTTAAAATAACAAAATGAAAAGCATAAAAAAAGAAGAAATATATTAAAATGATATCAATGGCTTAAAAATAAATATGTTGAAATGTTGTCAAAAACTAATAGATTTTCATAAAAATTCATATTTTTCGCTGATTTTTTTTCCTAATTATTTTTAACAGTACTATAAACATTTCACAAAATATTTCTGTTAGCATTTTATAGGTATGATATATTTAATGAATATATTTTGACATTGTTTGAGATACCTATTTAAATGTGAATAATTTTTTTTATTTTTAGTTTTGGTCAAAAGTTTGAACATGTGATATCGTTCCCTATATAAAGTTGTTCATTCTTACAGCAGTTAAAACATATCAAAAGTAGAGACACAATTTTTTTTTTATACCTAATATTTTAAAATACACATTCTCAACACGAAATTTGAAGCTTTAATTTATAATGTTGGTTATCATATTTAGGTATCAATATCTAATAATTAATGTAAAATTACAAAAATTTAAAATACGATAATTAAAATCGTGTGATAGAAGGTAATATAATATGACGATACAATAAAACCGATAAATGGAAAAAAACATAGATATAGAATATTGAATGTACCCAGGGACAAACTCCGTCAATATTATTATGATTTTTTTCTTTAGAAAAAAAAAATTAAAGCAATCAATAGAGGAATAGGTAAAAAACCTAGGTATTTTAAATACTTTATTTATTTTTTATGTATAATTTGACGATGTTAAAAAACTGGATAAACCCGTCCATGAATGAACAATTATAAATAATGTACCTAATATTGTTTGTATAATTCCATTACCACATGTGTTGACTGTGAAAAATGAATTTGACATGAACCTATCGTGTAAGTGGTAAATAATATTTTATCGTTGTAATATTGTTATCTAAACCGTCATATTATCATCTCTCTATACGTATTATACCCTATCGACTGGGTAAAAAAAAAAAAAAAAAAAAACTACGCATTATCGTTGACCACGTTGGCCGACGCGGTGTTTTAAAACTGCTGGCGCTGGATCCCGACGACGGAATCGAGCTTGTCAAGTCTGACCAAGAATAGGGTCCGAAAAAAACGTGTGCGCGTACCTACGGCAAATTTCCGTTTGGTAAATGCATACCCTGCAGAGTTTCTACACGCGTGGAAGCCACATTGACTGTGCCTACGCGTATTGTGTTCCGCCTCAAATAATATTATAACCTCATCGGAGTGTACAGCGTAATATATTATATATGATATATACGCGTAGCTCATGCCATATTGGCAGTAAACCTACAGCTACCGCTATAGCGGATCGCGCCGGGACTACCCCCACCACGCGTCCGAACGCCGGAAATAGGGTCACAGATTCATTCCGTGGCGCGCACTCAGCACCACCATCACCCCACGGCGTCACACAGGCACTCACACACGCGCGCGCGCACACACAACTACACGCGTTTTTGTGTTTTACGAGAACGTATTTTAACACTTGGGTCCGTGAACTGCTCCGACATCGTCCATTTTACACTGGTCGTCCAATGCACTCGTACACTATCTACTATTGCCTATAACATTGCCGTAAACGCCTGTACTATACACCACTGGTTTACATTGGACTTGCTCGCTAGTCGCTACACCGACTTTGGTTTTTGCCCACACCGGTTTACAGTACACCTATACCGTTGGTACCAGAAAACGTAATATTTCTTGTACCACCGTGCGTCCAATCGTCAGATTCATCTCACGATATTATTTCATTTTTATCTAAACACGTCCACGAACGATATAAACGACCGTCATAATGAGGGGCGAAATTCTCGAAGAAATGCCCGAATCAGTCATGGAATACTTCTGTGAACAAGTATTGAAACGCGATTGGCCGAACTGTATTCACGTGAGTATAATATAATATTTTTATTTTTAATCATTAGAATATTATTGTACAACCTTTAAATATATTTTTACAATAAGCGCAAAATGGCGTTTATAAGCTCAATATATAGAATAAGATCGATCAGTTATACTCATATATAGGTACTAAGCATCCGTTGTTGGGATTTCACGACGAGGAAAAGTGTTTAGTATTTAGTCAAACAGCAGGTAGGTCATAACGCCATGTTAGGATGTAGAGAGTGTTTGATGTGAAGTGATGTTGCGTTTATAATAAATATATTATATTGTATATATCTATATAAGTGTATATTTTTGCATAGATAGGTAAACGAATGAACGCTATAACTTAATACAGAATTAAAATCAAAATTGATTAAGTCGATAAATCTGATAGTGTAGTGATAGAGATTCGAATTTTTTATAATAAAATATAGGTTCTTAAATCAAAGTATAACTATTTAAGTATGGACAAGCATATTCGTGTTAAATTACAAGTTATACATTTCGGTTATATAATTAAATATATACTCTTCTATACATTATACCAGATAATTAATTAAAAGTATAAAAAATAAAACGATAAATGTATTCCATAATAAATTATTTAGTTAGAGTTTGAAAAAAAATACATAAATATGTTAAAACACATATATTTATAATATATCTTTGGTGTGTAATAAAATAATACCGACGAGCATAAATATTATGTGAATAAGTAATTTTCGAGTAAGTAAATTATGATGACTTAAGGGTTCATTGAATTTAATATTGCGAGCTCATCATTCAGTAGTTTGTATTTATAGTCGGGCCTAATACAAAATATATAATTATTACCTAGTCTAGATATATGATTATGGTTTAACGTTTTTTTATTGTTTAGATAATCAGCCACATACACGCGGCACACGTGTACAGTGTACACAGGCAGCTTCAAATAAACTTCATAAATCATCAAAAAATAAAAACATTCTATTTTTTGTTTTGAATTAAAATTAAAGTAGTATTTAATTACTTACCTTTATTTTATTATTAAAGGAAATAATATATAATATATTCTAATTATTATTAGGTACTTCATTAGAACAATTAAATGATAAATGTGTACAAACGGATAGTGACAAAGTTCAAAAGCTACCTAAATTTATATGATTACGTAATAGATAGTTGTCACTATATGGTGTTTTGATATAGCTACATATTATAACATATACCTAAGTATATTATCTGTATAAATTTAATAATTAAATTGATTTTTATTTAAATTAAATTAAATTAGGTAATATTAATACATTAAATTATTGTAACGATAATTTTACATTAAATTAGTTAAGTAGTATTTAATATTATTTAAATATCTTTATAGTCGTATAATACATTTCATATTTTTATTATTTTTTAATCATCTAGACATCATATTATAGTCGTACAATTTACTAATGTAAACACAGTGTATAGTTTACATACATATATTCACAGATATTTATAGATCAACATTTGAGCCACTTTATTTATAACCTGAAAAATGTCATTTAAAAAAATAAATATAATAATGTTAGTTGCAATTAGATTGTTATAAATTACAGGTCCAATAAATTGCACGTCATATATACATACATACCTACTCATACTATACACAAATCGTATGGCTATATTTAATTTGAGTAGTACTTCCTTGTAACAAATTAGCAAAACACAAATAATAATAAGTAACAAAAAAAGAAAACACTAACCTAATTAAATTATAAACCTAATTAATTAATAAAATTTTTATTTCAAGGAATATAGAATATATATCAATTTTGAATATATAACAAAATCTAGTGTTTTGCACCCATCTCTATTCATTTTCTTCACTAAAGTGGTGTACTTTTATAATTATAATTTTAAACGTAATAACAAAAATAATTGCGTTGAAAAAATATTATGAAAGATCTATGGTAAAATGTGATTCTGGTTGAGATATCTTCTATATTTTAAACAGGTTTGCATGTTGATTTTAGGTAATTTTTATCGCTATTTACGTCTTCAATATGTCGGTAAATGCCAACTAGACACATAAACGTACAAGGTTATATAAAACATTTATAGCTTATTTAATGCATGGAAAAAAACATAATTGTTAAAACAAAACTCAGTAAATAAAATTATTTTTAAATAGTAGGTACATTCAAAAATAATAGGTACATTCTAATATATTAATTATTTAATTCTTTGGGCACCTATTCGTTACATGTTACCGTATGGCGCACATATATACATTATATATATACTTTAATGAATAACTTAAATAAAAAAAATTAATTAATTTTACAAAAACGCACCTATTTCAATTCATAATACTAAAAGTTATAGGTTATAACTTAAAATTATATGTATAATTTAAGAAACAATAGGCTCTTTTCAAAATTTTTTTTTTAATTTTGGAATATTTATATAATGCTAAGTATACTATTATTTTAAATTATAAGTACCTATTTAAGTATTTGACTATTCTATTTATTAGTTTATTGAATGTTTAAATGTGTTTTTTTTTATCTTGACTAATCACCTAAACATTGATGGTTTGGTAAAAACATTTACCTATTTGTTCATAAAATTAATAGAATGATTATTTTATTCTACGGCGGTATACGTGTATAATAATATTCTAAACATTATATTTGACTCTGCACCTCATAATTGTTGTATTGAAATAACTATATATATATAATTTGATCTCATATTATATAGTTTATATATATTATATAGTTTTAAAACACAGACATGTCAGACATAATATGCATTTTAGTAAAAAATCTAAGTATACATATAAATAAAATATGTATATAACATACTATAGTAATACAATTTTACAAACCTTATCTAAAGAATATTTAGCATATTTATTAGAACGTTGTATTTAAAAAATAATTTCTATGTTATTGAAATTATTTTACGATTGTAACAGGTACAAAGGTCATAGTGAAATGTTTTTCATCCAGTTAAATTATTTTTATCTATATTTTTTTTGAAAAAACACAAAACTTATAACTTCCCAAATTCCCATTAAATTACACAGTTAGTATAGTAACTAGTAAGCTTAATATTGTATAATAATATATAATATACAATATACATAATCATAAGAAGGTTATTTATTATTAAGCACTACAGTTCGGCACTTGTTAATTTATATTTTTTAACTTTTCAGGCATATTATTTCATTAAAAATGCGTTTCAATGGATGCGTAAAAATTCGGCTTCGAGCTATAAATTATACTATATTTCTAACGACGTTGAAAATGGAACATTTATTGGGATTTTATCAAGACCTGTAAGTAATAATAGTAAATGAACTCGTTGAATTTTAATAAAAAAAATTTCAATGTGATGACCATTTTATTTTCATACAGCAAAACTTATAAGTACTTATTGGTTACAAATGTTTGTTTTATAAGCTGTAAAAATTGTTATGATTGTTTAATGTGATCAGCACTGAAGGTTCGAATGTTTTAGATAGTTACACCGCCAAACATCTAATTGATGATGTATATTTTTAAGAATATTTTTTTAATTCTAGGATTTTTTTCATTCATGACGCTGGAAGATACATTATACGAATTGCAAAGTAATATTAATTTCAGGAAGAAGAATATCCGGACGTCGTAGTTACATACACTTCCCCAGGAAACGAAGAACAATTCCGAAGGACGCTGTTTAGTACTGAGTACATCAATTGGCAGAAGAAACCGCTGTTCCAAGCTATACCGTTCAGGATGAAGGCCATCGTGGAAACAATGATTGAAGAAAAGGGATTGAGGAGTAAACTGTACTCAAATGCTGTACTTAAGTGGATGCCAGCCGATGTAGCTGCCAGATTAGATTATGAGTAAGATATTCTATTTAATTACATATTACGTCAATTAAAACATTTAAATTTTATAATGATCTTTGACTTAAAAACTTATTGCTAATTACGTTTTATATTATTATAAAAGGCAAAGTTCAGGTTTTAACGTGTAGGTATAAAAATTATGTTATACATAATTGCGTATTTAGAATCTAAACACAATACTAATGCATAGTAAAATTTGGCTCGTGATTTTAATTTTTTGCACGCGGCTTTTAATTTTTTTTAATTTTTTTTTTTTTGAACTTTCGATTATTCGTTATAAATGTTTAACCTAATAGAATTAAGATAATGATTAAATGGTTTGCATAACAATAATGTGAGTAACTTCATTGATGCCACTGATAAGGTGATTATGTTATTATGAAATATACTTATTTCTACGCGATAGTCAATATTGTCGATTTTTATTAAAATTAGATAAAACATTACAACATTAACAAGTTAATGAGGCAATAAATATAACAAAACAGATTTTAATTTGGCGTAAGTGCACATGATATTTACCAGACTATTTATTTTTATTTCACTTCGAAAATTAATTTGATATTGAAAAAACTTTTCTAATCAATCCCACGCTGAATTTAAGATATATTTATAAATTATAATAATTATGAACTCAATACACCAATCATACTGATGGACCTGAAGGCTGAAATAGATAATTTTTATTGTGGTACATGTGTAAGAGACGGAGACAAGAAACATCGGTATTCAATCATTCAATCCCGCAAAGTAAAAACTTTCGTGTAGAATTATTAATTCCACTGATCTATCTGGGTCTAATAACTTTTTAAATATTAAGTTGAAAATATATCTATAATTTATACTTTTCTACAAAATTGTAGTTTTTTATTTGGTTAAAAATATATTTTAATCGCTGTTACCATACATTTATAATAATACGAGTATTAGCGCAGTAAAATACACGAATAATAAATACATAAATATTTAATATTCTTAATACACCTAGCGTGCAAAAATAGCAATCAGTTTTACCCTTATTTTGCAATGGTATACCTATTTCAATAAAGTGTGAAACATTATTTATAACAATATTTATACTTGAAAATCGTGTAATGAAAAATAGTAAAATGTAATAATACGAATGGATAAAAAAGATTAAATAATAAAGTGAAATTGAATATTTCTTAAGTTATATTAACATTTAATAATCTGTGATATAAATTCTAAGATTCTGACATTAATAGTTTATGATTATAATAAATTAATAATAAATTTTCTATAAATTATACTAAAAGTATTAACCAGTTAGAGCTCGGGACTTGTACGCATAAATTCACTAAAATATGAATTTATATTTCGATTTACATGGTTAAATGTATGTGAAAAAAATCACGAGATGCGGGCGATTAATTTATACAAAGGTCCAATGTTAATTTAAATCATATTTTAAATGTATATAAGATTAGGTTTACAGTTGAGATGGTACGCATATTAAAACGTGTGTGTGTGTGATTAATATAATTATTAATGTACCTAATTTAATATAATATAAATTATCGAATTTCATAGGTCAATGATTAAAAGTCTGTAATAGATTATGTCTGTATAAAAGGTTATATGATAATATTATTCGAATTACTATTTTTAATGAGATTATATTCTATTGTATGTAATTAAACATGCAATAGGTATATAATTATATAAAATACAAATAAATGGTTTGAAAAATCTCAAAATATATTATAGAAATGATTAATTTAAATTAAAATCAGTTCTTTTACAAAACATAAAATAAATAATATCATATTAAAAAGAGGAAACATCAGTTTTTTTTTTAAATAACAAATGTACATTATTAAAAAACTAATTATGATTTTTTAGTTCAAATTCATTTATCTATTAATTGTTTTTGTTTCTAGAATTCCAGAAGATGTATTTATTGACCAATTGAGCGTGGATCATATAGACTTTATTTATTCACTATGGACACATAGTGACGTTTACCCCAAATCTGACCTTTGGGACACAGTAAGACTTAACATTGGCTTAGGTGTATTCAGCCGGCATAATGGTGAGCTATTGGCATGGGCCATGTGTGGAAGTTACGGAGGTCTAAGTACTTTGATAGTTCAGCCAGATTATAGAAAACGTGGATTTGGTAAGCTGATTGTGTTGGCAGTAACCAAGGTAATGGGCGAGAACGGCGTCTCTCCTCATGCACTTATTAATGAAAAGAACAAAGTGTCGTTGGGTTTGTTCAAGAACGTTGGTTATATTAAACATTCAACGCCATTACCATACGTAGTAGTCGAAGACCCGGATACTTCTGGGCCATAAATGCCACGGGATAATTACCCTGGCATTTAACTCAACAATTGGATTCAAAAATTTATATTATTCATTTTAATGAAATGTTCGAATTCCGCAAAGCAAGATGAGACCATAGCGGAAACAAAACAATGACGACTTACATAGAAACTGCTAAAAATAAAAAACAAAATAAAGAATAATGAAAATTGGATTTGTTTTTTTGATTTTTTTTTCTTTTTTAATTATAATTTAATTTATTATTAAAACTGTAAATATCCTATGTATGGATATATCTAATAAATTAGGAATAAATACAATTTAAAATTGTTAAATGCTATCCTTGCAGGTGTTTCGTGGAAAATATTCAAAACAAAAATATTTGTACTTAATCATTATTTTTTAGACTATTAATAGAATGTATCTAAAGTATATATTTTTAATTTTTATTATTCATATTTAATTGGACTAGTTTATTGAAAACTTTTTCGGGGTTATTGTGGTGATTACGGTTTGAAGAATAAATAAAAATAAACATTATTATGTGATAGTCCCCATTATTTCATTGTGTAATAATTATTTATAACCTAACCTTAAAATAAAATTTGCATGATAAATTTTATCAAGCAAAAATTCAATCTCTTCGTCAAACTGAATATTTTTAAAAATAAATTAACGAAGTACAAAATCTAAAAAATCCTAAACATACAAAATACAATTCTGGTAAATGTGCATATGTACAGAGTTGTTTTACTTTAAATACCATAACTTCATGAAACATATTTTGGTATAAACTAGGTATTTTTTACATCAAATAATAAAAATGATTCAAAACCACATAAATATTAGTCGTGATTATTGTATATTGGAGCAATTTCTATAAAATACAAGGATTTATACTTTGATGATTTTTATTATTATTTAACACAGAAAGTTGACATCAACACAGGATTACCATGAATTCTAGTTTCATCTAGTCTATACAAGTTTTTTTAATAAAGTGTCCTAATAAAATGTTATGTTAATATTTCAAGAGACATTTTATATCTTTTATTAAACATTAATTGTAAAAATAAAAAATAATAAAGTTGTAATAAACGATAAAATTAACAAACTAATTACTTGATTAACTCATGAAATGTATTATTTTTTATTACCTATTGTTATTTTTATCTAAAAATAATTTAGGTACAATTGGTATAGAATTCTATTTTCTAGTCTATATTGTATTGAATGAAACTTTTCTTAAATTGGAACTGTAAATATCATTGAAAAAATTAAAACAAAAGTTCTCATAATATTTACTATAAACTTTTTTTGTCGTAAATTAATGCCCACTATATGTATATAATTACCTGACCATTCCTTTGGCATCAATGTTTCTGTACGACCAACCTAAAGAGTTGTATAAAAAGTATTGGGTTCTATGTAGTACTATAATGTATTATCTACAGTTTACTAATTGCGTTAAAAACTTATAATAGCTAAGGAGAAAGCTTATTAATTAGTTACAATTATATAATAAATTAATATACTAGCCAATTTTTTACGGGTATAAATACATAAAAGTATAATATAAATAAATAAATAAATAAATATTTTTTTCTTCACATTTATAACAATTTAATTTTTGTTCGTCAACAATTTAAAATTAAAGTTATACCAGTTACATTATAAATCACATTTAAACTTTTTTACAATAATAAAAACACACTGCGATTTTTCCTATTTATAGTATATTGTGTGCAACGAAACAATTAGGTTGATAAATATCCGATGATAATGAAAATTTGTTTCCATCTATCTGACTAATTGAGTATTCATACTAGCGCGATTAAATGTGCGTAATTATAATAACGTTTCATAAAATTACCGATACTGTTAAAAAATAATATATTATAACCAGTTATCAATTGAACAATAAATACATATTTTTTAATTTTTAAGCATTTTAATGTGAGATCTAGTTGTCTGAGTTGGATAATATTAATAGGAGAGCTTTCCTGTTTAGAAACGTTCGAAAACATCTAATAATTCAATGCGATCACAGAGGTAAGAATTGTATAGGCAACAACACATTTATAGTAAATATTTACCAATATTAAATAATATATATATTTCGAACATTCAAAAACCAATTTTTAAAAAACTTTGTTTATACATTTATAATAAATAATATTAAAATGTCCAATGATAATAACAAATTGTTTTTTATATCTAATAGATCCTTTTTGTTAATTTTTTTTCATTTTTAGTGCATATTTTCAAGCTTATTAATGGGTCATACATAAATATAAGCGCATATTTTAGTGTTTTTAGCACTATAAGTTCCAAATCTAATAATAATCATTTGAAATTTAAAGAACTTTGATATTCTGACAAGTGATAAATACAGTTATTATTGTTTAATAAATTATAATTTTTTTATTGGCACAATCTATAATTTTAATTAAACGCACTTAAATTGATATTAATTCTTTTTTTATTATTATAATATGTGTAATTCTGGAAACAACTCTTTTACAAAACTTCAGTCATTTACAGCCACATAATATAATAATCCTAATTATAATATGGATTTATTATTATTCCACCCTGATTGTAAGGGAAATGATGAATCCGAAGACCACCAACCCGATTTCGGTGCCGATTGTATTGCTCTTTCTGATTCATTCGCTTCTTCAATGTCTTCTTGTTTTATTTGAGGTAAATTATCTTGAAAAGACCCTATCATATTTCCTCTAGGATCATAGTTGGCCACAACATTGTACATGCCATTTGGGGTTTTTGAAATACCAACACCCAATTTAGTTGATGATTTCCATAATAATTGTGTCATGTGATCTAAAATTAAAAAATAATATCAAAGGTATACATTATATTCTATTTGTTAAAGACCTTATCAACTGAAACATTTTAACACAATTAAATTTGTAATAAAATAAAATAAACATAGTTAATATAAAGGTAAGTACTAGATATTTTAAACTACATTAATCAATTAGCTGGTTATAGCAGTAAACATAACAAAATGCTGATTTGAACTTAAATAATATCTCGTGGCTCTTGTGTAACTTTTACATTCTGAGCGCACCGCTTATTCGAACCGATGAATGTATTGATTTTACAATTATGTGTTTTATTTTTATCATTATTATTTTTCAATCATCGCCCTTTAGGATAGTAAAAAATAAAAATACTTTGATTTCCAATTTAATGGTGGTTTCTAGTAAAAAATTGGATATAGGTAGTATATATTTGGATGGGGATTAGGAGTCAGAAAATAGTCATTACTTTTTATAATAATTGGGAAAATTGAAAAAAAAATTTAAAGAAAAACGGGAATTTTTCCGGTAAAACCAGTTTTTTACAAAACTGATGTCATTATTTAGTCATAGTTCAAAAATGGATAATCGTATGAACTTTAAATTTTCAGTGAGTGTTTATATTATTGTTTTCTATATACGATATAATTAATAAATCAAAATATTTTGATTCATTATGAGTTTCAAAAACTTTGCAAAATTAATACAAGGTTCCTTCTAATAAAAATTAATTAACGAAAATAAAAAAAAAAGTTAAGAGTAAATAAACGAAAAATGTTCATAAGCGTTTGAAGTCAAAGTAACGAAAATAAGTAAATTATTTTTTAGTTAAAATTCTAATATTTTTTAATATTCATACTTAATATTTGAATATTTAATACAAGGTTTACAAACTATATTTAAAAAAAATATCTATCAGAAAATCAATATATTTTTTTTAAGTTCCTAATTCTGTAATCTATTAATTAAAGTCAATATTGTCGAAAAACATTTACATCATTTTTAAATAATATTACTTACGTGTAGCACTATTGCTACCCAATTCAGATTCTTTGTCATCGATGTTAAACTTAGTTATTTCATTATACCATGCATCGACCGCTTTTTTGCCTAAATTATTCAAATCTGAATCTGCGTACAAATTTTCTCCGTAAACATTATTGTCTCTATGTTGAAATATTCCTTGTTTCGCAATCTTATTAGCCCAGTCTTGAGCGCAATTAGTCAACTAAAAAAAAAAAAAAAAAATACACGATAAAGAAAAGTTTTTAGTTGTGACGCATGCAGTATTTTATGAAAATGTCAGTGGGTTTAGTATCATATTGGTGATAACATACTTACAGATTAGAAACATATCTATGTTTATGTATTGGCTCATAAGATATTTTATTTTTTTGTTCATAATTTAATATACCCTATAGAACTAATCTAGGTAGTTATTATTTGAATGACTAATTATTATTTCTAGCCAATATGATACCATTCAATTAGATAATTAGTATCTGTATAATAAGTAATAATTGTACACTTTACTCAAAAAGTTGATGAATGAACATAAAAAATAAATCACATCAACAAATTATATTAATAGAATAACAACTGTTTTCATGAATGTAGATTAGTTATTTTAATTTAAAAATAAAAAATAGTTAATTCAATCAGGTAAGGGAAACATCTTTCTAAATATTTAATACATAGTAGGTTGATATTACACAAGTGGCCTCTTACTGTAACCAAATCTGTTGTACATTAAATAAAATTCTGAGATTACAATAATATTATGAGATACCCATTTGAAAACTGAGCTCACAAAAATGGTGTATTTAAATGGCATATACATAACGCCGTGTTGTAATTATTAATTTATTTTATTAAAATGCATAATATCAGAAAACAAACATCATACTATAAGTACGATAGGCACTAGAAAAATAAAATAAACGAAATATTGGTGCAATACAAATTTAACAGGATCTACAGTATTAAAATAAAATTAATTCGCACTAACCAAAATGTCCAAAATAATTAACATAATCTATAAATATATAAATTGAGTGATGTATCTATTATATTATGTTTTCATATATGGATTACAACAGCTGCACTAATTTTGATAAAATATCGAAAGGTACACGTGAGGTTGAAATTTCTTACTAATGCATCGGAAAATGTATATCGCTTATTATATTTTTGTACCTTTTTTTTATTATTTTATTTTATTGAGATTTACAATAATATACTTAACAATTATTAAGAACATATCAAGCAACGTTATTTTTGTACCTATACTACAATATACGAGTGTAAATATACACAATACATTACAAACGCACTATATTATACATTATGGTAACAATAAATGTCCGTAACGACAGTTACATATTATTATATTAATTATCCTACAATAGCTCAAAAAAAAAAAAATCTAAAATAGCTATTTATGAGCATCCTGTAATATTTTTTGTTTCCTAAAAATTATATAACCAATAACCTCATGATAACCGATAATTTTTCACTCTTTAACATACCAAAAAAAAATATATATACATAAGATATACATCAAAGCACCAAGCAATCATGGGCACCGACATAACAAAACATATTTGCTCCTTATATAGTTATATATAATTTATGTTTAATCAGAATTATGCGTTAAAAAGTTATTTTTTAAAAATATCTAGTTAATTAAACTAGAATTTTGATTAACAACGTATGTACTAAGTAAGTATATACTAAATTCATTTTATTTTCCAATACCTATTTTAATTTATAAATCTATGCTTACATGTATTTAATTCATAATTCACCTATGCAATAAATACATTAAGTCAATATTGTTAATTTACCTGATCATCCAAAGTAAATGGTACGAGGTTATATTTTTTTCTATACAAATTAGATTGCTGAAGGACTTTATTTCGGATTTCATCAACTTCGTCTTCACTCAAACCCATAGGTTCTGAATACGGGTAATTTATTGGTTTTGTTCTTTGTGGCATGTTAACGAACGAACCCATACCATTACTTATATCATTATTCGAATCAAAAGAAGGAATGCTTGTCGGGTATCTCATTGAACCTAATCGCATATTTGTCGGTTTTCCTATTTTCTGGATATTGCTGTGTTCATCGAAACTATTTCCAAACCTATTGAACGAGTTTAATCTAAAAGATTTAAATCTTTCATCCATTAATTTTGACATCACATCTTGGAAACCATCATCTCCATTACTGGAAGTTGCAAACATAGGATTTTTTAGTTGTTGTGTATTTTTTATATTTCTCTGTAATTTCATAAATTTATAAATTTCGGAAATTATTATAATGGTTAAATTTACATAATTATATTTAATGTGTTATACATCATACATAATTTTAATCACCTAACTCGTAGACTTCTTTAGAAATTAAAAGTACTTAAAATTTATGACTTGGGCTTTACGTTCTAAATATACAAAATATTATTTTTGGGGGTAAATGAGTACATTAAATTAAATTTAAAAAAGTTTTTATAAATAAACATAATCTGTGGTCCATTTAATTGTATTTACTCAAGAAAAATACTAGCAGTCTACCCGAGTTTTTAATCGTGCTCTTTTATTGAATAGTATTTAGTTGTAGTTATAACAATAATCATAATAATATTACTATTACAATAACAGCATAAAATATTATTAAACTTTTAAACATAATGTATCTTTGTAATTGATCTAAATTACTTACAAAATAGTCTTCAATACCACAATCTTCTCCGTCTTTTAGTATACGGCAATTACCATTAATACAACATTTCCTAATTGACATGCTAAACCTCTGTCCAATTATATCACGATCATTAAATGGGTTTTTATTAAAATTCACCATACCCGAGTTCTCAACATTATCATTGGTTTGTTGACTATTATCTTCATTCAATGACGGGGGTAAAGGTTTTTGTCGTAACCTTTCTGTATGCTTAGCTGAAGGATTCATTTTAATTTGTGTTAAATTTGGAAAATTTTGAAAATCTGAAGTTACTGTATTTTGTCGTTTTCTGGTGTTTTGATTTTCTGAAATACTATCAATTTGCTTATTTCTATTATTTAGATCACTTTGAGGTCTCATGTTTAGACCTTCAGAAATCATACTATTTTGTCTTTGTCCATTATGTAGATCACCTAAGTCCATATTATATGGTTTTTGTCTAATAGACTGCGTACCACGCCGAGATTTATTATCTAAACCTAATCCACGATTTCCGTCATATCCTAAGGAATCATTTGAACTAAACGATTCTAAAAAATAATAAATTTTTAGAAAATATATGTGTTTAATAAAAATGTTTAAGTTGCGAGTTACTCCTCAAAGGGCGTGGTGACGGTAATGCTGCTGCTGATTCTGATGTTGTTGTATCTTCTGCTGCTCCATCTGCTTCTGCTGCTGTTAATGACGATGATGAATCATATGGACCAATATTGTTAGAAATAACACGCGAAGGCGTTCTTATACTTTTAACTCTATGATGATTTCCATATCTAAACATTAAATTTAAATAATTTAATATGCGTTAATTCATATCATATTTTAATCAAACAGTAATTAAATACTAACGCTTCATATATTAAACACGAAACTAGTAAAAATAAAAAGCAATAAGCTGTTTTAAACATTTTATAAATTATAAAGTGTTAGTAAGTAAAGATATTATCAATATACAAGCATTTCAAAAACACCACTAACTTAAAATCTTAACACGTATTGACTTAAATTTATAACTCCTAAACAATTAAAAAAATTTTTAGCTCAAATATTGTATGTAATTATCGTTGTTCACAATAAAACAATACTGTAAACAATTTTTCATTTAGCTAAACAGCAAATAGTTTAAAATAATTAGTTTTTATTTGTGTAGTAAACATTTTACCAATTAGGACATACGTATATTTACTAATAAATAAGTACTGCTAATATCTCTAATATTTATAGTATTTTTTTTTTTTAAAAATACAATATTTTTGTAGAACAATTAATTGTATTATTTTTACATAACTAAAAATTGTCGTTTTCAATAATGACTCATAAAACCCAATCATTGCAGATACCACATGTCAACATATATATATATATATATAAACGGAAAAGTCAACTATATAAAAATACCTGTTATAGTGTTATAACTGGTATAGCTTTATTTTATCATATGAGTTATAATCAATAAAATTAACTATGAAATACATAATTGTACGATAAATGCTTATGCATATATATATATATACTTTAAATTATATTTAATATTAATTGAGTAACATGTGAACAATTACGTATTATTGATAGCCGATAGGTATATCGATGTAAAATATTTGTTTGTATTAGTAGCTAGATTTCAATTTTATATATGTATACACTATACCTACTTCTTGATAGTGTGTTGTCTAATTACATTATTTTTCAATTAATTAAAATAAACAAAATTATATAAATTTATTTTTAGTAAAATTATGTTTTGTACTTAAATAAATAAACATAAGCTTTTAACTTTTCTACATAAATAGGATTTAATATTTATTTTAATTAATGATACAAATATAATACATAATGATCACATGATTTATAAGAAAATAAGAAAACAACTTTTAAATAAATTTAGCTTTTATTAAAATTAATTATTTTTAAATTATATTTACTAGAGAATTGAAAAATAATCATTTTTATGAAATTGGTTTATAATTATTAGCAAAATACTTTTAATAATTAAACTTAAATTGTGTAAAATAAATAGTTTCGATCTATTATCAATTATACCTACAGTTTGTAATATTTAATATATTAATGATTAAAAATATAGTTCGTAACTCTAATAAGTTATAAACTTATAACTTATAACCTTTTTATTTTAAAAATTTATACTTATAGATTCTGAACAGAGCTATGAATAATTTTTTTTTCATAAACACTTAAAGTTATAATGTTAAAATTTAACGAAGTTCATTAGAATTACAAAAATAAAATGTAATACAAAATTGAAGATTTCTAATAAGTTTTTTACAGAAACCTGCGTAAAAATTAATTAATAAAATTAAGTACTTATTATTTTGTCTATAGACGTTATAACTTTCAAATTAAAATTTTAATAGAATTTGATATACAAATACAAAATAACAATTTTAATTATTTTATTTATAGTACACAATATAATTTTAAACTATAATTATACGACGAAAATATTCACACCATTCTACGGTACCTACTGTTTAAGTTATAAAACAGCTGTGTATCTGAATAAAATAAAATATGTGTTTTGTTTTTGGAAGTAATTAGTTGAACCTATTCATGGACGTGAGTGCCATTTGGTGGTAACAAGAAGATCATACCTCGCCAGTATTAAAAATAAACAATTTGTTTTCCTTTGGATAATATTTATTTATTTTAATAACGATAATACTAGTAATATAGTAATATTACGCGTCACATAACGCGTGACTGCAGGTGTATAATATAAGAGATTAAAAATTATATAACTATCGAAATCAGAAAACCAAACTGTTTTACGTTTGGGTATCTATACCTATTTCCACCTATACTTGCTAGTTGCTATTGACTACTATTGATTGTAATTTATGATAGTTATTAGTACTATAGTACCGATAGATCGTACTAGATTATTTCATCAGCTTTCATTATTTATGCGTATTCCTTAGGTATATGACACATTATGATTGTCATTTATTTATTAGTGAAATTCATATTACTCAGTAGTTTTTAATAAAGCAATTTTATTGGTCCTTATTTAGTGATTAAAAATTATTCGTTGGATAAAATGCTTGAAAAACTAATTCAAAAGTTCTCAAAAGTTATTTATTTCTCAATTAAAAAATTATAAAAATCTATACTCACAAAATGTTTATAAAGCGTTTGAAGTTAGTATTTTGATAAAATTCTTTTTTTATTATTTATAAACTTATTTTCAACCTCCTCCTCTCTATATTTTGACAAATAAACACCCTTAAACTTACCGTATTATTTATATCTAAAATAAAAATAAATATTTAATAGCAATTTAAATGTAGGTACAGTAAAATATCTAAAAATATAGGCTGATGACCATCTACACACATAATCGTTTTTCGTATGCAATGACTTATCATTGAATTCAAATTTATCATATCTGCTGTGACCTTCTCAATGATGAGGTATATTTGAAACTTTCTATATACAACGGCAAAGCGATTTTCCGGTTTTTTTTTTTTTATTGACAGTCCCGTTATCTGTGATTTTTTTTAATTTTATAATTTTACTAAAAATATAAATATATAGGTATCTTACAAGAGTACCGACAATTCATTAGAAATTATTCCAAATAAACATAAGTGTTAAAATGAATTAGGACCATGTAAATATGAATTAATTTTAATCATTTTTTAAAATTATAGTATGTATATTGTGTATGTAATTATGCAAACTTATTACTGAAGTTACTTTTTCTCCGCATTCAAAGGATATTAAAATGCCAACCTTTCTCTTCATTTTTGAAGCATAATATTTTTGACTGTCCTTTTAGATTTATTATGAATGGATGTTAAATTAATCTCATATTAACCGTATTAATCTATGTCATGAACACTACTACATCAGTTATATTGGTACACCCAATACTACATTACTGTCCCTTTCCACTATGTTCCAAAATATAAACAAAAATTAAGCAACGATTTTGACACAAAAAAAAAAACACGAAAATATATTCAGTATTCAACGAGAAAATCAATACATCAAAATTACGTACCTAATCGGATAAATCATTGAATTTTACTTAATTGTAGAATAATTTCGCTTAAATAAAAAAAAAAATTGAAAAAAATTAAAAAGGACGAAAAACAAGAATCTGTGTACATTATCAATATTTAAACACAAGTCCATTTCGCCAGTATTACCACTTTCGGATTTCAATACAAAACCTTGACAGTATTATAACTTTTATCTACTTAAGAATAGATTCTGAACAGAACAACGAATGTATTGATTTTACTATGAGGCGTGTTTTTTTTATGTGTGTGTGTGTGTGTGTGTGTGTGTGTGTGTGTGTGTGTGTGTGTGTGTGTGAATAACATTTTAGAGCAGTAAAAATGCTTTGATTTTTAAAAATGAACGTAGTTTTTGGTAGAAAATTGAATCTAGTTGATACTTTAAGGTTCAAAGGTAAATAATTTATAGAATTAAATTTTACAATCAGGAAAAAAACAAAATTTATGATGTATTCTTACTAACTTATAAAGGTGTTATAACATTTTGGTAAATAATTTTCTGTTTAAACTTATTAAAGCAATGATAAATAGAACTACATATAAAAAAAGATTATAAACAAAAATAATAAGAGTAAGATTTATCCAAAGACCAAAAGTGGTAAATAATTATTTAAAATGTTTTCTTTTCACATTATCTCAGCGTTATGTTACTATTATTTCTAAAATAAATAAAAAATGTAAAAACAAAAAATCATTCAAATCCCCCTTTTTTAGATTTCTATAAATCTATAATAAAAGTTCAAATTAACACAAAACTTGTTGAGCTTCTTCGCTGTTACTAAAAGTACTCTCCAACATAGAAAAAAATAATAGAAATTAATTATTACTGCTCTTCGATCTAATTATTTTAAATACTGTTTTTATACAAGGTACCTACATAAATTATTTTTATTTTAGATGTGTAGTACTGTAGTATCAATATTATATTTTGTTTACACTTCATATTTGCATACAAATTCAAATTATTCTGTTAACAATCCCATTATAAATGTACCCAAAATAAAAGCCGTACATAACCGTATATTATACTGAATAGTTCGTGATGTACAACTGGCTTGGACAGTAGTAATCCAAACCTAAACGAGTAGGTAACGTCTGCTATAATATAGTCACTCTGTCCTGTCTTGCATACGGAAGTATATTTTTTACTTTTTAGATTACATAAATAATATATTATTATGTAGATATAAGAAATATTTTATACGTATACTATTATCATTTATTAACTGTTTAGTACTTATGAATGTAACACATTTAAAATAATAGTTTTATACGTAACCCTGCATTAATAATCAATGGACTAATTAAGTAATACATAATATTGTAAATAAATTAACAATGTTATGATACGTAGTGGCATTATGTTTTATGAATACAAAATAAATAATTAGTTAGCGAGTAGTTACCTAAGATTTGTTTAAATTACTTTTCCGTAGTTCAAATAATTAAGTTAAGGTAAACACAAAATATATATTTCGAAATAAGATAGTTAATTTTTAATAATATAGGTGGTAGTGTCAGTAATAAGTAAATTGTGATAAATATGAAGCATAAGTAGTTCAATTATTACTGTAATATATTTTATAAATTTCATTTAATTTCCATTTATAATATTTTAATATAATTTCATCACACATACACAATATATTTTTATTGATTTAAATGCATAATAATAATAATATCCCTGAAACTTATATATTATATTAAATAGTATTTATATTTTATATAACCGATGGTTATGTAGGTACTAGGTACATGTTAGCTATAGCTACTTAGGTACTTACGTTCTATATCACATAAGCACATTACACATGTTATTAGATGATTAATAAATAATCAGTAGAAACAAAGAATACTTTTTTTCGTGGTTAGAATACTGAAGTGTTTAATAAATTTAATTATGTAGAAGATTTATAAAAAAATTAAAATTGCTCACTTTGAGATTTATAACAAAATTTACTTAAAAATTTAATACGATTGATAAAATTCTGAAATAAAAAATATTTTATTTCTATTTTAATTTGCTAAACGGGCATTTAAGTCTCTTAAAATAATAAAGCCAGTTTGATTCTTAATCTTGGTCCTTGAACACCAAAATATGAGACTGAAAAACATCGTAGGTACCATAATATTATTATTATGAAAATCCAAAAAACATAATGGAATTTAAAGAACACAATTATTATTTAATACTATCTATATGGCAGTAAAAGAAAATCATATAATTTATACAAGACAATTTTTGTGATAAACTATAATATAATTTAAATAGGTGTATATTATAATCATTATGATTAACCTTAATATGATTTTTTAATCGTTATGTAAACAAATGTACCATATACCAGATACCCATGCTTGGATATCAACAGACAACAGTTTATGTAAATACATTTTCCTTATTCAAAGGCATAAAAAATTAATTTATATTTTGTAGAAGTGTTATTACACAATTCAATGAAAGCTCTGATTATTTAACATAACACTAGGGCCAAAACCGTAATTTGGGGTAAGAGCCTGTTTGTATAGTATTACATAAAAATATTTTAAAAAGGAGTATTATTTCCCCCCCCCACATTTGCAATGGTTAACGTGATGACATGCGCGTCTTACCTACTTATTGCCATTCACAAAACTACATATAATATATCGATGAACCACGGTGGGGCCGAGTATAAAATCAGTGTGTCGGAAGTGAGTGAAAGTGAAATCTCTTCCACAGCTCTTAGTTAACAAGTGAACTCCAAGTACCAGGTAATTTTGAATTTATTAAATATATAAACTTAAATAAAATTATTATTTTTTTATATACAAATAGTAAATTTAGTACTATTTTTAAAAAAATGTTATCATTACGGTTTTTAAGATAAATTTTAAAGCCATTATTACTATTCAAAAAATAGTATTTTGAAATAAACAAAAATTCAAATATAATACATATAAAATACAATTTTAAATAGATACTATTAAAATACATTCATATTAATAGGTAATAAGAATCTAAAAATTGCGTTTAAAATATATATGTATTTCTATTATCTACTTTAGAGTATACAAACAAAAAATATAACTCGTAAGAAAGATATTGATTTAATCCATAGTTAGCTATATATTTAACCATCATATAGTAACTAATATGTATTAGCATATACAATCTATATATTAGCCATTTGAGGATTATTAGGATATTCGGTTATTATATTTTATAGATGATAAAATAGCATTAAAAATAGATTTAACATTGTTTTTTCTACATATTTTTTTATAACTAACTACATAACTACACAATGTTGTAAACAATCTTAACTAAATTCAAAAAACCAATTTTTGTTTTTGCTATTGTTTTAAACAGAAGATATTAAAAAACACTATAACTTTTTTATAATTATATCGAGGTAGGTACAAAAAAAAACTTATTGATACATTATTACTTGTTATTTTAATTTTTATTTGGCGGTATATTAACATCGTGATATTATAATAATAAATAAAAATACAATCGCTAACATTTTCTTGAAGTTGAATCAATTATTTTTAATTAATATTTTCTTATCAACAAAATTATTGAAACATAATATATTTTGAAATAATTTAAGTGCAATAATAATTGACCTCAACATTATGATTTTTCATTATTTAATCGTTTATTAGATACATAATTATTATACTCAGATATTTGAAAGAATTCCAAAACACAAAAAAATAATGTTTATTTTTATTGGATAAATATTTTAGCAAAATGTAATTTAAATCGGGAAGTAAATAAGTGCATAGATTATTTAAGAAGGAGATGTTAACTGAACATGATATAATGTTGGTATTACACAATGTTTACGAACAGACCAGTTTTAAATCTTGTGAGAGAATAATATAAGAAAAGGAAAGCGAATGACCGGTTCTGTCCGCTTCCGACGGGCGAAAGTACTAGACAATTTAAATTCCACCTCGCGTATAGCTTACTTATATAACACATTAATTGACATACGTAATCGTTATATAGCTATATAATATTATTAGCTATTGAGGTCATCACATATTTTACTTCTCAGTATTTTTTCACGGTCAAACTTTACATGTGCATTTATTAAATAATAATAGTCAGCAGTCACTACTATTACATCATTGATAATATATTTATGTATATAGGATGTGGATACTCGTGCTAGTACTATTCAGCGTCGTAGTAGCGCTTCTGTCATATTTGGACATGAGAAAACCAAAAAACTATCCACCAGGTAATTATGATGATATTAATCATCATTTTTTTTTATCTATATATTATATTATTAATTAAAGCTAATTTAAAAAATTAAAAATGTGTTTGAACTAGGTCCAAAATGGTTACCAGTTTTGGGAAGTGCTCTAACCGTAAATTCACTTAGAAA
Source organism: Rhopalosiphum maidis (assembly GCF_003676215.2). Lineage (NCBI taxonomy): Eukaryota > Metazoa > Arthropoda > Insecta > Hemiptera > Aphididae > Rhopalosiphum > Rhopalosiphum maidis. The sequence continues at coordinate 42,519,636 of NC_040878.1, forward strand.
ACAAACTGGGTATTTATATCGTGCTACTATTTGTCTAGCAGAATCGTATGGACCAATTGTTGGTCTAAAAGTAGGAAAAGATAGACAAGTAGTTTGCTGTGGATATAATGCAATTAAAGAAATGTTAACTAAAGAAGAATTTGATGGACGACCACAGGGGCCATTCTATGAGACTAGAACATGGGGCACACGAAGAGGTAACTATAAGAATTAATAATTTTATGTTTAAAAAATGTAATACTTGCAAAATTTTAATCGTTATTTCAGGTCTTCTACTGACAGACGAAGAATTTTGGGTAGAACAACGAAGATTTGTATTGCGTCATTTGCGAGAATTTGGTTTTGGAAAAAGAACAATGGCTGAACTTGTACAAGAAGAAGCCGTTCAATTAGTCGACGATTTCAAAAACAAAATCGCTAAGTCTAAAAATGGTACTGGTGAAGTGTTTGAAATGAGAGACGCTTTCAGTGTGGGAGTTTTAAACACATTATGGTCAATGATGGCAAGCAAAAGATACAATGAAGATGACATAGAATTAAAAAATCTACAAGCTTTGTTAACTGAACTTTTTGCTAACATCGATATGGTAGGTGCTTTGTTCAGTCAATTTCCGTTTTTAAGATTTATTGCTCCCGAAGCATCTGGATATAAATCTTTCGTCAATATTCATCAACAAGTATGGAAATTCCTTAAGGCAGAACTCGATGATCATAAGGAAACATTTATTTTAAACCAACCAAGAGATTTAATGGACGTGTATTTACAAATGTTACATTCACAAGACAAAAAAGAGAGTTATTCAGGTATATGCATATTATTATTTTTGTTTGTGTATACAATAAAACATTTTTTTTTTTTGTTTCAATATTTTCAGAATCTCAGCTCTTAGCTATCTGTATGGATATGTTTATGGCTGGATCTGAGACTACTAGCAAATCTTTAGGATTCGGCTTCCTGTACCTACTTCTAAACCCAGAAGTTCAGAAGAAGGCCCAAGAAGAAATCGATAGAGTGGTTGGTCGAGACAGACTTCCCACCCTAAATGATAGGCCTAAGTACATACATAACTATAGTTAGATTATAACATATTTTAATAATTATAATTTTACTAGTTATAATTTGTTCTTCGTAAACATTAATTTATTGACACACATAACGTCTGTATTTTAGTATGCCTTATTTAGAAGCCCTCGTATTGGAGTCGGTTAGAGTGTTTATGGGACGAACTTTCAGTATTCCACATAGAGCTTTGAAAGATACCACATTGCAAGGTTATCATATTCCTAAGGTATAACGATGGTAGATTTTTAACTAACTAAATCAGAAATAATATATGTTTACTTTTTTTTATTAGGATACAATGGTGATTGCAAATTTTGCTGCATTACTTAATGATGATGACGTTTGGGACCACCCAGATAGATTTTGGCCAGAACGATTTATTGGTTGCGATGGAAAATTAATTGTTCCAGATGAATACTTGCCATTCGGATACGGTAATAATCGCAATCATGCGTTTTAACTCCCCCCCCCCCAAAAAAAATAGTATATTAAAATTAAATGTGGTATTTTTTTAGGTAAACATCGTTGTATGGGACAAACACTCGCTAGATCAAATATATTTTTATTTTCTGCTTGTCTATTACAAAATTTTGATTTCTCAGTACCAGAGGGCCAAGCACCACCAAGCACATTAGGCGTTGACGGAGTAACCCCTTCACCTGGAGAATTCAGTGCTTACGTCAGTGTCCGTTCGTGATAATTATCTAAATTTATATTTAGAATTTACGAATTTTAGTCTTCATTCTTTGACCTTAAATCAAAGACAGATTGAAATTTTTAATTAAATTTTAAATAATATTATTTTTATATTTTTTTATAATAATATTATATTATAATACTAATGTAGTATAAATATTAACGTATACTATTGTATGGTTAAATGACTGAATGATTTTACAACCAAACAGTATATAGTATTGTATGGTCTATACTACGTTTTCTGAATCCAAAAATGTATTAATAATTTTAGTTATAAGATGTGTAATAATAAATTGAACTATTTTCTAGTATAGTATGTGCATCATGTGTATTTTTTTTATAAAATGTGATTAATTTATATTTATAGATATATAAACTATATCTATTCAATAACTATTTCTTTATAGCAGTTAATTACGTACTTAAACATGGAATACGATAAACCATTTATATGTATTATATATATATATATATATGTTTATATTAAATATTATTGATAGGTACCATGTATATTAGATTTAGATACTAGTACCATTAAAATATATTTATGAGACAAAAATATGGTAAAATAAACCAAATACATAATTCATATATTCTTAACTAAGGATGGAGGTTTGGACTCCCCAATTCCCCTTCGATGCTTCGAACCATATATTATTTTTCATATCAAGCGATAACATTTGGTTGGTGTTATTGAAAATTGTAAAGATAATATTTAACAATTCTATAACAATATATATATATTATTTACAATATGATGTATTATTATATTTATATTATGAATTCCTCCCTCCAAATTAGAAAATTCCTAATTGTGGTATTGAAAAAATTATGCACATTAAATATTCTACGCTATGTGCCAAACAATTTGATTTTGTTTATGATAATATATAATTGTAAAAGAACTATAAGATCTGTCCTTTTAAATTGCATTGAAAACTATTTTGAAATGAGCAAGGAAATAAATATATGTATTCATTAATCATTAGTCTAGTCATTACTAAATACTTACTTGATTATAAGTTATATCAACATGGTGTATAACCTTATTAGGGTTTTCATTACACTGTTTCGTGTCGTATTCCGTATATTTAATACGTAAGTGCCTATCTAACATGTTGCCTATATATATATTATATTCAACTATACACGATACGATAGACTCATAATGATGGAAAAATAATTTAGTGTAATATACATTTATATTACAGTGATTTTGAAGTCTGTGACGTTTACTCAAAAAAAATGACCACAATCACAATGGTATATTTTTATAATGCGACCATTGTGACCACACTACAAAACAGCGTATGTTCGAAAACTTGGTACACTATAGTTGTATCTACTTAATTTCTTACTCATGCCTTCAGTATATCATTAAAAATGTTACTAGGAGTTGCAATTATATACACCTATATGGCTATATTGTTATAGAAAGTAGTGTAGAAAATAATATACGCTACTTCGATATGGATTTTGATACTGTTATTACTCATGCCTACGGTTTTATATTTTAAATAATAACTAGAGCATGCAATACATTAGGGAGGGGACTATAAAATAATATTATTTAATTTTGCTTCTCACAGATTATATTAGCTTAAATATTTTACACAATGATGTATTTTTTTAAATTTTTTTATTATTGTTATATTTTCTGGCCTCTGGGTTGATTGTTTAGACACGATGTTTGTGCGCTACTCCTACCTACCTATACTAAATATATTGATTAGAAATCGAGTACCTATATTGGTGATATTTTGTTTTCAATTTTCTCAGTACTTTCTCTAACTCTAAGTTTAAGAAAAACTACCGACAATCTTCGAAAACGTTTAGACATTTATCAGCAATAATCACATGATAGTATTCTAAAAAGTACGCATGCGTGTATTATATTTTATTTTCTATACGCTGTATGGTTGCTTATTTATTTTGAAATGGACGACTCATTTTAGATGGCGTCCATTAATTTCAAATGTAGAGTAGATAATACAGGCCATGGCTCTAGAATATAGTCAATATAGAGATTAGTATTTATATTATACCGTGATGTGATAATTGTGATATAGACATAATTATACTTATAATCTATAAGGATAAATCTATTATAATATGGCACTATTAGAAGAGTAGAAACCAAGTAAATCGAAGCAAAGCATTAGTGTAATGTTTATTTTAAAATTAATAATTCGATTGTTAATAACCAACTTATAGAATAGAAAATAGTTGAAACCTTCTCCACTCGGACTTATACACGGTGCTACATCGTTATATATTTCGGTTTTAGTGTAGGTACCGATTAGTTCCCAGACAAATTGTTAAATTTTTAATAGATTTTTATAATATTAACAATTTCCTAGCTGTATTAATCTCAAATTCGAATTTATGTACATTTGTATAAACATATATACTAGAGATGTGTCACTGACGACTGACCGTATTATCAACAATATCATTATAACTACTTTTTGTAGGTACAGTGGTAATCACTGAGTGGTTGATAATGTTTAATACCATACTTTCAAGTAGATATTTATTATAAAACTTCGTTGATATTGTATATATTTTATTGTGATTTGTTAGCGCGTGGTGTGTGTAAGACAATTTACTTTGCTTAGACTCTGAATTGTCAATAGGTAAACTCAAATAAAATATCGTCCCAATTCCATGGCCGGAAATCTCCCAGACGAATGACGATGGATACAACGCTGTTCATATTACTATAGTCAGCAAGTTCAACACACGTTCATAATTTTAATCAGTCGGTATTAGGATTTTGCGGACCCGTTTATTTTTCCAAACACCATTATTGTAGATGATTATTGATATATTATTTACGTATAGTGTATAGGACTAAAATTATATATTATAACTAGGGCTCGAATTTATATATAAATACATATTTTTACTGTGACTTGATAAATTAATTTAAGTGAGTAATAAATTCGTTTCAAAGGATTTCCAATTAAATTAAATTTATTTTATTTTACATATTTTTACATATTTTTCCATAAGTACATGTTTTTAGATATTTTTCAATAATTCCATTTTTTCCTACATACTTTGATAATTTGTTCATTTAAGATTTTTTAATAACTTTTAATTATGTACGATTGTATTTTTCAATACAAACAATTTCCCAAATGTCCAAAAGTACAACATAGTAACAAAATAATACCAATTATTGAACTTAATCTACGATAGATATAACTTACTCCTTCAGACATAGTCAAAATGCAATACAGTCCAATAACATCAGTGGAAGCCGAAGATCATTTAGTCAGTATAAGGCAATTTTACGACCAAATCGAAGATCTTTTGAATTTCAAAATGGCTGTTATCATAAATTGTAATCAAGATAATTAAAATTTTTATTTTATTTTAGCTTTTTTTATTTCTATTTTATAATTTGTAACACCTTTTTTTAAATAATTTTACTATTTAAAATATAATTTTGTTTTATTAGAAACTCTCAAACTCATATGGATATATTATATAATTAAATATTAATAAATAAATCATATTAGTAAAATACATATTTATGTACATATTTTGCTAACGTAAATACATATTTTGGTTTCATAAATACATATAAATCCGAGCCCTAATTATAACGAGTATTTCGAGAATATTTCGATTTGTGTTGTACCCGTTTTATACTTTTATATATATTAGGTGGTCTTTTTTTTTTATATACATTATTTTAATTCCTTCAATTGAATTCAAAACACTTTTGCTTAACAATTTAATATTTAAATTTGACAATAACAAGGTACACATATTATCACCATTATAATGTTATATTTTAATTTAAATGATATTACTATTGTACAATACGTAATAATATTATGTTTATGTATATTATATTACCATACCATAGCCAAAAAATTTTTTTTCGTATAGTTATTCATCATAAAACCACTTTTTCAATACATATTAAAATAAGAGTACGTGCGTGAAGTTAGCAATTGACCCAAATTTATGAGGAAGTCCTTCTTCATATCGGCAATAGCTGATTCGTACGATGAGTTGCCTATGGTATGCCCCTTTTACAAATTATATTAAATCTTGTTCAAACTATCAAATGAATACTCTGAGGACTAGCATTTAGACAACATTAAGGTAGTACCCTGAAATAAAAATTTTTTTATATAAATAATTTATGCATGTTATTTTATCTATAGTCAGTTAATTTTTAAATTATCTGTATACAAATTAATATTAACAAATTATTAAGTATTTATTATTATTTTTTTGATTAAATAAATAGTTTTATTGAAAATAAAATAAGTGGTGTATACAGTGGGAAAATTCACTAAATTGATCATTTAGGTGGTATGGAATGTTGTTAATGTAAAGTGTTATTTCATCTCGTTAAAATAAATATTGATGACATTTCTGTGAAATATGAGGTGTTTTATTAATTATTATAATAGATGATGAATATAGCTATGTTATATAAATAAGTACACTATGTTTCCTATGCTTGCTAATTCATTGTGATTTAATTGATATAGGTATTAAAGATCATACAAGAATTTGAAATATTTGCAATGTATAATATTGGTTTATAAGTTGATAATTTATCATAATTTTTAGAGGAACTAAAACAATTAATTATTTAAATGCATTGCCTAAGGAATTTAAAAAATGATCATCATATTATATAATGATATTTTGTTTACCACTTTTTCTCTTTATTTAATTGTATTAGCCCATAAAGTATTAATCAATTAATTGTATATTTGTATACAATCTAAAGTACTTATGGAATACTTACTCGTTGGTATTAAATATATTATGGATATGGTATTCCTATGTTCCCAATAGAAAATAGAACAATAGAAAAAAATGGTATCAGTTGTGTTGGCTTATAAATACTTATACATTGATGCATCAATAAGTTTAATATAAATGGGTATACATTACGTCATAATATATTACAAATTATTATCATAATCAACATTAACATGGGCAACACTATTATTATAGATATTTTGATAATTGAATAATTTAATATTTATACAATGATTAAATTATATGGTTTAATTATTTCCTGGTACATGATAATATACGCATTGAAATTAAACATTCTATATTATTTTAATTAATAAAGATTTTAATTTTATATTAATATTTACACCACAAACAATTTGATATATTAAATATTATAATATACTTACATACATAAACATACTAGGTAACATTTTCGTTGTTTTTTTTACACTAATAACAAACGATTGAGTTGCTGTTTTAAAATTGTTAATGTTGTTATAATTATTTATAATTGGCTCTTCAATCTTAATCAAATCTTTGAACTTCTAAACTCCTAATCTATAAATATATAATTATTTTTATATCTTAAATTTTAAATATACTTTCACTTATGTAATACATGTTTTACAATTAAAATACCAAATTGTTGTTGTTACCTCAGATATGAACTACTAATATAAAATGCAGCAAATTTAAAATATGTACTTTAATATGATTTTGTTAAGTGAATATCTATAGATTAATAAAATATATTATATTATACTACTATGACAAGAATATAAAATGTTTGATTATTAACAAGATGTTTTGTAACTGTCAAGCAAATAAAAATTAAAAATGTTTTATATTTGTAATTTGATTTATATTATTTTTTATGGTTAAATTTATATAATTTAAATAAAAAAGTTCATTTAAGTAAAACATTATGTCAATAAGATTCTTTGTCAGATATTATAAAATCTATTAGGTAGGTACATTAATCAATTAACTAACTCTGAATTTAATTTTAGAGATAATAAAGCCTTTCAAATTTTCTTACCCCTGTTTATACAATTCTTGCATAGCACTTACTATAGTTCCACTAAAAAACTAAATGTGTCAGAATACTCGTAAGTATCTATGTTTTAAAAGTTAAAATTAAATTTTAACTTTACCGCCATTGCCTTTTTGTAAAGTCCAATTGTACATAGTTGTTTTGTAGCATAGTTTAATTTTGTTTTTTTTTCATTAAATTCTACTAAATACATCTATAGCGTTTAAGAGTAAAAAACAAGACAAATAAAATAATTTTATCACTATAAGATATAAAGATCTGTATACATAAATATAATTAAAATGATAAATTGTTTAGTAACAATAACTAGTAAAATAAATGTAAAATACAACTACAAGTCTGTATATTTTTCACTAAATTCAAGAAGTTTAAGGCAAACTAAAGATTTCTCTTTTGGTCAATAGGATGTTCATAATCTAAGTCATCATCAATGCCAAATAATTTAACATTCCAGGATTTCAAGCTCCCCATCAGTTACAACTGTGAGTGTGAGAACATGTAAACCAACATTTTCTAAAAAATATGTAGTTAGATTCTAGGATTTTAAAATTAATTTTTGTAAGACATTTCCTTTGATCAGGTATAGGTATTTTGAACTTTAAAATTGTTGGTAAATGTTAGGTATATGAATACTAATCCATAATCATTGTCCATTGATCACCTATTTAAATTAATTTCAATTGTTTGACAAAACTGTACAATCATTGATCAAATTGTCTATTTGTTTTTAATGTTGATTTATTTAATGAAATTTCTTAAGATAATGCAATTTTTTTCAAATTGATAATAAACCAGAATAAAAAACATAAATTTAAAAACAACACATTAAGATATTAAGATTAAAGTGATTTTTTTTATTATGCTTATCATTAAAATTTAATTGTTTAACTTTTTTTTCAATAGGTTTGCTAAATTTATAAGCTAGCGCCTAGTTTTAAATACTTACTTATCTAAATTATTTTGTTAAAATGTGGCTGAAGACAAAAACAGGGTATTATCAGAGCACATATTTTCAATATAGAGGAGAGCCTTAAAAATACATTGATATAATAGTGTTATTCATTATTCATTAGAATATCCCATTATAACTACTACTTCGAAACGTTTTCACTAATACTGGAAAAGTGGAAACTAATGATTAATGAAACATTATAATAAAATACACAGACCCGCTGTGTTCGTATAGCGTTATCTTAAAAGTTCTAAAAGATAAATTATAAAGCAGTGCTTGATTTAGTTAAAATTAGGTACCTACCTAGGTAGAGAAGCTCAATCCAATGATTTCAAAACTGTGTTCCAAGTGTACAATTACTTAACGCAAAGTGCAAACCCGTGGGTATATGTAAAAACAAAATAAAATTAGAAGAGGAACTCTGTCCCTCTATTTAACCCCCCCCTCCGACAATTCAAGCACTGTAATAAAGTAATAAAAATAACCGTATACCTATATACTGCTATAAATAATTTGGACAAACCACGCACTTCAAATTTTTACACATATTTTCTATTATTTTATCTAATAATTATTAATTTGATCGTTATTTATAGTGTCCGCTATATAGAATATCATATAGTGACATATACTATTATATGAGCAAAACCTGGCAAATATATTTTTCTCTCTACAGTTATATAATAAAATAATATGATGCACGTATAGTAATAATAACACCGCTATAAACCTGAGTTATACCTAGCATAGACTGCAGTTTCTCAATCAAAAACTAAAAAATAACAAATTTTCCAAAATAAATTACTGAGATTTGCATTAAAAGAATATGGTTAGTGCCAAATTAATTAACAGCTTCCACAATAATATAATCTAAGTAAAATCATAGAGGCTTTCCATTTTTCAAAAACAGTTAAAATACTACATGCTCACTAATAAGTCACTTATTACTTAAAGTAAAATTACGCGCCTAGTGCCAACCACAAGAGTACAAAATATATTCCTATGTAAGATCAATCGATAGCTTAAAAATTATAAGCAATTGTCTTTCGCTATAACTATTAAAAATCAATTAATATAATATAAATGTTTAATGTACAAGTTACAACTTTAATGATCACGATCTAATCGGTCTATAACTACTAAACTACCTTTCTATGCATTACCACTAACACCTATTATAGTAACATTATTGTAGAAACATAAACATTAAGTATCTATGTGCCATGTGGTCAATGGTTATGTACTCATGTTGATTGTTGACTCTTGACATAATTAATTAAATAAATAATATAAAAATGTTTTGTATGGCTATACTGCATCTATAGTATAGTTTAGATTATACTATTGATTATCGACCCTGGATAATATTTATCTATGTATAATATATACATTACATAATGTCATAATATAAGAAAAATCATAAATGTAATAATTATCTACTAATTAAAAAAAATATTTGTTTGATTTGATATATAATACCATCTATATATGATAACCCGTGTAAGTGGTGTATTATTATTGTTTTTAACTATTCTTGAGCCATCAACTGAAAAATTTCTAACCGCCTCTGGTTTTAGCCACGGTTTAATATATAATATATTCTATATACATATATACATTCCTTGTAGTCTAAGGAGGTCCTAAATATATAATATCATGTACTTGTGTACAATGGTAGTATGCATTCATGCTAAGTCTGCAGTGGCGAAGTTAATTTTTTTTTTTTTTTTGACACACGCTGACTCATCCCGCTACCATATCGTGACCATGATAAAAAAAAGAGAACAATATTAACATAGGTTAGGTGTACGTACGAATAATGAATATTTTACTACCGACTTTTATCTTCCTAAACTTCTACTATACCCATTTTCAAGTTCTCAACTAAGTACAATTTTATTTAAGAGTCCCGCGTCTCCCTATAATAATCTTCGCGTCACCATTATGCATCTTTGCCAGACCACAGACATGATTATAACTGTACGTCAGACGTAATGTCAAATTGTCACATTGACATACTCACATAAGCTATAATCTGTCTATTCTATAATTAATGACGTCATTTCGTGTCGAGCGATAGACGCGATAGGTACCTTCACTCTTCTCGATACAGTCATATAGACATGATAATTGATATTGGTTTATTAGGTAATAACTAGGGCTAGGATTTTAATGACCCAAAAAACCTAAAAAAATGACCTTAAAATAACCTAAAAATGACCTTAAAAAATGCCCAAAAGATAAAAAATGATTTTAAAATATTATAAAAATGAATTATAACTATTAATTATTATTATTTATTAATTAATATTTCGGTACAAAATTATTTAAATTATAATATTATAGAAAAATAGTAAAAAAAAATGTTAATTTAGTATATTCTTGATATGAATACTAAAGTTTGAAGTTTGGACTTATCATGCAATGACCAGATTGAAATTTTCTAAAATAAACAACAAAAATACTATAAAATAAAATATATAAACATGTATTTTTTTTATTCTGAAAATTACGTAAATTAATATATTTATTAATTAAAATATTACCTCGATTTCAAAAAAGTATAGAAAATGCACGTAAAATTGAAAAAATGATCTACAAAATGTCCCTAAATCCATAAAACTACAAAAAAATGCAAAAAAAGCAAAATAAAAACTATATATTTCGACTCGTATATGACCGAATCACATTTTGTGCTTAAAAAGCTATTTCATGTAAATCCTAAAAAAAAATGCAAAATCCTATACTATCCTAGCCCTAGTAATAACGAATGAAAATTATTATAGGTTGAATTTGGTGATTTGGTCTTAGACAAAGAGTAGATTTATTTTGTCATGAGTCATGGGTTAAACGTTAAGCACTTTTTTAACGTTATTATTTTCAGCGACCCACAGAAAGCGCCTAAACAAACAACGAACGTGATGTCGTGAGTCGTGACCTTTTAAATAATTAACCCCCTTTACATGCATGTCAGAAAGTTCCATCATAATAGAATAGCCAAATAGCTTCTTCCCTTAAGTCCTCAGTCTTTGATAAAATTTTAACTTAATATAGATGATATTATTTTGTTATAGATATATTTATTTTTTGTTAACTTTACATAATTTGATCTTATTGTAAATATTGAAATGTACAGATTGTTCAATTACAAATAAAAACGAAAAAAATATTTTTTACTTAATAATATAATTATATATCACATAATTTATCACGCAGTGTTGCCTACCGCGTAATATAGCATCGGGGCCGAATGCTCAGCCGCCCGTCCGTTGGCAACACCGTAACCTTTGTGCGCCGTCCACGCTCCGACCTCTTTTGTTTCCTGGTCGCGACGACCCGTCGACCGTCGACCACTCGACCGAGTGCCGTTCGCCGTCGTTCATCTCTTTGCAAAGCGTCTTGTGTGTTCGTCGTCTCCCGCAGTTCGTACTTGTGATAATACCGACGGAACGCTGCGGCAGCACAGCAATAATCGTCGCCGCGACAACAACAGCAGTCATCCACCCAGGTACCTGTAGGCTATACCAATAAAGACGATTACACGACCCTAGTGTGCCTGGTTAACTCGGCGGTGCTGCTGTTGTTGTTGTTGTTGTTGTTATGCCCCACTGCCACACACAGTTTCGACGCAATTGTCAACGGATTGCCTTCGCCTGATACAAATCCGCAGTGCACGTAAGTGTTGTCTTTCGTAGCTAGTGTGTTCGTCACACGTTTGACGTTACTTCAACTAATAGTATATATATAGTAATTACATGCCCAGTGCTCGAAAACTACACCTCTGTTATATATATATATATAATTACTACACTGCTAAAACAGTACTTTATATTGTGTTACTATTACACTACCAGTCGAGCCTAAAACGATTAAAAAATATTATATTATTCTATTATCTTTCGGACCGAACAAGCGTCTGCACGCAATAATATTGTCAGTATTGTACCGACAACGACGATGACAAGATATTGTTGTTGTTTTTGTTGTTATTCGCCGTTGAACTGTTATCGTGAGCGTGTACGTATTTCGATATCTGCTGCGTGTCGGTCCGGTTCGTCTGGCCGTCAGTTCGAGTGTATTTAATAATATTATTTAGAAATCAACAATTAGGTATAATCGTAAAACGTAAACCGCAATGTGATTGCAATTGATACAACAGTGGAAGCGTGAATTGCCAAATCGTGTGATGAATATGACCTTGGAGTTTGGAATTTTAGACGGTTTGTTTTTGGTATTTGCACGTTATGCGCGTTCATACTTCTTTGTATGCTCTATGGGTTTAGAAGAAGGGGGTAGGGGAAACATCAATCTTGATACGGCCGTATCAGGTTTTCTTTTCGCCGTTTTTCTTTCAACCATCCGATCTCATAGGTCTAGGAGATTAGGGGGGAGGCTAGTCGATGTCGGAAATCACTGTGAACCAGTCGGCATTTGGGCAGTTGCACGACAGTGCGAGACACCTGCTTCCACCATCGACGGTCGTGTTTTTTTAATTACACAATCATCTTTGTTTAGTGTAGCAATCGCTCGACGTAATGGTGACAGATAACAATAACGTTATAGACACATTATAAACGATTCTAATTTACATTGTTTGTACTTACATCCATTACGCCGTATTGTTTTGTTCGGCTATTTTACGCACACATAATTGTAATAAAATTATAACAGGCACAATTTCTGTGTTTTAGATCATCGTCATTATTAGTATTATTATTATGATTAGTAGTAGTACTAATACTGCGACGCTATTGCCATTATAATAATATAGTAACACTCTATCCCCGTCATGGCCTCGCATGACTATTAAAAAAAAAAATTTTCTTGTATTTTAATCATTATTTTTCTATTGACCGTGTATGCTTATCGACACTGTGATAACGACCGTTCACCAAATGAAAATAATAATATTTTCTGCATTTTTGTGTTTTTATATTTTACATAATAGGTATTGTACTTGTCTATGATTTTGGCTCACAAGGTTAAACTATTATGAACTCGAGTTTTGTTTTCTCCAACACGTGTATTGCAAAAATATCATGCTTGCAACAGTGAACCTAATAAAACTCTTACCTAGTTTTTTAATACAATGGTTTTAACAGATTTACCCGTTGTTCAGGTGAAAATCATTATGTTTGTCGTTGTGTGTTTTAAAATCGTACTTTTATCAAGTCTAGTTTTTGTTTATTTTTTATCTACATTGACAGTGACACTTGAACTTTTATCAATCTCTTGCTCTGAACACTTTAAAATTAAATTAGGTTTAAAAATAAAACATTCTAAACGTGTTGTTGAATTGTATTGTAGGAATTTTCAAGGTATTTCAAATCTGGCATTTCTATACAAAGCAGATTTTTTACTAACCCATCCCATACACTGTCGTTTCTTTCAATGATTTTCTAATTGTACCTTTTAATTCTTCAAGACTTTTTTTTTTTATAATTATCCAATTTTAATGCAATCAATAATAATAATACTCGTGTAGTTATTAAAAAGTCTTCAAATTGGATCATCTTTAAGTTTGTTTAGTTCTGAGTCCACTTGGATTTATATAAATTTAAACTCAATAAGTAAAATTTGAGCAAATAATTAAGAACTGCTTATAATTATAGTTAAATATAATTTGAAAACTAACATTATTTTGCCAAATTGTCTATAATATCAGATAGGTAAAAGCTTGTTTAAATTGTCTAAATATAACAGATATCATTATATAATTTTATTAATATTCTGCCTCATATTCTGATATTAGGCTTGAATTAAAATTGTGATTAAATAATTCAGAACACGAGTATCTAACACACCAATTTTAAAGTTTTTATGTATTGGAAAATGTATTAATTATCAGAAGTAATTAAAAATAAAAATACCTATTTAATATATACATCGGTACTCACTCGCTTAACCATGAAATTAGTCTTGTTGTCTTATTTATTATACACAATAGGTACTTCTTTCTAATTTTTTTTACAGTTTGACGATTTGTTCTATATTTTCTTTGTGAATTTTAGATAGTTGATATCTACATTATGTATTAACTTGTCTATTTTTAAATTTAATTGATAATACTACATTTAATAAATGTTTGCATTTATATTATTAACCTTTGTAATTTCCCTATTAGTACTAATATCTGTGTATAGAATTCATCTTTAAAATGAATGATTTATTACATAATTTATCAACTAATAAGCATTAGAGATATATGTATAAGTTATTTACTATGGTAAATATTTTGTTGGTTCAATCAAAGGTTATCTGATGTTGGAATGCACAATACCTAGTACCTGCTAAAAAGGTGCCAACTTTGATAGAAACCTTAAAGTTTTGTTATTAAATAGCCTTTTGAAATAGAAACTTGTGCAGTTTAATATACCTTACCATTAGTTTTATTTGTAATACTTATTTAATATAACCTATTAAGTATTTAAGAGAGGCTTCTTTAGTTTGCATTTGCATCTATTGCTTGATTTTTTTTTAAGATTATTTTTCAACCTTTTGGTTTTATTTATTTACTTTATATTTTTATCATTAGTTTTTTTTTTATTATTGTATATTTTATATGTTGATATTCATTTGTTATATAATATGTGTCATTATTTTATTAAATAGCTATCAGGCTATCACCATTAATCAGTGAAAGTATGTGTGCACATTTTTTTTTTTAACTCAACACACAAATTCAGAAACACAAATCCTGTGGACCCCGTCATTTTAGGTTAGTACGGATCTTATATTATAAATTAATGTTAAAAAAAAAAATTTAGGAGTTATCTATTTTTCATAGCATACTAGGTAGGTACATAATACAATTAAAAGCCATAATTTGCTTACAATTATATTTTTAATATTTAATTTCACTAAATTATTTATTAAATACAATTCAAATAACTTAGTACATTGTCGTATCTTATGTTAAGTGATATACTTATATATCTTAGGTATAGATCCTTAATTACCACATGCCATTAATCAAGTAACAACCAAATTATTTACAAATGTTTTTATATTAGGTAGGTACTTCAGTAAAACCATCATTTTTTTTACAAATACTCTTAAAATTATCTATTGTAGTAATTCCTTTTCTAGTAGTTAATTTATTATGTAGGTACCTATTTAATTTTGTTTACAAAATAGCCTTATGGGATTAACCATATAAGTTGACTTATTTATATTTTTTTCTTAAAATAAAATTTAAATTATTACAATATCTGTTTCTAAATGTAATAATTAATAACAATTTAAAACTAAAAATGAAGAAATAGGTACCTATAGTTTATAACTTGTGAATTATTTAAAGAACGTTCTTGAAAATATGAAGATATCTAATACAATTTATACTTTTTACTAGGTTTTTAAATTCTTGATTAAACTAAGTACTTAATACTAGTTAATATATTTG
The DNA here is from genome assembly GCF_003676215.2 of Rhopalosiphum maidis. Classification (NCBI taxonomy): domain Eukaryota; kingdom Metazoa; phylum Arthropoda; class Insecta; order Hemiptera; family Aphididae; genus Rhopalosiphum; species Rhopalosiphum maidis. The sequence goes on from NC_040878.1 coordinate 42,535,582, forward strand.
TTTATTTTATATTCTAGTAGTAGTTGCATAATAATTGTTATGATAAATTATGTAGGTTATTATAAACATAGGTAGATATATTGAGTTATGATTTATAACATATTATATTTTATTATTGTATTTAAAAAGTAACCATAAGTATAACTTAAGTGTTCCAATAATTAATTTATTCTACAAGTATATTATTAGTTAATATCCACAAGTTACATTAATAAACATATTTTGGTAAAATTATAACTAACTAGTGACAAATTATAGTTTCTCCACAACAAGTAATTACAAATAATAATTATTTTTCAAATGTACTATCTAATTGTAGTATCAAAAGTTTATGACGTTAACTAATAATGATCACTTATCAAAATAAATAATATTGGGGTTAAAATTCATTAAAAAAATACATAGTTTTTAACCTATTTAAGTATTTTAAAATAATGGTCCAATTAGGAGGTATACACTTGATTATAAGTTTAGGAACAATTATATACATTGTTTGTCCATTTTTACTTATATTTTAAAATAAATAAGTTTAAACAAATATAGGATACTTATTTAGATCTATTTTTACATTATTGATTGGTTTGTTGAGATTAAATTTTGTTAATTATACAGTATATAAAGTCAAGTAATAATAAATATGATTGTAAGTATCTATTTTTATAGTTAGTTACCTTCCTATTGCTTTTCATTTGTAAATTAAATACAACTGGGTGGTACCTTTTAACAATATGCAATATATAGTTTTTTGTAATTCTTAAACTGCATTGAATTAGATATAGGTTTGAAAATTTAAATTATATGTTTATTATTATTTATAATTCTTTTGCATGAAGATTTTAGTCATTACATACCTAGTTAGATTAAAAGTAAAAAAAATTATTAATATTTTATTCAATATTGCTTGCTGTCTTATATTTTAATTGTATGGAGTCATAGCAAACATGTTTTATTAACCATAATTTTTAGATAATATTGTCTTATAAATTATTTTAATTCAAGAATACAATTGTAGATAGATTTATGATGTTTGATGATTTAAACCTATTTAAACAAATGTTATATTGGATATTAAATTCTAATTATGATTTTTTACATTTAAATACATTTAGCTATCAGGTTTTAGGTACTTACAAAATTCTCAATTTCTTTTCTTTCTTTCTTTCTTTATTTGTCGATTATTGTTAAATATTCTTGGTGGTATATTCTTAACCTTACAGCGGGTGTGTTATTGTAAATAAAATAGTCTTGTATTTATGAATTTTTATTTTATTTATATATTATTTTATCAATAGTTGTAGGTATTCCTTTAGAATTTAATTATATCTTATGGATTAATCTTTAAATGTTTCAATAATTTTTTTGTTGAAGTTGTCATTTTATCACATGCAAGTTAAGTGTGTTATCACAAAATACTATACACACTGTTTTTTCTACCTAATTTATTATTTTTATTATTTGTAAACAACAGTCTGTATGGCTATAATAATAAATAATATTAGTATTATTCTTTATCGCTAGTACATATTATTAGGTAATTTGCTTATAAATTTATAATAATTCCCTATTTTTTTATTATTATTAATATTATTATATTCATAGGTATTATACTATTATTTATATATTTTAGTACATAATAATTTTTATATTTAACTTCAGGCCAAATTCTGTAACAGTTGATCAAATTAAAATTTTATTTAATTAATTAGATCTAAAGTAGTTAATATAATAATATTTTATGTTTATTTTATGGATGTACAATTATGACTGCATATTTAAATTATTGTAAATTTTATAACCCATGACTACTTGTGTTATAATAAATAATGCACTCGCTGGAAGATGAAATCGATACTTAATTTATATTAATTTTTTCATTATTTTTTTACGTGGGTACTACTAGTACTATTTGATTTTGATTCATTGACATATACTGTAATATTTTGAGTTAAGGTTTAAAATCACTTTTAATCTCTTGTATAAGAAAAGCAATTTAGTCAGTTTTTTTTATTGTGATATGTAATTACATCACATTAGTAATATCTATATAAATACAAATATTGATACTATTAGAATAATAATATTTATAATATGTATTGTTACAGTTTTGTATGCAGTGTGTATGCTGCTTTTCTACAATCTTTGCACAAAAGAAATGATCAAATCGCATCTTCAAAATGAATGCACGTTCCCACTGCCTTGAGTTAAGCGTTGAAGGTTTTCAAGTAGATGAAGCTGTCTCCTGTCTTTTTCATACTGTACTTCTACATCGATCACTTGGAAAATTTTGCTTTGCTCCTGATGGCACTTATACCATGGGCACTGTAGGCTTACAAGATGTTGACTGCGATTTCATTGACTTTACATATATTTGTTGTTCATCACCACATTTAGATCGCAAACTTCGAAATGACATTTCAGAATTTTCTGAATGTCTCAGGCGTGATAATCACACGTTTGGACAGATCACATTGGAGTTTTTTCAAAAAAAAAAAGCTAGGTGGCCATTTCAATCAGAGTGTACACCTTGGGAAGTGTGGAACGTGCGCGTTGATTTGTTGAAAATTTGTAATGAAACTAATAGACAAATATCTAAGGAAAAAATAAGTGACTCTTTGAGTGAAAAAATAATTTATATAGCAGAAATAATGAATAGGCATGAGTACTTGCCAAGTATACCACCACAGTCTGAATTGGATTTAGTGTTTGATACATCATTTGCTGATATTCAACCATACTTATTTAAGACAAATTATCTAACCAGTGGTGCAAATAGTCCATCAGTTGGATCAGCTGTTCAAAAACTCATACGAGATACATTGTCATTGTCTTAACTATAATTTCTATTATAATCGTTATTTTTCTGTGTCTACCAATCACCTATTAGTGGTAACTTAAAATTAGTACAAAGTAGAATTTATTCATAAGGTTAGAATTGTGACATTTAATATTATTAATAAGATGTAGTTTTTGGCTTTTATTATTTTAATTTTTGATGAATTCATTTTATTTTTATTAACAAATAAATAAAAATTATGTTTAAATAATACTGATAAACATTAAAAAAAAAAAAAAGCATAAATAGTTGTTTTATTTACAACTTTTTCTTGTTAAAGAAGTACTTCAAATTCCTTAGTCTTTTGTTATCAATAATAATAATAGCAAACCACGATATATATATATATATTTTTTTTTTTAATAATCAATGTTATTCACTTAAGTTTTGTCTTCTTTAACTTTCATAATATCCATTTCTTATTTTCAATATGATGATTAAAAATTTTAATATATCCACTAACTAACATTTAAATGTTATGACCAAGACTGTAATTTAATTTAATTTAAATATTATATTGGTAGTCAACTCAAAATATATTAGTGGTTGTCTATCATTTAATAAATGGGTAATATTTCAGTATTTTTTTTGGACAGCTACTTTTATTTTTATTCCATGTACACATTTTTGTTCTTGTTAAATTTGTTTTGTTGTCCAAAAAGTATAACTGAGTGTCAATTGTTCATTTTATTTGTATGTTGCATAAACTGACAATTATCAGCAATAATTTAATGTGCTTTGTCATAAAAAAAATATTAACGTGAAAATAATTTAAAATATAACTGAATGAATATTTCATTTTTTTTTGGAAATTGGTTATTTTATATAGAATGCCTAATTATATGATTTGTAAGTTTCCATTTTACTTAAATAGATGTATATATTTTTCATTTGTATATATAATTTTTTTAATTGGTGATAATTTTTATTACATTTACTGTTTTTTTATTATTATTATCATTATTATTAATATTAATGTTGTATATTATGTGAGTAAAATATTAAAATATTTTACTGTTAAAAAATAGGCTTACTGACAATTCAAAAATTATTTTAGATACTTATATACATTTGCTATGTTAATTATATATATATATAAATATATATATATTTTTTTTCATGAATGATCAATTTGTTTAATTTGTATGCTATTTAATTTCATTGTAAATCAAAAAAAAAAAAAAAATGTATATTTTTTTTGTTTTTGTTGTAGAAACTTGAATCACTGTATTATAATTTTCATATTGATTTTAATGTTTAATAAAAAAATATAATAATAACAATATTTATTGTACCCATTTTATAATTGTTTAAACCTTCCTATAATATTAGGTTATTTTTTTTTATTGATTGGTATTAGTTTAATGCAGTTCTATGATTTATAGTTGTGATTATAAAAAATACTTTTAATATGCAACAAAGTTGAAACTAGCAAATGATTTGTTTTTTATTTCCTCTTGGGATTAATAAGTATATTTCTAAAAACAGAAATGTATGTAGTATTATATACTATGATCAGTAGTAGGTACTGGAGTTGATCAGTTTTATACATAGATGAATGTATACAGTATGAGTACTGTATACATTTATTAAATGTAGTTAGAAATGATAATTATTTTAAACAAATGATTATTTTGAATCAATTAAAAAAAAAAATCATCAATATCTCAAATTTTAAGTCATAACTTATTATTATAATTTGAGTTCAAATGTAACTTATAAATAACTGAAATTGTTATTCTACATCCTATTTGACTGTTTTACAAAATAATAAAATTACCGTATTATCTATTAAAAATATGAATTTAAATGTACATCTGTACCCTAATCTTTTTACATTACGTAAAATTTGAATATCGTAAATAACTGGAGTGTTTTATATGGATAAAAATGTTTTATAACATATATTAAAACTCTGTAACTCAAATTTTAATAGCGTACCCGCTGCAGACAACTGAATGATATTGTGCGGCGTCAAAATTTTTTCCATTAACGATTATACGTTTGACTTATCCCTTCGTGTTCAGTGGACCGCAATGTCTGTATAATTTACGACGAAATCCGTTTATTAGGCAAATTTACCTAGGTGTGTGTTTTATATTGTTCGAATATAATGTTAATAATAACAATATAATCATCTGTGCGTGTACAGCATCCGCCGGTGGTTTGTTCGACGACAACGCCGTAACAACAAAGCGTGCGTTTGTCGCTATTTTAAATTTATTCCCATGTTATGTTAGATAAGTACCCAACGATATTATTATTACTTACTCGCAATGTAGTGCACTTAAACATTTTGGACGTTTGAATGTGTATTACTGTGATACTACGTGACCACATAAACACTACAATAAACCCGATTTTTGCGTACAATTAATTGCCAGTTGCATTAAATATGATATTGTAATTTTGATTTTTACCGATTTGTTTCTTTCCAATTTTACAGAATTTTTTACGCGTGTGATGTCCAATAATGAGTTCGCCGAGAAGTAAGCCAATCGCATACCGTTCATACTCGACCAAAACACAGTCAACAAAAGGTAAATAATTAGTAACCACTCCACAGTTCGACTAAAAGTTGACTGTAACATTGAATATAGAATCGTTAAAACTTATTATAAAAATGTGTGGTTGTTTTATATTCTTCTAAAACGTAGTTATACAGATGTCTCCAATGCGTTACATTACTATCTATAGATAGTTGACTTGACCTCTGTACATTGAACAATTTTGTTAATAACGAAATATTTATGTACTTACGTAATTTTTTTTTAATAAGTGGTTTGAAAATCAAACGTTGACATGATAAAAAATATATCACCAAAACAATAAACTAATAACTAACCATGTATCATTAAAAACATTTAGTTGATTGAAAATTAGCTGGTTTGATAGCTTCAATTTCCTATCAGTCTTATTTTATTTATTTTAAAAAATAATATAAGCTGCAGTCTTGTAAAGAATAGTTAAAAATTAAATTAAATTGCATAATAATTTCAATGAATAAAAGACAAAATAGTAGTGAATGCTTTTTTTTTAAATTTAAATTAAATATTATTATAATTACTGAATTAGGCATTAAAGTTTTTAATAAGCTCAGATCTACCGTTATATTTTTCTTCTCTAGGAAAAGAATAATAATTATTTTCTAACTAAAAGAATTGTGACACGCTAATATTTTAGCGTATTTTAAATATTTTACTTAGCCAACGTTTTCAAAAACTAATAATAGGTAGTGGCTTTGAACAATCAACAGTTTTCAAACTTCCTGAACACTCAACATATATGCGTTATATAATATTATATGCGCTGCCAATGATTTTGTAATATTATAGAACATTTATATTACCTATAACAAAAAATAAATCAACTGCAATGTTAAATATTCATAATAGATAAACTACTCGAATGCGCGGAATAACCTTGATATCCATACGAGTTTTACTGCTATATCGTATTGTATTTTATAATAAGTATTATATTTTTTGTGGACCTCAAAACCAATTAAACTATAGTATGAATAATTAAAATCAAACTACTGAACTTTTCAAATAATAATGTATACATTATATAGGTATACAATCCTGAACAGAAAATTGGATCACATTTTTTTGTTCTTAATAATATTTCACTAAAGATAGGTACTAGTATAGTGCCAATAATAAAAAGTATATTATTTACTACTCATATTAGATAGGTGTGTCTAGATAAAATCTTATTCAAGTATAAAAGTATTTAATTTCAAGTACAGAAAAGTAATTAAAATATGTATTTGGATACCAGAAATTGAATACTTAGCAAAACTTTACTTATAATATAACTTAAGAAATATTGTAAAAGGTGTTAAGTAGTTAATTTGTTTAATTAACACTAATTAGTGTTGTATAATATAATTAACCATTTATGCCATTAATTGCTAATTTAATTTAAATAATAATTATTTATTTAAGTTGATTATTTCATAATTTATTTAATTATTTAATATAAATCATGTTTTGTGTTTATTTATTATTGTGTAAAAAATACTTAATGATTATTGAAAAACTAATAATAATAATAATAATAATAATAATAAAATAAAAATTTCTTTAATATAGTGTTGAGTGGTGAATATAGCGGCAGTGAGAGTGAATCATTTGATGACACTAACGATGGACGTAGAACAGCAATTAGACAAGAACCGCAGGGACAAGAAACACATAAAGACTTTAGTTTATCATCACCTTCCGCTTATGACACACTTATCATTCACAACGATGATGGGACTAGGTTCAGTTCTGGAATACCTAAATATCGTTATGGAAATAGGGAAGAAGTAAAAAATCAAGGACATAAAAATGGCGTACGACAGAATGTTGACATGGGTGTTAGGGAAATAACTAATATACCAGATGATTATCTTAATCAATCTCATGTATGATTTGATCTTATATCGTTACATAATTTATTAATATGGTTTATATTCAAGTATTCATGTTTTAGGTCTTAAAACATCTCGCTAAAGAAGTCAAAGTGGATCCATCAAAACGTGATACTAATTTGTCTAGATGGCATGATACTGATAAGAATATATGGTTACCTGAGTATCGACCAGTTCCTATTAGAAATTTGGTTAAATCAAAGTCTCAACCAAATTTGGGTACAGGTTTGTTAAAAATTGAACGTTCTGAAACGGATCCCATGAGACACACACTAGGAAATACTAGGTATTACCAATATATTTAAAATTAAAATCTATGTAATATTAATCCTATATCTTAAATGGTTCTAGAAAAGATCAAAAAATGTTGTCCATAGTGGACTGTTTGATGATGGAAAACAAAAGTCTGAAAATAGAACTGGAATCGTGCCATCAAAAAGTTGCCAAATCGTACAGGGTAAACATTACTTGTTTATATTTAATTACTCACGTGTTTGTAATTGTTATGACACAAAATGTACTTAAAATTGATCAATTGGTTCTCAAAATTTTTATATTTATTAGCTTGAACAAGAAGTGTCCAAGGTGTATCGTTCTCATCAAGAACTTGTGGAATCAAGCGAACGACGGGAAAGACTTGAACGAACAGCTCGATTGAAACTTCAAGCAGAAGTTAGGCGTTTACAAGAAGCAAACCGTGCTTTACGTGATCAATCATTGTCTTCCTCAAACATAGTAGATTCTAATCAAATGGTAAAACGTGAGAACATGATAGCTCAATTGATAACCCAGAGTATGTCGTTTATTATTTTTATACAATAAATATTTAATTAATGATTTATTTTTAGATAAAGACTTATTAGCAGCTAAAGACCGCCAAGAAATTGAATTAGCTGCTCAACGTGCTACATTAGAAGAGCAACGCACTCATATTGATATTTTGGATACTGCGTTAACTAATGCTCAGTCTAATGTAGTTCGATTAGAAGAAGAATGTCGTAAGAAGCAAGTTCACGTGGAAAGAGTTGCTCAGCTTCAACGAGCATTGTCTTCTCTTCAATTAGCAAGTGATCGCCGTGAACAGACTGAGCGTAAACTTCGACTCCAGTTGGAGCGAGAACTGAGGAATGAACGTGCACGCAATAATAATGCTTCTCAAGATGGTTCAACAGGTGAGTTAAAATCATAATATGACTCTCTTATGTTGTATAAATTATAAATAGTGATAAAAAATTATAGAAAATGAACCGGGTGAAAGCTTACCTGAATTAAAACGTATGTTACGTGAAAAAGATGAAAAAATAATGCGGCTTGAAGGTGAAGTTGCAAAATGGGAACAACGATACCTAGAAGAAAGTGAACTACGGCAAGCTGCTATAGATGCAGCAAGTGTACCAAAGTAAGTAATATACTTCTAAAATCTATTTTCATGTTACTTAATGAATTATTTTAGGGATGCAAAAATAGCAGCATTAGAAAAGACGGGTCAAGAAAGTGAAAAACTAATCGCAGAAGCACGTTCAGACAAGTTAAAACAAATGGAAGAAGTTCATGCAGCACAAAAAAAAGTCAGCGAATTAGAATCGCGGTATTTAAATTTAAATTTCTTCAATTATTGTACCTATATTATTTTTATTGTTTTACAATAATTATATTTTTTGTTTTATCAATAATTAATCTCAGGATGAAAGAGTTAGAATCTAGATTGGCAGAACGTGATGCAATGATAAGGGTGTTACAAAAAAAACATAGTTTTGAAAAAGACGTGTCTGGGTCATACCCAAGTATATGTCTTAGTCATCATACTCCACATTCAAGTCTTAATACTACAGACTTAACTTCTGATGACCTCGGTAAATATATTATTATAATTTATAATAATGCTATTGTGGTATAATTTAATGACAATATGATATGTATATTCTGTACATATTTTATGTAGGTATTAAATATCTCCAAAAATCCATTGATACGGTAAAATCCAGTATTATTTTCACATATGGTTCCAACATTTTTATCTATTTCAACAATTTTATTTGATTCTTTAATTTTTTCTATTTTTCTACATATTTTACATAATATAAACATCTCTCAACTGATTATTCCAATTATTAAATTTTGATTTATTACATAGTTCATTAAAAAAGAAAATTGTACTCCTTAATTGATATTTGTTATTGAAATTATACTCTGTCCAGCGAGAGAATGCGCCGCAGACCAATCAAAATCAGTTTTTCTGCGCATTCCCCAATAATACCCAGCCATAAGCGAACCAGTTAGGCGCGTTCTCTTGCTGGACAAACTATAATAATAAAATGGCAAAATTCCGAATCTTATTCGTTTTTTGGCAATGACCATAAATCATATTAATAAATTAAATTAATAATATTTGAATAAAAACTAATAGAACTTTTTAGGACAATATATTTGAGTTAACAATTAATTAAAGGCATACAAATTGAAAAATGGTAATTTATGGAGTTTTAATTTAAGTGTCTACCATCTCATGTTTATTGTCTTGAGTTTTTATGTTGATTCTTCCCTAGACTAGATAATAGAAAATTCTTTGTGTTGGAATCCAGGCAATATTTTTACTTTGTTTTTGAAAAAATATGTTTAAATTATAACTAAATACATTTTACTTAATATAAAATCAATGTTGAAATATAAGTTTAATTTGTTATCACCTAGCTTTAATTTTTTAATTTTTCAGGTTTTGGCTCAAACAATTCATATACAAGTAGTGTGGACAGTACTTATCATCACCACCACGGTAATAAATATTCATCTACAAATCAAAGTTTTGACCATAAATCATTAGATGACCAATTAAAAGAATTGGACTCGCAGCTATTGAACAAGGTAAACACTGTTGCAGAATCATCTTACTCTGATTCAGTTTCCGATGTTGTCTATTTGTTTTGATTGTTGAATATTGTCTTGTTTGTATTAATATATAACAAACGTTTTTCGTTTTGTCTATTTAGTTTGTAATCGCTCTATTATATTTTTATCTGTGTGGGTATTAATTTTATAAATTATCATCGTTTAAATGCCATTAATTGGTATAGCCTGAAAGGTAACGTAACTAACACGTTCTCCCCTACTTGAGAATTTGATCTTGAACTAAATTGTATGTGTATATTTGAAAAAAAAAAAGTATAACCAAAAACAAAACAAAACAATTAATAATTTTCATTTGCTATGGAAAAAAAAATACAGCTGTGTGTTATTTCTAATTTTTAAAACATCTTAATGTATTTGAACATTTTTAATTTCTTTTAGTTTAATGTTTTTTTGAGTGAATTAATCAGGCATGAGTTTTATTTCATTCTAATTTCGGTTTGATTAAACAAAAAAAAAAAAAATTATGCAAGAGAATTGGACGTTTACTGGGTGCCTGGATGGGGGGACGTGTTTGTTTTTGTTTTCAGAGAGGTCTTTGCTGTTTTCCAGGCTTCTCTCATACGGGCTCTTTGTCGCGAAAAGCGAAAACACCCCAACCACTACTGGAGGGTGTAACTGGAAATTTCCTTGGCCACCGGGCTGATGACATCATGCTTTTGGAGAAACAAGGTTTGTGTTCACAAGCACAACGCCAAACACAAGAAAGCCGTTGTGGAAGTTTACCTCCTAGCTCACTTCCTCGGCCAAAACGACACAGGAAATCTAGCAGCAAAGTTGGAGAGTATGGTCGACTCAGTGATTCGGATGTCAAGTCTAAAGATGTGAAAAAATTAGGTGAATACAATCATTTCAACGACAGCCGTAAGAATTCCTTGAATTCCCTGGATACATCTAGTGATGCTAGCACAGCTCCAAATACTCCTACCGAATGTCCTTCTTCTGTTAAATTTGAACCATTAGAACGATCACTCAGACAATCACCTTTGCCACCAGATGGACGTTATCGTAGATCTAGCCATGAATCAGATGTTACTACCTCTAGAGAATCGTCTTGGACTGGGCCTAGGGAGTCTTCATCTAGAAATAGTGTCAATCGAGAATCAAGATCTAGTATCACCAGAGAATCTCCAACTAGGGCAATAATGGTTGGTCCTAGAGATTCTCCAGGAAAGAGTATACTTGATCCGCCCAGAGTAATGGCTAGAGAATCTCCAGGCCGTTCTTTTTACAAAGATACACAACGAAGTTTTATTCCACCACCTAGAAAAATTGATTTTGGAAGTTTGGGCACACCAGATTCAAATAAAATATCAAACATTGAATCTAAATTGAGAATATTCTCTCCAGGGGGAATTCAAGGAAGAAGAGGATCATTGCAAAGAGATGGGATTTATAAGGGAGATTCGAATAATAAGAATGGTGTTCGGTCACTGCCTACTCCAAACAAATATAGAATTCAGTTTTAATTTAATGTGCTATTAAAGTTAATTAATAAATCATTAAATTTTATTTTATATGTTCTTAGCAAGTTCAGATCTAACACTACTTATATTTTATAAAACCTAGTCATGTTGCTTGTCAGTAAAATAGCTGCAGTCTTTTGGCGTTACAAGTTTAACGTATATTGAAAATGATCTGCTGTATTTTACTCTACTTACAGTTTATTTAATATGTATACACATATTAAACAATGAAAAACAAATTGTTTTTGTTTTAGTTTAATTTGATAACAATTCAACAAAATGTGTAACCAAAATCATTAATCTAGTCCTGCTTATTATTTTATTAAATTAATAAAAAAATAAATAATATATAACTGTTTGGTTCAATTACATTTTTTAATTCTTTGCTTCCTAAAAACTTAATTTATGATCCTCTAATCTGTGAAATTGTTCTCTATTTTTTTTTTTTTATTAGCTACCTAAAATGTCAAGTAAAATAACAATAGTTACAGTGGTAATGCATAATAGGTTATAGGTAGTAGTAATCTATGTATTTGTAATCTTCAAAGTTTGTTTATAGTCTTACCACCGTCTTAACTATTTATTAATATAAGACATAAGTACTATAAGTATAAATGATCTTTTAAGTACTTATATACTTTAATTTTTAAGTATTTTGTTAAATCATAGTGTCTTTTTTCTTTTTACAAATTTATTTTAAATATTTATTATAAAAGTTAAATACAGTATTACAATAAGCCATAGTTCATTGAATAGTACCCACAATAACATACATGAATGGTATACAACATGATAAATATATATATGATTTTATGGAGGAATTTATGTATATAATATAGTAATGAAAACTTCATCATATTTGTACTATTATACGGTTCAAAAGTTGTCAATTGTTACACAATTTTAATGTACAACGTATAGGACCATGTACTATACAATTATGGAACATATTCATCCTACTTTTATCCCTGAATAATATTAATATTTGTAATTTATTTTATGAAAAATTTAAATCACAAATAATAAAATATTTTTAAAAATAACGAATGTTGTATACAAATTTAATATTTTGAAAAAGAATATTTTTTCTCATAAGTTGTAAGTATTAGATATCTTTTAAGAAAACTAAAGAAATCAACTAGACAAAAAATATTTATATCATAAAAAGGTAGTGTTTTTAGAGCTTTAAATTGTACAAGAAAAACTCAAATTCTATGCATGGTGAGGTGAGCATGCTTAAAACACAATAGATTCACTGATTCACACTTTATATTATTTTATAAAGGGCTATTTAAAAAAAAAAAAAACTATCATAAATATTTAAATAGGAACATAAATTGTATTTTTTTTAATAAATGTTTACTTTAGCATTAAGTAACATGAATTCGTAAACAATAAAAACTTATAAGATTTAATCTCAATGGAATTCTAAAATGTATTGACTAATATTTGAATATAATTGTTTCGTACCTTACGAATAATTTGTTAAAGGGGATGATGCCTTTTAATCACCATTAGAGGTTGGGGAACTGAGTGTCCCTGCGTCCCCCTCACTTTAATGCCTGTTTAACCGTTTAGGCATAAAAGCAAAGTATAAAAAGCTATGTTGATAAGTGATAACCATATGACACGTGTATAATAATATTTAATTGGGGTACAATGACAAGTATTAACAAAATAAAATATAGGTACCGATGAGATTGATCAACATCCTAAACTTATCTGACTGTGTCCCTCAAAGATTAAGATATTGAAAATTGGTAGGTAATTTGAAATATTGACACCTAAATTGTTAGATACTAATAGTCAAATTATTACTAACATATATGTTAATGTTTAACTGTTTAACGACAAATGAGAAATGGTGTGATATCAACTTCCGTAAAAAAATTGACCATTTCAAGTTCAATCATTGTAGTCTGCAGTGTCCCCCAAATAAAGTTTGGATTTTGGAAACCAATATCTAATGGTTTTAATTTATAAGCGATATAGTATATGTCAAATATATTGCTTACATTATACTATTGTCTATTATAGGTTGTCCCTTGAAATTAGTGCATACCTAATCGCGAAGACAGCACAATATATTAATTATAATATAGGTACATATAAATTATAACACCATCAATAATGAATAATTGCTCGGAACTTGCAGGTAAATGGTAATCTAAAATTATATAAAATTAAAAATGCATAGAATGACTCGAAAAGAAGAAATTAAAAATGTATAATATTTTACTGTCAAGTTAATAACAATAGACATTGTTTTATGATAAAAATCGTACAAAAGTAATTAAATACTCCAATCAATATTTTTTTTTACACTTAAAAAAAACATTTTAGTATATCTGCCTACACTATTATTTAGTAAAATTTCTTCCTTTGTGAAATTTCTTGTTTTTTAAACTAAGAATTGTGTAACAAAAAAATCGTTCTAATTTAATTAAAGTAAAAATATTTACATAGTCATTTTTAATATTTTTGTTTAAACTTCAAGTTTGTTACAATGCACAATCTAAGTGTTCTTTATATTTAAGTGTTGTAGATCGAAAAATTTCTCTCTGCCTCAAAAGATTATGTGATGTGGGCGTATTTAAAAAAACGTGATATTGTTAATATTCATATTATCTGGTAAACCATTTCAATCGTTTGAATTATATTATCCGTCTAATATTTTTGAAATTGTTTGAATTGTATTATTGTAATCCTTTTTTTTTTTTAAGCTGTATTATATTTATTTCGAATTTTACGATTAATATTATTGATAACATAACCTGTTGAATATTAATTTTTTCTACTTCTATAATTTTTATAGGGCCTGTTAAACTAATTTTAGAGACTATAATTATTGAATCTGGTAAAGTATCAACATTTGATTTTATATAAATTAAATTTAATTACAACTTTCAAGTCTATAACCCTGAATCAGATATTAAATCCAAAACGTTTCCAATTGATGTTGCATCGTTTTTATCTAATTTTCTGACGACATTTTTGATGGTATAAAAATGTAGTAATAAAATGCTGCGATTAGCCATGTTAACAAGCTATAAAGTAGTAAATAAGTATACTACACGGTTGTGGTGGTAAAGGTATAATAATATTAGCAGGCACATTTATATTTTTAAAGAGGCATTTAAAATTTTAAAAATAGGTTTTTCTATTCAAATTGTATTGATCAATTTTCGAAAAATGTTTTCTGATTTACATAAATTATTGAAGGCTATACGAATATCATGTTACATTTTTACAATATTTATTTTAATAATTTAATAATTTATTACAATAAAATGTACCAAAAATACTAAAAATTATTTGTAAAGAATAATCTTCTAGTAATGCAAAATAAAAATTGTACTATTAGATTCCACGAATCAAATTTTTGTTTTGAAGATGAGCAACGTACCTATTAAACTATTAAAGCAACAAAAAAAATCTAAATTTATCGATTTTTTTAATTTTTCAAAAACTACAATTTATTTGGGGATATTATAACATTTAAAATTTTACAAAGAATGTAGGTTACACGTTACACTTATAAAATGTTCATAATTTGCTTTAAAATTAAAGTATGAAAAATTCTGTTGATGCTCCTTGAATCAATATTCTTATCTTTAAATCTTATAATAAGTAAATAGCGCTATGGAATTATCCTCCAATATTAAAAAAATAACATATAAAATGCATTATTCCTACCGTTAGGTTTACTGTTATGTGTTAAAAAGACAGCAACAATACACGAGGACACGACGTCCAATTAAAGTGCATCCACCAAGGTACTTAATTCTTATAAAATATTTAATTATTCATTTTATAATAAACTATTTAAAATGATATGCAAAGGCCAAAGACTGAGTGTATAAGCCAAGGATATTTTTAATTATACAGCATAAGCGCATAAATTTTGTTAAGTCATATTAAAATATTTGTTAAAGTGTAACATTTACATTTTTTTAAACGGATACTGTATTGCCATATTAATAATTGGTATTAAAAATTAAATTCTATTACAAAAAATGTAAATTTAATTAATACCATAGAGCACCTACGTAAAGATTGTAAGCTGCTACTAAGTATTAACCCTTGTAATTGAAGCTTATGGACCTACGCACAAAAACATTGAACATATTTGTAAATTATAAGTGAGAAGGAATCTGAGGTAGTGACTATAGAAGGCCAGACGGGAAAATAGTTATCGTTTTAATATATAATTTATTTTTTTCTGTGTAAGATAGTAGGTATCTAAATACTATACAGCATATTATAGTTGGAAATTGATAATAAATTATTAATAATAATTATTAGGGCGTGAAATTTAATATATTTTTTAAAAAACAACAAAAAAATGCCGTAAGAACAATATGACTTAATAATGCATAAATATATACCTACATTATGATAAAACTTTAAAAAATTCCCTTTAAAATTGTTTTTAATTTAATATTAAATAGAAATATTTTTGTATTATTCAAATTTATCCAATTCAGCGTTATCATGATTGATGGAAGTCGTAATTAAATCGACCTATCTTTACATGTATACAAAAGTACTCACGCTAACATGTAAGTACCTCTAAATATTTTAACAGGATAACCTCAGATCAAAATGTGGTTTTTGAGAGCTTAAACAGAGCATCGAATTAGGTACATATTTTTAGAACATTTTAATATTCTAATCCTTTTTGGTACGCGTATGTGCTGCACAACTTACTTTTTTGTTAAATAAAAACGCCAATTTTTTTGCGAAATCGGATAGACTATTTTTTTTGAACAATTTTCGTGTAGAAAGTATCTTTTTATTATCAAAATTTATAAAATTAGAGTAAGTTAAAATTTACAATGAATTTTATCGATATTTTAACCATAATATTCATTTTATACTCGATATATCTTCTAAATTATTAAATTACTATTTGCACACAGATAAAATTGACATTGACATTTAGAAAAAAGTATATTGTATTGTGCATGCGCGTACAAAAATAATTAAGGTGTTTACATTTTTTTAAACGCGTACTTGGTATAGCCGGTATAGGTACTCCATCTATGACCTCCTAAAATTCGCATTTAGGTCTATGGTAATCCAGCTGAAATATATGGTATAGTTTCTTTTACAGAACACATACTGTAGATTCGTGTACATATTATATATCTGCATCCACGTGATGAATATTTTGTTTCTCAGACCGCTGTGCAGCGGCCGCCGCATTTATCTATAGCTCAGTCTGTATATAGGTAAAAACATAGGTAATAAAAATAGTATTGGGATGAAGTAAAATTAATAACATTATTTAATTTGCTTTTTTTTATTGGTGACGTTAACTACATCAAACATTTTTTTTATAAATGTGTATACAATTTACCCATTCTCACATAACATATAAAAAAATGTACTCAGTTTAATAAAAAAAAGTTACAAAATTCAAAATAATAATTTAAAATCTGAATTTATTTGAAATATGAAACCAATTTTATGTTTGGAAAGCATAGTGTTTAGGAACATTCAGAAAAAAAATGCAATTTGCATTTAAATCCGCTTCCTAATATTATTATTATCTCTGTTATAAATAAAATTTATACCGTACATTTTAATACTAAAATGCCTATATATCTAAACTTTATACAGTGCTGCCATAAGTATACGCATACGTAAAGCGTATTTTGGATTATATAAATAAATTTACATTACATTTGTGGCAGAGAATTGTCAAATACTATTCCTATTGGATATTCTCACTTTCTATATTCTTTTTTTAAATTCTATTTATAGCTAAATATATCACATATATAAATCGGATTTATATTTTTGATTGATGAAATTACCACGCTGGATATGTCTTTTGGTAAAGTGTTGATCGCTATATATAATGCTAATATAATCACTGGTGTGAGCCACGATTTGTGTTCCCTACTTATAATACGATTTGTATCTATACGCAGGGTCCGTCACATAAAAAGTCATTTAAATATTTAAATAAGTAATATTTACAATCCAAAACGAAAAACCATAGTTATTACTCATTGTAATCTCCACCTGTGAAGAAATATAATTAGTAATTAGTAATTGGTAATTACTCATAAATTACAAACCAATATAGCCGTCTTGCACCGTCTTAGTATTTATAGTAAGTAGTGCTAATATATATCTTTTATTTATTATAGTAGGTATATTTATTTTATCTTATGAAATAATTTACGTCAGACGGTTTTGAACAATAAAATTTGGTAATCTTACAACTAATAATTTATAGTATTTACCAAAACCAAGACTGAGAAAGTTAACTAATTTTCTTAATTTAAATTTGTTAAGTTAATATAATATTGAAAAATGTAAATTAAGTTTAATATAATCTTCTTTTTTTTTACTTTTAAAACTGACAAGTTAAAATGGAAAAAAGTAATTTAATATAGTAAAAAATCAGTTACATTTTTTTACCAAATTGTTATGCTTATGCCATAATTAAATAATAAAATATTATGATGAAAATACCTACCTATAAAGTATATATACTTAAAAATAAAAATACTTACCTAGTTAGTAAAAATCATACATATTGGCACGTAAATTATAAGAGATATTGATAGAAAATTCAATAGACGATAAGATAAATTATCAGAAAAATAACTGAATGGAAAGCAATCCAATTAAAGAACTCTAGTCTGACTAGTCTCTACGAGCCGACGTTATGAGTTATTTATGTTGAATTTTAGTTAGTCAATTTTTTAGAGATCATCGCGGCAATGTTTCTGTAAACGTCAAATTAATATAAATGTTTGGGTGAAATTATGATTTTCTATGAAAATATATATACATATATATTTTATATAATAGTTAATAGTTATGTTATTTTAATCCCTTTTAAAATCTATAGAATCACCTGGTTATTAGCGATTTGATCTGAATACTAATATTTTTTATAAGGACTTGGATTATTAATTGCACGTTTGATTAATTTAACAATATCCTTGCTTAGATCATCTATATAGATGATTTTAAGAAAGATAGATTTACCATTTAGGATATTAATTAATGAAGGATACGGTTTGTAGTTACATTGCTATGTACACATTATACTCTCTAGTCGACACTTAAGTCGATATGAGTAATAAACTGCAATATTTTAGTTCTAAAGGTATAACCGATACTCGACTACTGATATAACTGATTTTAAGAAAGATAGATTTAGGATATTAATTACTGAAATAGGTATACAGTTTGCAGTTACATTACAGTTTACATTTTATTGTCTAGTCAATACTACAGTCGGTATATGAATAATAAATAATAATCAACTAATAAGCTGCTATATTTTATTTCTGAAGGTACAACTGATGCTCGTAGTAATAGCTCGGGATTCGCTATTGTTATTGTTCTTGCGCATTATGCCATTATAAAATCATACAATACACACGTCGTATAATAACATAGTATAATTTGAAGGTTGTTAATTTGTAAATGTATTTAAAATAGTTATTATAGTTTGATTAAATATATTATTTTTAAGTATTTAGATGGACGTAAGAACTATCTTAATTGCCAACTTGTAAATACTATTACTTGTCTTCAGGTTTCCTTTATACCATATCACTATGTTAGCATTCGAATAAGTTTTTATTTTATGTTTTATGTGTTTTTTTTTTTTTTGATCGAGCGCAGGCAAAATAGTCAACAGTTGAAAATCACCATTTTTTTGTCGGTATTTTGTATTTTTTTTTTTTTTAAATTTCAAATTTCTCAAATAAGTATTGTATAAATAATTGTTTGATGTACTCAAAACTGTAAGTAGTATTCATACATTATAATAGTGGCGAAGCTTGTGTTTTTAGTTGGGGAGACGTTGAATAAAATTACACTAATACCACGCTTGGATTCCTCCCTTTCTATTTTACCCATTCGATAATCAATTTTTTTTCGTACGAGTAGTTATTAATGATTCCATCGTTCGAAATGATGACATAAATGTAAATCATCAGCCGCGGAGACAAACCATAATACAAAAACAACAACATCGAGAAGCGCGTAGGTGCCCATCGGCTATCGGTAATGGCGATTTACAGGGGACGGTGGCGTGACGACGGGACGGCGATGTCGATAATTCGGAGGACATCATCCGAACAGCGAGACCGTGTCTCTCACACCGAAGACAGTAGACCCCGTCAAAATCCCCCCCTCCCCCTGTACCGCGCGCGCCGGATAACTGGCAGTTATAGTTGCGCCGTGACGTCTCCCAGTGGTGTGAACACTCTCGAAGACTGCGACTGCGCAACGGGAAACCGATTTCGACGAACATCAAAACGCGTATCGTTATCGCAATACAAACGACGTGAACACCTGTAAACGTTTTACGGAACGAAATCGTTCGTCCCGCGCCGTAGTTTCTTAGCGGGTAGACGTCGTCGTCGCGTTGCCTCCCGTGACGCTACGCCGCTGCACTGTGATGTTACGCGCAGTACGGTTGTCCATGGGCCACAGCCGTCGTCGGGTGGCCGCCCGAAATAGGTTTCGGGCGCAACACGTAACCGCGACGTGTGTATACACGTATGTTGTGTGTGCGTGTGCGCGCGTGTGCGTGTGCGTGCGCGTATGAATCGTCTAACGTTCATCACGAGCACAGGACCTGCGGCCGATACGCGGTTGCCGGGGCGACGGCGCGCCGTGTACCGCAGCCCAGGGCCTTATTTATTTGGCGCGCCGCCGCCACCAGTGGCATCGGGACCGGCGACACGCGCGCATACACTGCACCGGCTCCACGCGGAAAACACATCGCGCCCGTATACCGTCGCTGGGTCCGGCGGCGTCGGGGATCGCGCGATTCGCCCGCGGCGGGGGGGCCCCCACGGCGTCAGCGAGCGGGGGGGGACACGATAACAGGTGCGCGGGATGCGGCGCCGCGACTGCACCGACGCCGGCGAACCACCGGACGCCCTGGACTGGGACCTGGACCTGAACCTGGAGCTGGAGCTCCGGGACGACCAACAGTCCAGGCTGTACCGTTACCTGTCCGAGGGGCACAGGCCCAGGTACAGGAACGAGCCGCCGAGGAGGGCGGCCACGGTCACGGCGCTAGCCAACAGGTCAGTGTGTCGGTCGGCGACGGAATTAAAACGTCTGATTACGAATCAATAGCAATAACACGTTTTTTTTTTTATTATCGCGCGCCGTTGTTTGTCAATCGTTATCGCCGTCGAGGTGTTTGTGAGGAATACACAATGCGATGACATTTTTTTTTTCTTTTGATCGCGACAACAATGTTGCAGCGCTCCGGGGGCCCAGTCGCTACTGTCCTGCATGCTCGCACACATTTATTTTTTTTTACCGTAATGATTTATCACGTACATTGAAACCTTTATGTACGGAATTCGATTCTTCGCATTTTTAAACTATCGGGAGATATAGGCACACGTACTATTTCGACGATAAGTAATAAAAAAAAAAACCCCATTATTTGGCAATCAGTAGACAACATAATAGCTAATAATATAGTATTATGAATAAATTCGTTGTTTTATATTTAATAAAATACCTGATTACTGTATTAGTCATACTAGTAAACTGCTTTTATTGGGTAACGTCGTTTCACCGTTTAATTTAATAACAATAGTCTAGGTACGGTATCTCATTTGTTTGAGTTCAAAAGTAATAATTTTTCACATTTCATTGATATTGAAAAAATGTATACCAAAACATTTTTCTGTTCATACGTTTAATGTCAAATATTTATTGATACTTTAATTTTTAACTAGATTTTTTGGAATTCTCTAAATAAATTGACATTTAACGTCATAAAAATATAAAATATACCCTAATCCTTGTTAATTAACCTATCATATTAATTTATATTATACGAACGCATCATACGATATAGTATTATACACTCGGATTGCTTCATGTATTTAAGAAAATAAAAGATAACACAATATAAATTTGCTCTTGATATTTATAAAAATCGTTTGAATATTTCATCTTGTGATATACAGTTAGTTGAACACTTGTTCAAATTATTTTTTTTTTATTATTTATTAAAATTATTTAAGGCTTCAAATACTACATGGTCTATTATTAATTTGCTCAAATTGTTTCCTATATACTTTTAACATTCGTGTATAATAGGTATTGCTATAGTTCGATTTTTCTAAATAAACTTTTGTTGATCTCGTGTCGAATGTTTTCGTTAACTCCAAACCAAGGCCGTATCCGGTGGAAGATTAAAGGTTCAACTCCGCCGCCCCCCAGCCCCAATCATCTACTGATAATTTATTCTGATTAGGGTCTTGTTCAAAATCTAACATTAATTTATAAATTTCAGATTACAAATTTACAAAATCCTTATAACAATTAATAGTGGTGCTTATTGTATTAACAACGAAAGGAAAAATAACAATTATATATGTTAGCGGCAATGCGTATAATATATGTACAATTTGATCAATTGTAGTATTATGTTGTTGTTAATTATTTTTAATCTCAACAAAATTATCTCAATGACAGTATAACATGATATTATGTATTATTTCATAACATTACAATGTATTTATTATTACGTAAATAACAGAAAAATTTGAGAAGATTAAATAGTTTATCACACAATATCATAAAAAAATACTTTGAAAATATAAATCATACGAATAACCAAGCTTTACAAACTTTATCATATCTATAATATATAACAACCAATCGTATGTTCAAATTAATCGATAGATCAATTTATAATTCGTGATTACCTAAATAATATACTGTATATTATTATTACGGTGTATGATATTAAATATAAATTATAAATAGCTATGTTTTTCAGATTATTATCCAATGTTTTTTTTAAATAATTTTGTTTTCGTTATATTATATACTACTTATACGTAACGTATAGGATTGTTAATGATAATATAATAACATTTTTTGATAAATGATATGGTTCGCTTATAAAGCGATTGATATGATTAATTATGCTAAGTGTTTCATACTAAATCAGTTTGACAAGATTCAATCAAACATAATAAATTTATTAGATTTTCAACAATCAGTTAAAATTTAATTGGCTTTAAACATATATAAGCATAATACATTAATACAAATCTATTTATGTACAATATTTGCCATTTTTTTCCTGATAAATTAAGCAGAAATTTGAATTAAGTAGGTAATAGGTTCTTTTGTTTGATTCAGTATTTATAATTTTGTTCGTAATTTACGGTGATTTGGATTATCCCGTGGGCGGATTAAACGGTGACCGTATAATACTCATCCCGGAATATTATTTTTATCAAGTACTTTTTTCACCCCCTCTCTCCTTATTTCGTTAAAAATCATAAAAATCCCAATGTATATATAATCAGTAACAACCTAATGATTTGATTGCAATATATATGTTTAAAGTTTAATATGATACTTTTTTTTTTTTGATTTTCATTGATAGAATATTTGTAAAGGAGATATTTTTATTAATATTTAGTTTTTGGAAAAATATAATTTATTTTAATAAACCTAGTGTCATAAGATGCACGTGACATAAAATATTATGTTTAGTAAAATGTTTTCTAGCTCAATCTGTTTATGTTGATACCGTTAGTTTTTCATTAAAAAGAGCTGTGTTTGGCTATAATATAATATTATTATTGTTGTTATCGTATACACACCCTTACACTATTATAATAACTATAATATTTACTCATGCGTATACATAACTACTATACGTTTTTGTCTAGTAACAATTTTTGTATTGAATCTTTGATGTTCCTTTATTTCTTTTTAAAATATTATACTAATTTTAGCTGTTTTTCAGAAAGCAATGCAAATATGTTTATCTTATTCATATTTTTATGTTAATATACCTACCGAAGATTACTTCTAAATTTTAATACGTGGTTCGTATAAGACGAATTTTCAATTTGAATTTAAAGGTGTGTTTTTAAGTGTTTACGAGGGGGAAAGTAGGTTGAAAGGGGCATGATGATTGACCTTTTTCCTTGTACGACAGTGGCGATAACAGACACTGTATTAAATCAAAACAAAAAAGGTTCTTAACGAAAAAAAGGCACTTCTCTACTTATATTTACTATACCTTTAATTAATGCTTAATAGTTATAATATCTGTGTCCTATACCGATATCACATTAGTGATATTGATGTATATACGTTCAATAAGTTGATAATGATTTACTGGATATTTATCATCAAAAGCACATCATTCATTTCCTTATGATTATTGTCACGTTTGTAAATTATTAATTTTGGGTAAATGTAAAGGTGTATTACAAAATATTTGGAAATTGGGTGAATATGACAAAATTAATCCCAGAGTATTAGGTTAGCGATTAATCGAAAATGTTTTATCTTAAGTGTGTTAAGATTAAAAACTTTTATTTGATATAAACAACGATACTAAAAATAACAAAACATTTAAATTTAATTTAAAAATTAAAATAAATAAATTTGATTAATAAAAAAAAAATAAAATAATAAATAAACATATTGTACATAATATAAACTGACTTATAGATTTAAATGTAAAATATTTATGACTCACCTTTGGTATTATAATTCATATAAACATTTTTATTTTTTTTTTTATCTAAATACTAGTCATTTTTATGAGTATCTAACAAGATTTTAAAAACTAGAGGACTTTATTTAATTTTTAAATATTGCTTACACTCAATATTTGATACCATATTTCATAGTGCTAAAATAACAATACATGTTTAATTCATCTCACTGAAATATTAAGTTATATTTACGAAGTTAATTCAGTTAATTTGAAAAATATTTTATGTAAATAAATTTTATGTAAGAGTAAATATGCACATATTATTTATATTTATATAATATTCATGATAAAATATGAATTTAACATTAAAAAACATTATGATTCTTAATTTTATTTATATGTAATAGTTATTCAATATATTTTATATTTTTTTAAATAGGATTTTTTTCAACATAGCATATCAGGACTTATCACATATAAATAAATATAAAATAATGGAACTTGCATTTTAATGATACATTTTATAATCTTTTATTTGTTAATAATAACGTACTAAAAATATTTTCAGCAAATTATTTTAATATTAGCTGTATAAACCCGATAGAATGTTATCAAAAAATCAAAATATCGTACAAAATCATTGAATCATTAAATTAATTGTGAAGAAGTACAAGATTTAATTTAGACGTAATACAAATTATAAAATCAAAAAATATGGATTAAAATGTATTTTATATAGCTTAGCTGAACTATAGATTCATAATATTTCAAAAATAAATGTTGACACAATATAATATATATATAGACATGATCCGTTATTATTATTGTAAATATTTATTATCCCTACAGTGTTACAACCACGGTTGTACTGATATCTACAATCATAGTAATAATTTTTGTTTAAATAATTTTAATCGTCGAGTACGTATAATTGGAATAGCTAATATAATTAATATAATATATAAATATTTTATATATAGTGAGGGTACCTACTACCTAATATTCATGGATTAAAATAACATTATGATTTATGATTTACGTGTATTTATATCCTAAAGATTATATTTTCTTTAACGCATCATAGTTTATAAAATTGTATTAGTTGTCTCTGTTTATTTAATAGGTATAGATCAATATTACTTTATACAACACATTCTTTTTATTTGTAGTTGAATGGTTTAATAGGTTAATTTGGACAATACAATAATAACTAAGAGTAATAGTTAATAAATAATAATCGATAATATAATATTGTATAATACTATATAAATACGCTTGTTTTTTAAACACATTATTATAATAAGTTCAAAACTTAAATATTTTAAATATTGGAAAAAACGTCATGTTATTTCTACAATAGTTAATATTTTTCTAAATTAGATCACACAGCTACACAAGTAAGTACATATGAATGTTTGTTGAATAATGAATGTAGAGTGGTTTTGGCGTTTTGCCTTATAGGTTTAGTCGGTTTAGGTTTAGACATGCAGTGTGTATAAAATTGATATAAATGTCGTACTAACATCATTATGTGCGTTGTAGTAATATTTGAAATTTGGTTAATTGGGGTTTCCTCCGGATTATACATCAGTGTTTACCTGCTGATGTGCCGGAATGGGTATGGACCAGTTGCGCCTAAAACAAAATTTGTAATTTATGATTAATGTATTCATTGTGCTCCTTATATTTTAGGTCAGTAAATCAATTGTGTTTATCTCATAGATTAACTTCCAGATATTAAAAATATGTTGTTTTCCAAATTAATTCCATCAAATTGAATCATCATATTATATTATAAATTTAAACTATATATATTAAAATAATTGAAAATCAAAAACTTATATTATACTAATTAATTACTGAGCGACTGGTTAAATATTTGTTTTCGAAAAAAAAATATTCTTTGATTTAAAATGTTAAGAGCTGATTTGGAGCTAATTTTTACGAAATGTCATCATACCTACTATAAACAAATAAAAAGTATGAATTTGAGCGATACCATTAGAAGTACACAAAATCAAGTTTCCAATTTTGCAAGCTTTTTATCGGCTTAATCGGTTCATTGGATTCTACAATACTTTACGATATAGGGTACGCAATGATAATACTTATTATTCAAGGCCGGACCTATGGGGGGTTTTGGGACTTCTACCCCTCCTACTTTGAACATTTTTTTGGGTACGGCCCTGCTATACTATTAGATACTAGTATATCAATATAATATGTATATAGTATATTCAGTACATTATACAGATATGTAATTGTTATTTATTTTTATTATATTGAAATATCTAAGTGTTTATTACTATATGTTTTTATTTAATTTAAGTAAAGTAATTAAAGTTGTACTGAATACAATAAATGTTAATTATACATAATTAAAATATAATTGATTAATGCCTATTATTTAATGCAAGTATTGGTAAATCGTATAACACCGTTAAAATAACCCTGAAAATTACCAAACATAATTATTGGTCTATGAACCCTAAAAATAATCGAACACAATTAGTTTATCAATCCTGAAAATATCCGAACGCAATAAATTGGTGTACAAAAAGATCATTTTAAGCGCAATTGTTGAACTCCCATCGGGATTTGTTTGCTTGGACAATATATTTTTTTATTGAATAATTATGTTACTAAATGTATTTTCATTAACTAATAATATTATTATTTTTCATGGTTGTGTATGATTGGTATAAATGCAAACAATATATAGGTACCTAAAACTTATCGTATTATATACATTTCTATAGTTATGTAAAATAAAAATAAAAAATATGTTCTCAACGAATGTCATAAATAATTGATACAACTTACTAAAAAAAAAAAAATAATAATGACTTAAAAATGTACAAAATAGAAAATAATTTATAAATAATGTATTTTTATTTTAAAGACATATATAATTCTATAAGCTATAAGTGTTAAATTGTCCAAACAATTTATCCAATATCATTAAAGTATTATTGCCATACATGTTTCAAAGTTTAATAAAAATAATATACATAGTTTATCCATATTGATTGAGTTGTTAATTCTCTAAAATTAACAAGACTTTATCCACACCCAAATTGTTATCATCCCAGCGACTGTTGTCTATTTTGTCTGATATCCAACGCCGGATTATGTGTAATTGATGTGTATTTTAGTTAAATCCATAGAAGAATAATTGCCCGTAAGATATAATATTATAAATTTTAATTCTTTACAGTCGTGATTACAAATAAAAAAAAAAACAAGGTTATAACTTGTAAAAGTAGCTATTTATACTAAAAATATTCGTTAAAACTATAAACTTAATACATTTACTCAAGTATAAGCTATAGCAAAATCAAACTACGTTTTCCTATTGCAACTTAGTAATTTTGTTATAAAACTTTAAAACATTAATATACATAAATACATTTTAGTTACAGCGTATAATACTGAAAATATTAAAACAACAATATTTTTAAATATTCCATAGTAACAGTAGTTATTTTGATCATTCCCAAGTCATACATTATTATCATATTATGAAAAATTTGATAAGTTAAAAATAATATTAATATGTATCTTTAATAATATATAAATTTTTTTTTAAATAAACAAAAACTTACATTTATGAAAAATTTAATTATTTATATCTATATAATTTGTTTTTTTTTTTTATTATTATTAACCGTTAAAAATTTAAAAATCACTCTCTTATTATTTTCGAACCACACACGCGATTCATGTCACAATAATAATAGAGGTCAACTGATGCGCGACCGAAAACCACTCCAGAGTGTTGATTCTTTGTTGCAGTATTTTTGCCTCCCCTAAAAAAGGGGTTCACACATTTTTTTATTCGCATTATTCAAAATATTCCCCCGGTAGCTACTATAACAATAGAAAATTTCTTTAGCCGTCTGGATTGGTAGTGGCGAGTGGACAACAATAAAAATCTCCCTCACGAATACAACTTTTTTCTCTTGAATTGGATATCGAATATTAAAATTATTTTGGGAACCTCATTTTTTGTTTATCAATTTTTTCAGTTCAAGTTGTATTTGAAAAATAAAACAAGAGAAATATTAAATACAATTTATCTAAACAAAACTCATATAATATAAGAACGTGACATAGTAAATCACGTTTTTAATTTAGACGATGAAACGTGGTTTTATTTGACGAAACGCGAATTGAGGAGTGAAACCCTTAAGGGCTTACTTCTTTTGTAAAGCCAATGCCAATCAGAGGAAGTTTTCATTTTTTTTTCATTTTCAAGGAGATGTTTGTACACGCAGCAGCAAGTAATCAAATATAGACAGGAGAAACCAAACAATTGAGTACTCGACAAAGATTTAAGATAACGTCTATAAAATAGTTATTTATAATAGTTTTATTATATATAGTTTTGTACAACAATGGAGGTTTACTCACTTTACTCATTTCTAAATCTTTCTTTTTAAATGGAAGCCACCTAAAAAAAAAAAAAAACAGCCAATATCAGTAGGTAAGAACTAAGTATATGACTTTCTAAGTTCACTTTATCTTAAACTACAATGAAAGATAACGAATCAGAATTCATATGTTTATAGTATTAATTAACTGAATTGTAATATTTTAGTTCATTACAATTTCTACTATAAATATGCTGTAATAGTTTCATATTTAATACCATTATCGTTTAATAATTTATAATATGATGCTAGTTTTTCATATATAGTCTATAAATTATATGATATGTATATATATATATATATATTTACGCACTCTAACTGTCTAATATAAGATGAGCTGACTAGAAAAATTATTATTTAATATAAACATTTTAATTTGTTTTTTATTACACCAATTTTTCTTTGCTTTAGTTTGTAAAATACAATAATTAATAAAAAAATTGATAACGTTACGATAAGTAAGAAAATGAGTTTATGAATTTATTAGTAATCTATTCCTTTATGTTTCTGTCATAATACGTTGTTAAAAAAGTATATGTTTCTATAATTGATGATTATGAGAATATATTATAATACCTCAATACCTCATATAGATACAATATATACTTTTATGCTAGTGTTATGAATTTACTAAACAATATTAAAATGATGAATTCATTAAATTTCAATAGAATGAATAATCAAATAATATACCCTTGTATATAGCCACGTGCTAAAACTGAATTAATTCAAAATCTATTAGGGTACTCTACATCTCTACGTTACCGGAGGGTCCAGTTTTGTAGTATTTTTGAAGGGACAGATCAAAAGAAAAAAAATGTATAAATAATAATAATAATAATAATGATAGTGAAAAACTAACCGATATTTAATTCATATTAAACTGTAACGACAATTTAGGACAATCGATCACAGCTACAAAAAATGCAAAAGCATACAAATAAGCGATTACCCTTCTCTTATATAAAAAGTTCAGTTTTGTCATTGCATATTTTTTTATACGTCATCATCACTGATTCAGAAGTCATTTATCAAAATCAGTATTTTACATTTGATTCGGAAGTGAAAATTAACAAAGAAGTTGAGTAAAAAAAAATTGTGCAAATAATTTTATCCCCCTCCTTCTATCAATACATACATTAATGGCTAGTGACAATGATAGACGATGGGCAACTTTGTTATTAAAATAATAATTTTTTTGATAACGAACTATTTCTATTGTTAATGTTTATGTATATTGTACATGATAATGTTTGTGAATCTTATAAAAATGAAAATATAATGAAAAAAAAAAATGTTCGGCATATTTTAAACTTTCCTATCTACTAATTATAAGTTTTTATGACATAATATAATTATTATGAATAACGTTGTATTACATTTTTAACCATTAAATGTTTAAATTAGAAAAATGTTGATGTTTTTTTCAAAATATTGAATTTAAGGACTTATTATAAGAATACCGTGGAAATGTATGTTTGATAATTTTTTATTGGGTTATAGAAAACGTTTAATAATCCTTGGAATAAATTTTCAAGGTTTTTATTTAAAAAAAAATAAAAAAACTATCACACATTAAGTGAAACAAATTTTTAAAATATCTATAAATAGTACAAGAAACCTAAAATATTTTGAAAGCTATATCATTTTAAGTAAATTCTAATATTAAAATTTGATACATTTTTTTTGTCTTAATAATTATTCAACTTTGAATTATAACAAATATTTATTTTGTATAAAACTGGTTTTGTTTATCCCATTATTTCATATATTTTTCAGTTTATCATGGTAAAAGTATCACATCTCTATAATACTGTATACAATTTTTAGTATTTTTTGAATTACAAAATGAATTGGTGTATAAAAATAATTGGTGATTAGTAAGTATTTCCGTAGTTTTAGCTTATCCCTATTATTTAAATACGAGGAATTTTTATTTTTAATGCCCCAACTAAAATGTCTAACCTAACTTGATCCAATTTTCTATCCAAACTTTCTTAACATTTAAGAGTGAACTAATCTTTAAGATTCAAGCTAACATCAGATGCAAAAAAAAAAGAAAAACTTTATCACACACTCGTATTTTTCAGAAACCAATATATTTACGGCTCCCGCGCTCAGAATCTAAAATTGATTGAATTTTATTAAGAATATATTAACTGTGCATTTATTTATTGGGAATTATTATATTAATTATAATAATTTTAAGTAGGACTTATATTTTAAGAGATTTGTTAAAAAAAATAATAATCATGTATTTATATTGTTTTGACACCATGTCAATATAATTACGTGTAAATAATTACAATTTGTGTGTTTAACGAAAGTCTGATTATTTTTTATTATTTATTTTATTTTAAAAGCAAGCCAATCTTCAATAATATTTTTAAATCATAACATTGGATAAAAATAAAATGTTATTGTTTATGATGAAATTGTGTAGGTAGCTAAATAGTTAAATAGCTGCAGTATTAAAGATATATATCTTTGGTCTCAGGATGCGTTTATAGTTGAATAATATCTTTCGATAAAAATTAAGTACTTCAAAGTGGAGGTGCTTTAACATGATTCATGAACTATAATAATAGTTACTTATATTAAATTGAAAAAAAGCTATGATTTTTAATATTTAAATTAAAAAATGAAATAACGATTATACTTATTTATTTATGTAATTTATTATTTACATAACCTTAACAAGTATATCATTTTTAATTCTTATAAAATTAAGCAAATCATTTATATTATATGATATATCAGCTGATTAAAAAAAAGAAAATTAACTCATTTCAAACATATAAATAAATTAGTTAAAAGTAAGACATATTATAAAATAAGACGAGCCTAGTATATACTGCTTGAGAACGTGGTAATAAAAACTTAAGTAAAAATGTCCATACAGTAAAATTATTATTTACTTTACAGGATAACTTCCTTATGATCACATTAAGTTGTGTGTGAGTTATGAGGATTACCATGGTCCGAATTTTAATGAGGTTAAAACAGGAACCGGAATGTGCGTAGAATATACCCTTGCTTATGTTTGGACTGTCACAAAACAAACAGCCCGCCCTACATCGCATTAAAAATACATAAATAAAAAATTTCTCCCCGGTATTTATACTATTATTACAGTGTATTTGTAATTAAACCCCCACTGGATTGCTCACGACACTTATGATTATTATTTTTCAGGCATAAATCATAAACCTTAACAATAGTTACAGCTTGGACGCACCCTCAGTTTGTTGACAATGAAAGGGCGAAACTAGAATTTTATTCTAGTCACTTTGAATATTATATATTAACGGATTTTATGCAAACAAAAGCAAAAGGAGTGGTCACGAGTATTTATGGTCATATCATTACAGTTCAGTGTCCATACGTTTAGACTATAAAATATTGTCGTAGGTATAAAATATAAATTATAATTCACATTATATAAGTGTATTTGTATTAGTCTGTTTTGACAATAACATAATAGTCGATTCCTAAACTAATTTATTAATTTCCGTAAATACTATTTAATGAAGTATTGAATAAGTGATTCATCTAAAGAGACACGATTCCATACAAAATGTCTAAATAACGTCTTATCCGTGTTTATTGTGCTAGTCATTTTTAAATCCTGAATAGTTATTTATGAAGTTGAATAATTATATCATTTCAGAATTATAGTTCAATTCAAGGAAATATACAAAATATTATATTTTGTTTAAGACAGTTTCAGTAGGTACCGGTAAACTTGGTCTGATACTTGCATACTCAATATGCTTTAAAAGTTGAACGTTATTAATATGTATACATGTCTAATAATTGTCTATATATTTTTATTGTTAAGACAAACCTCGTCATTAGAGCCACAGCCTGACATTCTTATACCTATATAATATCAATGTATTAAGATATATTTTTTTTTATACAATAAAATATAATAGATTTTATTATAATAAAAGTATAATGACTACTGAAAAATTAATATGTCGAAAAGCCATTAGATATAAATTATAAGCTTTACATTGTAAATTTATCAAAACTTATTATAATGAAATTATTACATTATTAAGATTGCATAGAAATAGTTCAAGGAAAATGTTAAAAAATAAAGTTTATTTTTATCCGAATATTTAATTAAATGCATCTATTCAATAGTTCATGGACTTATTTATTTAATCATTTTAAAAACCTTAGTTGAATTCTAATCAGTAACTTAATTAAAAAAATATAAAAAAGATTTATATAGATTATATATTCCACCCCGCAAAAAATAATTTCACTATTTGTAGATCTTATTACCGGTAAAATTTTAGAAGTCTATATATTTCCATTCACTTTTAGGATTAACTACCTAAAATTATACTTTTTGAGTTTCATAAAATTGTTTTTAAATAATTTTAGTAATTTTAAACATTTACAGTTATTTATAAAGAACATAATTATTATGTATCTAGATAATGTATGCAATTATTTGTTTTAACATCTTAAACTTATCGGTATCATTTAAGTTTGCAATATATTCAGGATTTATGGATAATGACTAACTACTAAAGTAATCATTGTATTCAATGTGTGAATAATTAAATAATCCATTAATACGCCCGAAAATAATATCTACTGTATTAATATTTTAAATGTATAATGATATCTACACATTATAATTATTTTTATTGAGGTTAATTACAATGTATAAATAATAATAAAAAAAAAAAGGAAAATGAAAAGTAAACTATTTATTAATTCTCAGTTTTTATAGATATAGTTATTTATATGTTAATAATGTATAGCATCATATATTATAGTTGTCTTAAAAGCGATATTTATAACATAAAGGTTTGTTTATAAGATGTTTGCTCATCTTACCAAAATACATTCATTTCTCATTAAATATTTGTACAAACTAGTTAAATATTTATAAAATTATATGAATAATAAAAAAAAAAAAGATAAATAAAGTATAAATTATTTATAAGAAACAAAATAAACAATACACTTGGAAAAAAAAAATTATCAAGAAAAAATAAAAATATTATTAGAATGAAATTAATAAAAAGCTGCTTAAGCACAGGTGATGCGCAATTAGTATACGGAGTTCAATTTCGTTCATATTGTATATTGTGAAAGCAATGATAAATTATTGCAGTTAAAAAAATATTCTTAGTGAGATTATAAGGTAAATAGAGCATAAATGATGAATTAAATTTTTTTTAAATATTTTAATACCTATGTTTACTTGAACTAACTTTTGCCTAAATCATCCATGTGATTATTAGGTACCATAATATAATATGACATATTATTGTTTCAATACAAATATATAATAAAATGGTATAAAATTTAAATAGTTTAAAATTTCTACGCATTAATATACTTTATAAATTACAAATAAAATTACTAAAACCATTAGATTTTAAACTTCAAATGTCTCTATAAATATTGTTTCTAAATATATTATCGACATATTCGAATTGGCGTTGGAATAGCTTATATGGAACAATGTCTTAAATTTTCAGGCTGTTTGATTTACATCCTAAAATTATTTAATGTATAAATCGAAAACAAATTTAGAGAGTATACGTTTTTAATGTTGACAAATAGCACAAAAAGATCAAAAATACCTACTTGGAAATTCCAAATCTAAACAGCTATTCAATATCTTAGTCGGTTTAAAAATACATTAAAATTAATATTAAATATCATTTTGTACCAATGTTTATATTTTAATAAATTTAATTTAAACATTTTTCCTCGTTGGATTTTCTAAGATAGAAAAATATTAAACAACAAAATATTTTGTAGCCCTATGTTATCCTTTGCTATATATATTGATTATATAGTAAAGTAGTATAGTTTACTATATAATCAATGCTAAAGTAATCATTATTTTTGATTAAAAAAAAATTCATATTCAAGCGTTTTTCATTATAAACATGTGATAGCTTATTATTCAAAAAACCTAATACAACATGAAGGATATTATTTCATGAAATTATTTTAGATCATTTTGAGTAATTACAATTAGTTTTATTATAGGTCCTATACGGGTCCAATAAGTGTGATTCTTTGAATATATCTATTACACTGTGGACATTTAGTATTATTTATCTTGCTTTTACAATATATATGGGTTATTAAGCATTTAAAAACACTTTCTAATAATTTAACTTAGATATGTTGCAATTTCGCAAAACAATATACTTTGATATCTAACAAAAATTGTCAACAAATTTTGTATGTTCAACATAAAAATACGATTAGCGTAATAGACAATACAAACTATATCAATATTAATTTTTCAAATATAATATTATTAATATACGTGTATATACCGTGTATTTTAGTACAAAATCTATGATACGAATGAAATTACTATATTATTTACTTATATCTAAATAATTTTACAAAACTAAGTGTTATTATAATAATATTAATAAACTTAATAACTTTTCTCAAATTAATCAAAATTTTAAAATATTAGTTATACTTAGTTAGAATTGTGATTATGCTAGAAAAGATTGTAGAATAGAACCAAGATCAAATTATAAAAGAGTTTGCCTGGAAGTTCTCGACTTAAGAATTCGTTGTATATACGTTCATGACCATGTTTACTAAAATTAAAATTAAGAGAGAAAAACCTTTACAGAAGATTCTTGCTTGAACAGTTTCTTCAATGTTCTGTAAAACGCAGTGATGCACCCTGTTATGAGTGAGAGAATAAGTCAATAACCAATATTCGTTTGAGTTATGTAGGTATAACAAAATTTAAAAGAAATTAAATGGGTGTATATTATTTTTTTTTATAAATTACTACTTTTTTTATTTGAATATAATTTATTTTAAATATGTTATGTTTAGAAAATTGTAGTTTTTTTGTTATATGTGTACATGATAAGTTTATAGGTATGTTCTACTTGATTTTATGAACATGCAATATTTAGCAATTATTTATGAAATCACATTTATTTTTAATTCAAAATAAAATATCTATATAATTTATTAAGCTATTATTAAATTTAGATAAGTTTTTAAATTATTAGATATCTAAAAAATAATTTATTTTTAATTTCTAAAATGAATAAAAATTATAAATTTTAAATGACCTATTAAGTATAAAGCATTCTTTATACAATATAACACCTTTTTCAACTTTTTACAATTAATGTATAGGTGTTGAAAGAGTTCAGTACAGCCAGACAGTTTTAACAAAAGAAAGGGGGTAAATGTATGACTATAATTCAAAATATATATACTTATAGAATTATTTGAAGCGTGACTCAAAATTTTGAAATATTAATTCAAATATCTACAAACTATTTGAACTATTTAAAACATAATTTAAATTTTTTGCAATATTTGTATCACAATAAGTAATAACAAGAATGATTGATTATTATTATTATTGTTAGTTTGAGCATGATTGTAGAACACGCCGTGTACGTACGTAATTTAATATATCAATGTCATCTTGACTTGGTAATTATTTATAAATGCTACCTAAATTGTATTTTATTTTATTCATAATCCAAAATTATCTTAATATAGTTTTTATTTTACCTCCAATGATTTTAAAACAATCAGGAGCCTGCAAAAAGCTCCACGAATATTATAAAACTTAAAAATTTAAGTATTTTAAGAGTTTATTTAAATACTTTTTCTGAGTATTTGTATTTATATATAAGTACTTTTCTTTAGGTGGCTATTTTTAAAGCATAATATAAAAAGTATTTTTTTCAATATAACCAATTGTGTGTATATATAATATATATTTTATATATTCATATCGAAGTATTCAAACTAATGTTATAAAAAATATAATGTTACATTCAATTTTGTTTTAAGTAAGATCACCACGGATAATATAAAAAAGTTTATTTTACAATCAGTTTTTACAATCTCGTAAAATATAATTATAGAATTTCACGTAAAATCTAAAAAGGCGTGGATCGTATAATAATTGCAATCATTGTTACACGCATGTACATATTATATACCTACATAAACGTTATATAGCCATGTGACATTTGCAATTTAACCGTAAACTGGACATCTGTTGTAGTGAAAATAGGGTAAGATAATAATATATATATATATAAGCTATACATACATTGATCGCAATAAATTGTGATTTTAAATTAAATTTAATTGATTTCCATAAAAGCAGAACTATTAAAACTCTTGCAGCAGTTAAATGGGTTAGAAATTATTTTTTTTTGCTCTGTTGATATTTGAAATACAGTCTCGAACGTCCACGTAGGGCATAAAATATTATGTTTTTCAGAACAAAATACAATACAACGTTGATTGACTGAATTGTTCACCGGGCAACCGGAACACGGGCGAACCGGTGTGTTGTTCAAAAATTGATGAATGATGTCTTTCTTTTCACTATGTTCAGTGTGCACCCTGTATATTACATGTTGGCCTATTATACCTTCTCACTCTACTCTCTCTTTTATTTTTATTACACCGCACCATACAATAGTCCCCCATCCGATTGAACTCGATACCAACGCTTCCGTAGAGACATAAAGATGTCATGGTCAAGGATGCTAAATCCAATAAAAGTCATTGAAAATATAAAACGTAAGTTATTGTTGTATATTGCTCAACGGGGGGCTTTTATAGAGCCTAAAAAAATAAACGTTTATATATTTTTTTTAAACGCGGTCAACCCTCAATATTTTGTTTGAGATTTCAGAAAATTATTTTTGTTTATAAGTGACCGAGTTAATATAATGCATATAATAAAGAAAAGCTAAACGTATATATGTATAATCAAACAGCTTACATATTAATATATTATGAACATTTTATTTTTTTTTTATAACATGTAGATGTATTATTTTATAATTTATGGTAATTATATTTTTATAAATATTATTTGAAACATGAGTAGGCAGTTTTTAATCAGTGATAGATATTAGGTAATAGTAGGTACCTATAACACAGTAAATATACTAAATAGTAGTTGATAGTAGAATGTTTTATTAATTTTATGTAAACAAAATAACAAATTAAAGATGATAACAAATATTTAGTAATGAAATGAAATAAAATCTATTGAAAAATCTAATAAAAATATTTTAAATAGTAAATAATATAACAGTATGCACGTATATAAACTTTATATTATAAATTATGTAAAACCAATACTAACTATGATGATAAATAAGTACAATGTACATGTTGAATTATCGAAGGAAATTATTATTATTATTGGCATTATGGCGTTATTTATTGTTATATTATATAAGTAAGGTAAGAGTAATATCCTACACATTGTACATGTCTATAGAAACCTAAAAATGTATTGTCATCGTGTTTGAAGAAGCAGCTAGTAGATTTAAATAGGTAATTTTATGAATAATAAGAATATTGAGTGAATATTAAGTAGGTAATACTATACATATTATGTTATTGTTAACCACTTAATTAATAGTAAAATATTTGTTGAATTATAATATAAATAAGTGAATTATTATTCATTGAAATGCATACCTGTCATTATTTTAAGCCAAAATATGTTATTTTTATGATAAAAATATTTTAATAACATTGCGTAATATTAATTATTTGTGCATTAAAATTATTTGTTATTTTTAGTTTGGTTATAAACAATAT
Source organism: Rhopalosiphum maidis (assembly GCF_003676215.2). Taxonomy (NCBI): domain Eukaryota; kingdom Metazoa; phylum Arthropoda; class Insecta; order Hemiptera; family Aphididae; genus Rhopalosiphum; species Rhopalosiphum maidis. The sequence goes on from NC_040878.1 coordinate 42,573,740, forward strand.
GTTTCAAAAGTTTTAATTAGAGTAATTTTCATTAGTAATTTTTGTATTTAACTTATAACTTTTTGAAAATCCATCAATCAATAAAATTACATAATCGGTTAATTATTATTATAAATATAATAAAATCATGTTTATAATTTTTATTATTAAAAAAAACTGTCGTTAAAAATAAAATAGAAACAGTAATTATTTATATTACTTTCAGGTTTTTAATTAAAATTATAAATTATTAATAAATATATACTAATATACTAAGAAATATATTTAACTTTGAGGTAATTTTGGTAAAATATCGATACAATCATTCAGAGTTGAGATACAGATATTAAATATACAATGAAAACTACTATATAATTGATAATATTCAATTATCAATATGCTAAATAATGTTATATAGAAAAATAAACAATTTTTTTCAGTTTACTATACTAACCTACATTTATATTTGTTTTATATTACATTTTTAAACATATAGCTTATCAAAATACGATATTTAGAATTAATTTACAATAACAATCACTATAAATTAACGTTGATACATTAACTACAGTTATCACTGGAATACACTTTATTTTGTAGGTGATTTGCTCGATGAAATGTTTCAATTTATAAAGTCAATCTCGCAACGAGTAAATTTTATAACCAATGGAAAATATGAAAGCAATGTGCTAATAAATAGTACATAGGAAAAAAAAACATTAGTTTACCAATTGTTGATAACGAATGTGTTTCTTTAATATTTGCCTACAATATAAAATTCTATATTTATGCATTTTTGAAAAATAATAATTTAAAATGAGAATAATATTTGTGTAAGTACTTTATTGCAATTTGCAATAATGACAAAACGCATTAATAAACGATTTTGTTTTATACCTATAATATACTTTATAACATATAATTTTAAAGTAATATGATCACGTGGCCGAAAATTATTTGTTTTATACATCAAGGAAATCAGTAGCTAACTGTTTCCGGTTTTAATGACCATTTTACGAAGAAAAAATTCAAAAGTATGAAGCTTATAAAAAAACTTGAAATGTGTAAACATGTTGGTAATATAGGTTAGTTAAAATTTTACGAATTGTTAACAATTTATAAGTTAAAAATCAATCTTATTTCATTTTAAAACCATTGAATACAATACAATAACAACTTAGCAATTTACATTAATAGTTTTATTGAAAGTTATTTTAAACTTTTTTAATCACTGAAATAACCTATATAGTTATATACTAATGTACTGAAAAGTGTTTATTAAATATGTTTAAAATTCAGTTATTTATAAAAATTGTATGCGGTTTTATGTGAAATTTTTTTTAAAAAACATTTTGATAGACAAACTTACACTTACAAGAAGCTTAAGATCAATTTTTAAAACTTATATATAAATATAAAAAAATGTATGAATTTTTAACTAAAAAATAATTTACAATTTTTTAAGATGCTGATTATGATTTTGTTTAAAAAGAAAAAAAATCAAAAATTTCAAATGATTTTAAATAGATTTGGAAATAACATTTTAAAATAATTATGCCATAATTATATATATATACGGGATGATTCTTTTATCAAACACTCATTATTTCAAAAAGTATCAATGTTTTTGAAAATATTTTTTTACATAGTTTCAAGTTGTTAAAAAACAACGTTTTTATTAAAAATTTATATTTTTAAATATTTTTTATCCTTATAATTTTTTTAATTTTTACTTTTTTGAATGACAACATAGTGTTTTAATTTTATATTCAAAGGAGAATAATTTTTTGAGTATTTTGATACATAAAATTAGAATTTAGGGTGAGTAGTTTATGAGTTATACTTAATTAATGTTTAGACAAGCGGGGTAGTGGACAAACATTTTGCGGGGTAACCCCGTACCACTCCACTCCACATAACTAAACTTTAAATACGAACAACTCATAAACTACTCGCCCTAAATTCAATTGTTATGTATAAAAATACTCAAACAATTATTCTGTTTTGAATATAAAATTAAAAATCTATGTTATCATTTAAAAAAATAAAAAACTAAAAAAATTATAAGGATAAAAAATATTTAAAAATATAATTTTTTAATAAAAAAATTGTTTTTTTTAACAATTTGAAACTATGTAAAAAAGTATTTTAAAAAACATTAATACTTTTTGAAATAATGAGTGTTGTTTGATAAAAGAATCATTCTATATATATTATCATGTCAATACAATTTGATAAAAATTTTATTATTTACGGTTATTGGGTTATGAATTATAACAAAAAATGATAAAATTTATTTTATTAAAAGATATTGAAATTGAACATTAAAGTATTTTAACAGCTTCAAAAGATCATGAAAAAAATACAAAATATAAATTATTATTGTAAAATTAATATTCCTCCCCTTACAATCTAAAAATAAATTTAGAAAAGGGTGATAATAGTTTTTATATAATATTATAGATTTTACTTCACAGTTATTTTCATTTTTAATATTGAAAATTTGAATATCAATTATAATTTTTTCAAATTTACTTACTTATAATATTACATAATATGTATAATTTCAAAATGCCAATTAAGCTAATTAGGTAACTTGATACTTTGATAGTTCGTAGTTCATGTTTAAATGGCAAAATGTAAACAATAAGTAAACTATCATACATTTAATATAAATTTAACAGATTTTGTCACTTAGATTAATTTAATGACGTAACATGAATACGTTGGATAAAAGTTCTTATCATATTATACTGATATACATATATAATTAGACTATTAGTTTAATATGATCTAAAGTTGAGACGTAATATGATTAATAAGTATAGGAGCTTTATATATATATTTTATATTAAAATTTAAAACTATACTTATAATACTTTTAAACTTTAATATTAGCTATGAACTAAGATAATGTATACGTATTATCTGTAATAAAATATATAATTTTTATTAATAACAATAGGTAATTGAAGATTTAAACTATTTATAAGGCTCTAAGTTCTAAGCAACATTATATTTTCCATATTTATCTCTATCTACTCGATGAAATTGATATTTTATTTGGTTATTAACTGTCTATAAATATTTTAATTACTTCTAATAACTACTTTTTTCTCATATCTCCTAACAATTATTTAGATATCATAATTCATGATAATCTTATGCTCTAAATTTTACAGTCTAAAAACAAAACATTAACTATTTATACGATAAATAATATTTACTTTGATTTAGTATATGTTTATTACATAGTGATAATATTTGAACGTTTAGAGCCTTAGCATGTTGGATATCAAGACCTAACTACTTAAGAACGTAAACCTTCTTATATCCAATTAGAAATATATTGTTGCCAGAATAACATACTTTAATTTATCATATAATTATTGGATTATTGTTTTATTTATTATACAATTTAGATTATTAACGAAAAAATATTTAAACTTCTTAACCTTAGGTATATTAATTAATACTTATAGATAGGTAATAGATAGGTAATATAGGTATCTTAAGTATTTTAAATTTAGAGTAACTGTTAGAAAGTTAAAAATGTTATATATTATACTTTGGAAGTTAACTAAAATAAAAAACGAATTATAGTAGTTTTAATTTCATTTTAACTATAGAAAATAAAAAAAAAATTCCATCGTAGACCATCACAGTCTTAAATAAATATATGGAACAATTATATAAGTTTATAATGTTATATACTATATTAAATACTAAGAAATTATCGATTTTTAGAAATAATTAAAACGTCTTATCTCGTTTCAAAATATACTTATAGAGTCGTTGATAATAACTTTTTAAATTATCATGAATAATAGCTGTTTTTTTTACAAATTACTTTAACGTATTCAGTAAATTTATTCAAAATGAATAATTTAAAATGCATTCAGTATAATATCCATTTTTGAATGTTATTTTAATGACATATATGTTATAACATATCATATTATATAGATTTATAGGAACTTTAAAATTTTAAATAAATTTCATTAAATTACATTTTTTAAATAAAATAATATGATGGATAATTAGCTATTGCGTTTTACAACTAAGTGCGTTTTTCTTTCTTATAATCTCTAATAATTGTACTCATTTGGTAATTTAAAAACCATCAACAAGTTTAATGTGTTACATAAATCATCCAAAAAATTGAATGCTTACACTAAAACTAAAAGTGTTGTTTTATCCTAAATTAATTTGAAATCAAGGTCATAGTGAAGGGTTAAATCAATGAAAAATGGTGAAACGTTTTTATTCGGGGTGTTTTCAGTGTGGTGTTTTGAAATACATATTAATTTAATTCATATTAGTCTTTTAACAATTGTGTATCCCAAATATCTATATTGATTTTAAAGAGCACCTTTAGTTAGATTTAATTTTTGGAATAAAAAATTGATTTTTGAGAAATAAAGTGTGTATAAATATAAATATTTTTTTAAATTACAAATATTGATACTCTGTTTAGTTTAAATAATATTATAGTTAAAAAAAATACGATAAATAATTTACTTTTTTTTTCTTTACTCATTTATTGGATATTATTAACATAATAATTTTAAATTGCTAATAGAAAAATTACAATATAAAATAAAAAGTAAATTTATTGAACTAAAATTAAAAATATTTAGACTAGAGGTACTATACTATTTATTTTATTTTTATTTAAAATGATAATAATAAAAAGAAAATGTTGTGTGGAGGTTTATGAGTAAAAAATGTATAATAAATATATATTTATATGTCAATTAAGTCTTTAAATTACAAAAGGAAGTACGAGTACCTTCATAGAAATTGTAGAAATAAATAATATGAAATATAATAACTATACTAAACTCACATAAACAAAATTATAACAATAGTAAGACATTAAAATATCTATTTTTAATAATTTTTTTTTTTGAATTTTTCTGTTTTTCTTAATTTATTCACAAATTATGTTAATACAAACTATAATTATACTTTAAAAATTTCAGTCCGATATACAACTATATGTATAATGTAATATTCACATATTTTGAAAAATGTATATCATTAACAAGCATTTTTTAGAATATTCCTGTTTTAAAAAAAAATCAACCAACGCTTGGCATCTAAAATACTAAGTTTAAAATTATATATACATACCTACTTAGTCTATTAATTCAGAATATGCTAGACAAACAATCGAATTTACCTACTGGTTTTTAAGTCAAAATATAATTAATTTGGGGTTAAAAGAATCTATAAATTAAAAATGCCTTATGTTCTTTAATGATGGTTTTAAAAAAAAATATCGTCTTGTATATACTCGCTGAAGTGTAACCGGAATTAATTTGAACTCTAGCTACTTATCCGTTATATAGGCATGGTTTGACTTTTTTGCTGTTTTACACGTGGCTCATCCTTTTTTTCTTCTGTTCCATGTAGGGGATCATCCTTTATGTAAAAAAAAACAATAGAAGTTACCGAAACAAGGGGTCCTTCCGGTTCGCGAAGCAAATGATCGATTTCCGTCCAATGTTATTTATCATGTTATTTTGTATGCATATGGACTTCATTATCGTGATGTAATTTTTTACATCCCTTTTTGCTACCTTTTCATAATATATCCCTTACGGGTATTTTAACACACACCAATGATTTTGGTAATAGCATTAATTGTCACCAAACACCTAGTTACATAGCAAATCTGTTACATAAATGTTTATTTTTAAACTGTATGGGGATTCGGTGAGGTGTGAAATGCCAACTACTATTTCGTTTGTGAATGGATTGTGACATTTTTTTTTCTCGGTATTAAGGGGGACAAATATAATAATTTCACTCTAGGAAGTTCAAAAAATCACAACAAACTGTTCTGGGATTTAAATAGTTGGTAAATAAAGTAGAATAAAATACATACACGGAAGTATATGAATAGTATACATTTGTGATGTTATTTTACATACCTATAAGTGCAATATTAATGATTTTTTCTTTTTGCGTTTTAACTTTGAATACTTACCTTCCTATTTATGCACACTCAAATAGGATTATAAATAGGTATGCAATATACAAGTACTGATATATTTTAATTTAACAAAATTTTATAATTAACCAGATTTTTAAGCCACAAAGCCAGTTATTGCAATTTGTGTATTTTAAACTTTTATAATTATTTTTTAAAATTGTGTTCATTGTACCTCCCTATTTAATATTAGTCATAAAACAGTTTTTGAATAATTATTCCCCTACATGGAAGGACTAATTTTTTTGAACTCGTTGATAAATGAACTATTCTATTCGGAACTCTATTTGATATGCATAATAATATGAATAAAAGAATACTTCACCGGATGTTTTACATCATATTGTTCAAAACTGACAATAGATAGAAATAGAACAATAAAGTCCCCTATCCGATTTGTGAAAAATAAATGCATGACAAATTGACTCAAAGGTGTGACAGCCGTCAGGTATGGGGATGAATTCAGTCAGATGAGCCATATCATTTTTTAAGGTTTGTCATAATCAAATGCAATTGAAACATGTTTTTTTCACAATTAAATCACGGGGTTAGACCCTAATACGAGACCAACCCTTATTTTCTACTTGATTAAGAAAAATAACTAGACCAAAATGTTGAATATTTAAATATTTCACTACAAATAAAAATAAAATATAATAATTATAATTTATATGTAGTTATCTAGGTGCCTACGTCATAATAGATTTTTAGTATTTTTTTTTTATCAATAACTTTAAATGATATGAGTTAATCAACATTGCAATTCACAATATTAAAAGAAGGTGCTAATTTTTACATGATCAATAAAATAATAACATATCTATTATGTATTAATACAATTTTCACTTTAATCTATGAGTAAAATATGTACATAACTATTTTATACTTTAAATTTTAACAAAACTATAGGTAATACTTTTTAATTTTAATATGTAATTATATTTATTACAAATTTGTTAGTACTTAAACGAGCTTATATTATCCATCGTATAATATATATATAGGCAGTATAAGCCATATATAGTACAATAAAATTAATGTCAACTGCCTAGCTTACAAAATATCCAATTTCTTTAAATAAATGTGACATTAAAAAGTGAATTCATCTGGAAAAACGATTTGGATTATTTACCAGATTATATATATATTTATAATTAAAACCAAACGAGTACTCAAAATTAATTGAAAAATAACATTAAAAAAAAAAAATATATTCAAATTTGATTTACATTTTAAAGTAGTAAGTGTTAACACGCCGCAATTTAGATTATAAAGGTGTTAGCATTTTAGAATTCAGACTGTGAATGTAATAACTAATTTGTATTACAAAAAAATGTTGGGGATATATATGAAAGGGTGAAATCATTTTTACAACTGCATTTTATTTATAATTACAGGGTATTGTACACATGTATACTATTGTTGCTATATATCTGACAATAATATAAGCAAAGAGTTCTAAAGGGTTATTTTTTTATCACTTTAGATTGTATTGTGTAGATTAGACGTTGAGACTATAAACTATACTATAATATAGATTAAAATAAAATAAAATAACTATTAAACTATTTCCTAGTAATTTATAACTTTTTTCTTAACTTGTATTTACTTATTTGTTATTATACAAATAATGTATAATTTTAATATTTCGTATTATATTGTGTAGGACATATAACAATATTAAGGTTTAGGTACTAAAAACCTATATTACTACATATATATTATATTATGACAAAATTACTTAAGATATTGATCCAATTATTTTAATTAAATAATATGTATGCCCCAATTAATATTTTAAACGTATTTTTATTTTTGTTAAAGAAAAATAATCAGTTACAATAAAAATATTTTATTTATTAATACGTATATTAAATATAATAATACCAATTTACTAATACTATAATAACTTTATATAATTGATATACAAATCTGTATAATTCATGTTTGGGTTGTAACCGAAGATATATTATTAGCCACAACGACATATATTTTGTACTTGGAAAATTTTCATTTAGTGCGGTAACATTTTCATCTATAACCAATACAGATTAATAATAATTGAGCACTGGTTGTATTTGAAAGATATCACTTTTTTAATTTCCTAGTAGTATTCGAGAAAATATAAATTTCCGTGACAAAAATAAAATTTAAATAAAACGTAAAATAAACATTTGGAAAAATATTTAATTATAAACATTTATACAGACATAGAATGTTTAATTAAATACAAAAAATATTTAATTTTAAATTATCCAAGGTAGTAATGTATAAAATATAAATTATAATATTTTTTTTTAACATTTGTCAGAGCGCTACAATATTAGTTAAATTTTTACTGTTTTTAGATAACAAAATAAATATAAACATAAATTAATTACCGGAATTAAAATGTTTAAACAATTATAAATGTAAATCAAAATTCTAAATTATTTAAATTATTTTAGTTTGTAAATATCTCGACTTCAATAACAATTTTTATTTATGATTAATTTTGTTGTTATTGCTTTTAGGTGGGTTGTCGTCATTGAAAATACCTTAAACATAAGGATTAAGGAAATGGATATCGAGATTTTCATGTTACATAAGCAATTGTCAAATATTATTTTCGTTGAACATTGGCTGTGTTTACCTTACATATCATGCCATACTGTATGTATATAATGTTTATTATAAACACGGGTGTCAGAATTACAAAATGTATCTGATTTGCCTACGGACCCAATTTCCATTATTATTAATACTTCTAGTAGGTAGGTAAAGTTATTCTGTATACGATAATACTACAATATATGTATTATATTTACACTTATAGTATAGTGTGTTATAACGTGTATTATATATTTTATATTTATATCTATTATGTTTTTCTATTCCGTTCCACCATTGCAGATAGTACTATATAGTTCGGTCCAGTAACGTCGAAAATTGCCAAAAAATCCGATGAACCGAATCAACGGAACTAAAATTACTGTGAATTCTAATAATACAGGTACGTTTGGCGTCCACCTCTATAGGTGCTTGAAAATCGTCCTGTGAAACGTGTTTATTATACATGATGGTAGGTTATAAAATGACCGATAACGAGTTTGAATATTGTTATAATTCGGTTGGCATATTTTTCCTTATCGCCCACATTTATTCACGCTCTACAAATTCAGCCCATCTGTGTATTATGTATACAATAATATGCCATTTATATGTCAAAAAAAAAAATATATATATATATATACTAAACAAATGAAGAGTAACAATGTAAGATTAGCATTAAAAATTGGCGTTAATAAATAATGATATTTTCAATAATAACAAATTGTTATTATTTATTATTGTTGAAATGTCTGCTGACACAAAAATCAAGACTAATAAAATAATAAAATGAAAAAAAAAATTGTTAGAAAATGTTTAAAAATTCACATTTGGGATGAAATATACTTAAAAGTTACATTACACGCAACACGCGTATAATGTATACGTATACATACATATTATATTACACAACGAGCGGGTTAATGAGTTTTATTCACAAAGTTAATTTCTCTAAGACCATTTCGTAAACATTATTACAGTACACTGAGATCAAATGAATGATGATTTATGTATACCTAAAAAACAAAATATAACTTTATCGCTTTTCTTTAAGTAAGCCTCTGTCAAACAATTCAATTAATAACAATTGGATATAAATAGTATTTTAAAACTTTTTTATTTTAAGATTATAATTTTAAAACTTAAGCTCCTACAAGATTTGTAATAAATAATAAACACATTATCTTCTATAAATTTTAGTTTTCGGTAAAAAATACCTTTTAATATATTCCAACAACTATACATTTTACTCAAATATGAATTGATAACTTATTTTTTTTTGTTAGATGGTTATAAAAATACTACCTCTATGAAAATAAAAAAATAATAAACAAAAAAAAAATTGTTTTACGAGTATAACATTGCATATTTTAATGTATGGTAATAATACTAGTAGTATAGTATATTAGTATTATATACGTATATGCGTGTGCATAATTATTATTACACTTTACTACATTATACATATATTATATAGTATTATAGTATATTTGTCATATTCATTTATTGCAACCATTAGTGAATCATATCTAGATTTGGACATGTTCGAAATACAATTATGATGGCTTATGGATTTTATCAATATATTAAAATATACATATATTTGAAATTATGGTTATTTAAATAACATTCTTTTAAATATTTACAATATAATATAATCTTCAACAGTAAGTGTATAGGTAGTAGCAGTAGCCAGTAGGTATATTTATATTAGTCAACTTATAGATCACTTATTTAATTCAAATGACTATAATGGCTGTTGTTTAATAACCAATGTATGGAATATAACTATTAAATAAAATACAGCTACTTATTTTAGTTTTAACTTTTTGAAGTAATTTATAATGCAGAGTACAATGTATTAGCTATAATTGATTGATACAGATGCACATAAGTATAGTGAACTATGTGGTAAGAAATTTACTTACTTAAATTGTTGATTTTTCTTAATAAAGTTCTTAATTATATATATATATATATATATATATATATATATTACACTTAATATAATATGGATATGTAATAATATGTTTTATTAAAATGCTCCGGGGGGGGGGGGGGGCTTGACTTAAAAAAAATGTTTATACAGCAAGAAAATATTTCTATTAACAGAAGAGTATGTTGTAGGTAATGCTGAAAATATAAGCTTTCGCAATAGATGGTGTTAAAATACTTAATCGACAATAATGTCAAACAACAATAATAATTAAAGTTCAATTGTCCAATGTTGAACTTAAATTGATATACTATATTAATTATATTACATGGGTGATGGATATATGTATATATGTATAAGTCGTTCAAAAATAAACGATGCCAAAAAGAAGACGTAGGTATCTACTACTTACTAATAAAAATAATTGTTACCGTTTTTGATTTTTTGATTTAAATTAAAATTTATTATCTCGGAAAACATTTATTTTTAAATTACATTTATTATTATTATTGTTATTATCTACATTATAAATTTAAAGCGGATTACGTAGTTATGCATATTTAATTTATACATAATAGTATATATTATATATATATATTTTATATATTATGTTATATTTATATACCCAGAAAATAATGTAAATTTGTAACAAATATTTGATTATAAAACTCTGTTTTATGAAATATCCAGTTAAATTATTGAATGTTGTTCTTTCTAAGTACACTGAATGGCCTTTTTTGAAATTACTTTACATTGAAAAAATAAATTGTAATTTTCAATTTTATTACATCTTTATATTGTAAATGCCAATAAATACTATTGTTCGATTGCTACATAACCTACTACGTAAATAGTTTTAGATTGAATAACTTAGATAAAGTAACACTGGGAAAAAAAAAGTTTATCATGTGGAGTTTCGGGATTATAGAATCATACGCATTTTCAAAACATATGATGCCTACATAAAATAAAATATCTTATAAAAGGAAACGGTATAAGTTTCGGTCATAATATCCACCAACAATTTCTTAAAAATTATTATTTAGGTTAGGTAGAAAACAAAGGAGAAAAATTTATATTGTGATAAGATAGTTGCATAATCGATCGTATAACACATTATTATACTACAGAAAATAATTATGTTCAAAAAAATATTATAAAATCAGTATACGATTTTATTATTTGAATAATGTTCATTTTATATTGATAAAACTACTATTATTGGAATTCCATCATGTAACGTTTTAGTGAAGACAAGTTTGACGGATATTGCAATAGGGTTAACATGATATGGCTGGTTGACAAATCTAACATCCAATTTAAAACTTCTGAAAAGCGTATTAAATTCATCGCCCACATCTAGTAAAAACCTATGCTTACTAAAAGTTTTTGGAACATAAAAATATTTTAAAATGACCTGATGTTACTACCAAAATAAATACTTGTATACCTATACATATTTAATATTTTTAAACTATTTAATAACACTATTTAAATAGTTATTATAGTCATTGTAATAAAATGTTACATAATTCACAAAAAAAAAAAAAAAAATTACTTAATAAACTTGAAAAATGTCTTACAACGTTGACATTATATAATTATAAATTTGAAAATGAAAAATAAGAATACCTTCATAATAATATAATTATTGTTCTCTATTAATGTTATTGAATAAGTTATAAAAGGATATTGGTATGTATAAATAAAACAAATTGGTTGCAATCGTAGTAACTAATAAGTGATAACTAAACTATTATGTCATTGATTATAATTATTATAGTAACATTTAATTTTCACATTTTTTTTTTTATCGAAGTACTATACGCATGATACTTACAACTAATAAATACATTTTTTTTGTCGGAAAACTATTTTTTTTTTTTTATGATTTATAGAAATATACTATTACATATAGGGATAGGACATAAGCAGGAACTACATTAAATAATTTTTCTAATCTATGTTCTTGGTTTGGACACTATTTCAATCAATCAAAAGAATTAATAAAAAAAATAATGCAGAGATTTAACGAATTCGTACTTATTTAGACAAATAATTTGGACTACATAGTCAATTAGAAAATTTTTACATAATAATATACTTCAGTTATAAATATTAAATATATAGATGTATCATATTATATTATATAAAATTAAGTTTAAAAAAGATGTTTAATATTAAATTTAAAATTGTGTAGTATTGTAAATTCTTAAGTTCTTTATAAATTACAATAGATTATCTATCCGAACTTTAATGAAGATATATTTTTAAATAAAGTTGTGATTTTTAAAAAATAGCACTTAACATTTTTATATCAAGAAATAATTGATTACTCTAAGTGCATGCAGGATTAAACATTTTAACGTATATTTTAAAATCCCTCTACCATCAGACATTTTAATTTTAGCGATTACCGATTAATAAGAAAAACACTTAAAGATTTTAATTGCTTTGGATTTTTGGTAATTATACTATTTTTATATGATTAGATACTCGCAGATCAGTAATATAAAGAATAATATTTCTTAAAAATTATTTATGCTATAGTAGATGGATAACTTTTTTTTCATTTATCGCGTGTGATTAGATTTGTCTACGGTACATCCCAATTTTTACAAAGTTTAACTATTGACGTAATAATAATAATAACAAGTAATAGTACGATGACGAGCATGTATGGTGTATCAAATATCAATATTAGCAGATTATCCTATACCTATACAGTAGGTATATATGATTACAGCTACTTCGTCTATGCGGTCGGTTAATTACGGGTTTATTATTGGTATATATCTATCGTATTACAGAATTATTGTGAAAAAAGCTACATCGCTTCCTACATGATATGATAACGCGGTATTTTGATGATGTTTCATCGAGCACGGCAATATTATTATGGTCGTGAGTCGTGACAGCCGTATAGTAAAAACATATATTATTAACACTGCAGTGTACTGTACGCGGTACGACGTTTGTAATAATATTATATTCTAATAAGCCCATCACTGTTATGGCAAAAATAAAAACACCTATAATACACTCGTATGTGGTTGAACGGTGTCGCGGACAATGCGTAATCGCGGATTATTACACGTCATAGTGGTCTCGATAATAATGGTGCATAATATACACATATTGTACAATATAATATTATGCGTTGTGCATGTGGCAATTTCCGAGTGGCTCAGCGCCGCGCAAAACGAAAAACAAAAAAACCTATACTGCTAAGTACTATCATCACAATATTGTTATTATATATTGTGCGTGTGTGTTTTATAATATTATATATTGGCCGCGCTTAATCCAGTTCAACAACTTCCCCATCGCGCGGCGGGTTTTGTTGCAGCGCGTTGATGATGATGACAGGTAATGTGCAGCGTATCCGACAATAACCACCCGCCGGTAATCCGTAATCGGCCGCAGAGGGTGGTCGGAAATCAATCACACCCCCCTATAATACATACATAGGAGCCGTATTGCTCCGAATCCGCGAAATTATTTTTTTACTATTATTAATATTTTTTTTCCGTCATTTTTAAAATCGTGTTGCGTCACCCGGACTCGACGACGGCATTAATAATCTGACATCCGCGGCGGCTTCGGATGCTCAGTCGAACCGATTGTGGGTCACGTCACACGGTTGTTTTTGTTTTGTTATTATTACTATTATTGTTGTTCCCCCATTGGCCGCGAGCCTGGAGGGGCTATTCGCTATACACTATAATATTATTATTATGTAGGTACACGCACACACACACACGGGTGAGCATACAACCGGAGTGGGCACGCACCGCTCGTCGTCGTCGTTGCGGGGATAAAGACCAGTTTTGTAGCGATTTCGTTTTATACGTACACAATATACTATATATATATATGTATACATGCACGCACGCACGTGTGTGTGTGAGTGTGTGTTTTTATACATCCATCCGCGTCCACCGGTCCGCCGGCGGTGTCAGTGTGCTTTCGTGAGTACTGGGCGACGCGTGTAGTAGTCGATCCGTTAATATTATTATTATAACAATATATTATCAATTAATCGATTTTTTTTCAACGAGTGCAGTGAGGACGAGCTTTTTTTTTAATTTTTTGATAAGATCGACATTTTACGATATAACTAAATTTAACGTGTCACTATATCGTCATTATTGTTACGGTTTATTTATTTTTTCCGATTAATTATCTCGCTCGATCCGCGGACCAATCGAACGTATTGACTTTTCGTACTTCTATATTATTCTATTTAAAGATTATCGCGCAGTCGTTTTTACCGGCTTGACAAAACTCCGTCGTCGCAGCCGATTGGGTTCGTTTTTTTAATAGTTTTTTCGTCTTCGTTTTTTGCCGAGTGTGCGTTTTTCAACACTTCGTTTTATTTACCGTCACTCGTCGATCGACCGTGCGTAATTTATTGACGTGTGTGACGTGCGTGGGAGTGAACGATAATCGCGGGGACAATCCGTGATCGTCGTCGATACACATGATCATGATTTGGCGCGCGTGCGGTGGCGGCTAATACGAAATGATCGACATGCAGATGATCGACAGACTGGCCCAAGACGACAAACAAGACGGGTAACAGATATGACATTTTCGTTGTTGATATTAATTAGGAATTAGTAGATGTTGTCATGACTCAACGACCGTTGGGTTGTTCTTGCGGATTGTGAAAACACCGTTCTGAATATTACTCATATTATTATTACCATTATTACCAAGTACTTATACAAAATATAATATAATTATTATGACAAATATTATTTAGTCATTGTTTTTAAGATTTTTGTTTTTGTTCGTAAAATTATATTAAGGCGTCGTTTGTGTTTACGCGATTAGTTTTTTTTTTTTTAATATCAAAACAAAGTAATAAATGTTTTTAATCCAGTTAAAATTCGGGTCATATATTTATAATGGTTTTCTTTGCGTTAGATTGTTTGGGCTTGTAAATAATATTAAAAACTATTTTCAAAATAAATGCTTGTTATGTTGTAAAAAAGTAATTTTAAATTTATAATGAAATTCCTTCTCATTTAAATTTGAACAACAAATTTCTACTGGATTATTTAAAAATGCATATAGACAAATTTAGATTAACAAATGCCAGAATCTACAAAGTGGTTTTTTATTTGGAAAAAATGATTAGCGTTTCTAATAATTATTATGACAATATGACGTCGGGTACATAGAATGTTACGCCAATTACATTAAAAATGGAACAAACCCTAATTGTATTGCAAAAGTAATTTTATTCTTGAAGTAATTTAAAGACGTACTTATCTTGATAGATATTAGAGTTGTATTTGGTTATGGAATTTGTTATTTTTCTTGAATATAGTTCTTGATTCACTCGTACAAACTTTAAGTTCATGCAACTCTTATTATAATAAGTTTCAGGATGAAATTAAATCCTATGTTTCATATTAACACAACTAATATCCACAAATTGTATTGTTTAGTTTTACTTTAATTACCTTATAATGATTTATAAATTATGTTAGTAGTTAAACCTTAATAAACATAATACTCCCTAAGGAAAATCGTTTACTTACCTAAATGTGTAATAAATAACGGGTTTAAAATAAATAATAAAATGAAATTTCACACTGAACAAAAATATTTACTTACTGTACATTTTAAATTCTTCTCACAATTGTGTTGCTTTACAGAATAACTAGACGTACCTTATCTAGGTCAATTAAAAATTTAATAAATATTTGTGATATTATATAGCTTAGAACTAGTAAAATTATACTGAAATTAATTTTTCATACTTTGCATACTACTGTAATTCATTTTTTATTAATCTAAAAACTACCATTAATACACCATTGAGTGGCGTATCGTACAGGATTTAAATTACAATTGTACAAATAATTTCAACAATAATTTTTATATTATGATAAAAAAAAAAACCGTATATTAGTTCCTTTCATAAGTTTTGTACAGAGTACAGACTATTGAATGATTAAAATTTCCATAGTAATGATTTATATTGAATTGTGTGTAATGTCATCATTACCTATTATAGTATTATGTGTTCACTAAACAATGAGTTAGAAATATAATTTGCATATTATTTTATACACATTATACGTCTACGACCTAAGGATTAGAATACCGGCTATCTTAAAATATCGATTAAACATTTAAACTTAGTTTTAATGAGATGAATAGTAAATTATGAAATTCGTCTTCATTATACATTACTCTTATATTTTTATTTTATTACATAACGTTTGACGGCAATTACTATTGTAAATAGTAAATAAAACAAAGAAACAAAGTAATAAACACAAATAAAAACTTGGATCCTTTTCAAATAAGAGTAGGTATTCCTTAATGATGTTAAATTGGACTATTTGAAATTGTATTTAATGCAAAGTATTAAATGATTGTGCAAAACAATCGTGTTCTTTGGTACCAAGGGCTGAATAAATGTTAATATACGATAACCCACGTCAAAACACGTCCGGTATCGTTTTACCTGCATTGTGTCCACCCAACGGGTTATCGCAGTCCGAAATCTCCGCGAGGATATTATGTTTCGGGTCAATACATTTATTTTATTATTATGATTTTTTGTGTGTGTGTGGACCAGTTGCGTCATAAAAAACCAAAACAACACGTCATGTCGAACGTTTTCTTCGATGGTGGGTTCTGTTTTTTATTCCAAACATTTTTCGAAACTCTAACTGTGTACGAGCAATGTGCATTATATACATATACGATACACATAATATTAATAATAATTAAATCAAGTATTGTATATGAAAACGTGCGAATCGAATCGGATAATTTTGAGGTGACATCGGACCGTTGCCGGATTGTCATCTGTTCCACGTCGCGTGTCTGTTTCACTACAATAGAGGATTCATAGAACGAGACTCATCAGCAGGTTGGGTTGAATATTTTTATTTTTTTTGTTTGTCACCGGTATTACAATACGCGCGTACGGTTCATCGTTACCTATTAACATGTTTAACTGATCCGATTAAACCACACGAGGACCCCCCGGACAACGATGGGTGTTATTATATTATTATATGCTCGTGGCCCAATGATGTGGTCCCGATGTCGATGAGCTTGTGTGTATAATATTATGCATACAGGTAAAAGGAACGAGGGGGGACGTGCCCGAAGCGGGTTTCGTTTTTCACTTGACAGTAGCTAATAAATTGTTAATTATACAGCGAAAGAGGGGAAATTTCTAAAAGAATAAGTAATAATAAAAATAATAAAAAATAAATAAATCTCGGCTACCACGTACCTATGTATAATATATTATATAGGTACGCATAGGCTATGTGTTGTGCGTCAACGTTGTTTTATGATCGCAAATCGTTTGCAATGGTTAATTTGATTCGACCAACGCATTGCAAACGAAACTGTGTGGGCTACTACAACTATACGTAATAGACGTAAACTAGATCAAAATTTTAATATTATTTATCTTTAATGTAGATTTACCGTTTGTTGTTTTAAGTTTACGGAAATTGCAGTGTACTTAAAATCCAAAATGAAAATAATGATTTTTTTCACAATATTATAGACTCCATGTTTTGATAAATCCAGTAGCGTTTTATTAAGTTTATAGTATATCTTTATAATATTACTAAAATGTAACATGTTTATGATTCTTAGTTTAGTAATAAATCATTAAACTTTTTTTAAATCACGACTTCATTGTAAAAAACGACAAAAACTTAAAAATCGATAATTTGTTTGTCAAACTGGTTATATTGATATAAAATAGCCTTGGGTAATATAATTAGGGTAAATTTTTGGTTTTCGATTAATTCAGTGTTATGAATAAATTTAAAATTTAATAAAAAGAATTTTAAATAACAGTAATATCATTTTTTAGATTTATCAACTCTATACGTAGGTAAGTATTTGAAGTTTGTGCTTTTGGTTTATTAATAAATTTACATTGTTGTAACTTGTGACAGGGTATAATATGTTTTATGATTATAAAATACTCAAGCACTTAAAAGTCTACTATTAGTAATTAAGCTATTAAGTTTAATCAAATACCTGAAAAGTGCCATTAATGTAATATTTATATATGTTTGTTTAAATTAAATTTATAAAAATAGAAAAATGTCATTGAGATAATACCCACCTAACTCGTGAGAAAATAATTTACAAAATTATCTTACATAATTTATTTTGTGAATAAATTAAGTAGCTATAGTTTTTTGTAGAAAAATGAATTTATGTCAATCGTGTATAATGTTATGTATTAACTACACTGCGTAAAACAAAAAGAAAAAAATTGTTAAGTATGAAATCGAATAAAAAAATCTAACCCGTGATAAAGATACAGAAAAAGAGTTACCCTATACCTATAGACGGTTGGGCATTTTTATGTTTATAAAAATTACCTCATGTTTATTCAAATATATTCATAGCTAAGACACAATTACTGATCCGAGTCTTTGTATAATAGGTGTAAAAAAGAAAAAACAATTTACGTTCCCCTTCATTCGCTGCTTACGCGATTCCCCCGTGCCTGGACAGGTGTGTTTCGTAAAAACTCAAGTCACAGTTGGCCACTAAAAAGGGGTTAAAGCATGAGTTCCCTTTCATCATTTCCAGTGTCTAAGTATGAGTGGTCGACTTTTTTTCTTCTAGCACTGTATCCCTCGCCGCAATTGTGTGCGCGCCGCGTACAATTCGTTATTGTCTGTGTATATTGCGGGCGAAAGCCACTGTTATAATAATACTTACTGCCTTTTACTGGGAGTAGCGATAAGAAAAAAAAAACGGCCATCGACCTCCCGCTAGCTTTTCAAAGGCATTCTACAAGTGTTAAAAACTAACCACCCATGACCGTTACACAATTCCACGCGAGCACTGGGAATGGCGCAACAGTTTGGATAGCGTCTAAAAAAACGACGAATCGCGGACAATAAAATGGAAACGAATACGGTATACATACCTAAGTATCTAGGTGTAGTTAGTCAACGTATGACTTTAGAGCACGTGTCTGTCTCCATTTATAAAATTGAAATGCACATCTGATCCACGTGACAAGATTATAAAAGGCGCAGATTATTGCGAAAAAAATTCCGAATCTTCTAAATGTTTACGTTTTATTTTTATTTAGTTGTCAAATCTGATAACGGCATGTTTTTAAGCTATCGTACCGCCTTGCGCTTGACCACAGTAGTACACATAAGACAAGTAATTCTTTTAATGCGGTTAGTCTGACCATTTATTATTTAAACATTCGTGGTTAAACCTGTTTAAATTTCTATTTGCCACCCAATAAACCAAAATGTTTTTTTTTCTTTTTAAATGACTGATGATTGACCGCGATATGAAGCGTAAAGTCGTGAAACACAATAATATAATATATGCCTATGTATACGTTTGATTCGTTCTCCTCATTTGTCTCTAGATACTCGTTTTGGTTACTTGGATGCGGTGTGTGAACTACATATTTATATGACTCATTCATTTTTCAATAATGTAAACTTATTGTTGTATTCTTATTTCGTTCAACCCTTTTATTCGATCGAAACACATAGGTATACTCTCCGGGGAGCGTTTCTCACATTTGAATGGCAAATATTTCTGTATATTCATTCGATCAAGACCCGTTGAACTTTTATTACAATTTAAAAAAAAAAAACTCGAGTGTGCACTTGACGAGAACGTAATGACGATTTTCAAACACTTGACAGTTTGCAAAAAAGAAAAAAAACCAACGTCATATTTATAACTACATAATATTGTAATCTAGTATTAAATACTAGCTACGATTATTTATCATCACATAAAACTATATAATAATTGATATAGTATTGTTATAATTACAGTGGAGATTTCAGTGTTTTGAACCGGTTTGTATTAATAATTTTCTCAACATTTTATGACCATCCCACACTTCTTGTATGTAGTTCGCAGCGTATGCGTTGTCCATTCGAGTGGTGATACAACGAGTGGACGTGTAAAATATAAAATAAAATTCCCGGAAAATGGAGTTATAAATTGAACCGGAAACTAATTATTATTTTGATGTTAGCACGTCAAGTATTGTGAAACGTTAATATTAAATTTTAATTGTCCGAAAGCGTTGTACTTGCTTCATAGTTTGGTTTCGATCAAGCCACTGTAGGTATAGAGGTACCTAAATAAAAATAAAATCGAGTGTTTTATTATTATTTTTATTATCTCTGTACAGTGTATGTCCATTTATTATGCCGACACCTACTATTAACCACTGGTGGATATTTGTTTTACGTTTTTATTTACGTTTTATAAAATATAGTATCATAATTACTCTACTACGTAACATTTTAACTTAAATGAATGAATATATTTTAAATTATTTGCATATGTGTAGAAAAAAAAGAGCTTGAAAATCACAAAACAAACAATAGGTACCTAATACCCAGCATTAAATATTTTATGTTTATTTATTTATATAATAAACAATTTATAGCTACGACCATAAAAAATATTAATTTTGTGTTTTTAATTACATATAATTTTTTTTTATTACTATAATAGGTATTGTCTTTAATGAAATAGGTTATAATATAATAAGCCTATATAATGTTAAATTAATACGTTATGTTAAAAACTTAAAAATAATAAATTGTTGACAATAATATAAAGTTTAAATTATTATAAACTGTATTTTGAAATATGTTATGTCCCTTTTTATAACTTATTATATTATGATTTTATGATAATGTGTGAGGAGAGTTTATATTTTTATAATAACATATAGGTATACTGAATAAAGTTTATTGAATTTCAAGATATACAAAAAGAGATTTATGGAACTATATGTTTAACGTTATGAGACTTTTTCAGAAAATTTATTGCTTATATAGTTATTTCATAACAATAAAAAAAAAATATGTCGATGTAATAATTTGTATTTCAAAATATTTTTTATTTTATTTGATTCACGCATATAATGTATCTGTCATTAAAATATAAATATCATTAGTAAATTACCTACCCACTTAATAATATTATGAAATTATGTTCGGTCAATAGGTTTTATTTGTACATTATATAACAAATAATTATTAAGTTTGATAGCAATTGATGTTATTGTTTTCAGTCATATATGGAAATCAGTACAGACATATCTGTTTGACGCATATGGACTTTGGCGATTTACATTTACATTTTACATTAATACATTGCACGTCTGCCATTCATATATTATATAATTTAATGTTCGTGCAGTATTGGCGTTTTATAGAACCAAGTATGGTTATACATAATATATAATAGCTTGAGTAATACAATACTGCTTTGGCTTTATAAAACTATTTCAATACAGTAGTGTAGTGTCTTATGCCGGCGCAAAATAACCGGTCTATGCTGCGATAGGTCGAATAATGAAAGTTCATAGCAAGGAATAAACAGATATTAAACTTATACGATTACTATCTTAACTCCGCCGTCAAATGTTAAAAGTTCGTAAAGTCAAACTTTCCTGATAATCTTCAAAAGTTATTGTTGTGATATGCTTGTATAGAATAAGACCATTGAGCAGAATATCTGTAGTACGTTAATACCGCGCATATCGTACTGAATGATTGCTCTACTCGGCAAATTATGTAGATACTCCATTAGAATATTATCATTTTCTTATTATTATAATAGCGGATAAATAATAATAATAATAAAAAAAAGCAAAAACAAGTACCTGTTTTAAAACGAGTCCATATAATGTGATGTGTCTGATATACTGGCACTACTGATATTTGTAATTTTAGATTCTATAACACAAACATAAAATATGTTGTACAGTTACTTGCTACTGACTGCGCATGTATACGATATCACATGTCTCTAATAGACAGGTATCTACCAAGAGTTTTTCAAAAATATAATTGAATACGTCACGCGTCAGTTATAGATGATTTTGATAGTTTCAAAGTCG
Organism: Rhopalosiphum maidis; assembly: GCF_003676215.2. Classification (NCBI taxonomy): domain Eukaryota; kingdom Metazoa; phylum Arthropoda; class Insecta; order Hemiptera; family Aphididae; genus Rhopalosiphum; species Rhopalosiphum maidis. The sequence goes on from NC_040878.1 coordinate 42,596,159, forward strand.
TGTTTGGCGATTTTTGTTTGGTTGTTGTCGTTGTCGGTATAATTTGCAAACCGGGCTCTCCTCGCGTTTAATAATACGATAACAAGCACCTGTACAGTCAGTCACTTTATCCCGAATAATTCACCGACAGCCGACAGGTATATTATACTTAATACACCGCGGCGTACTCATCGCCGTATTAGCTTACCAATTCCGACGCACGTGCTTGGAGATAATATAATAATGGGAGTGGTCAGACACGTACAACAGTCGAACGTGTTATCGGCAAAACCTACACTCTGCAGCTATATACGTCTCCATAATATATGGCGGGCCTGAAAACGACAGTCGTCCTGGCACTATATATGTACACACATAATAATATTCTCACCCTTGCTCTCGCAATTCTCTTTTAATTTGCACTGATGCTGTGACCGTGTTTCGCGGTACAAATTGGACTGACCCATCCATTTGAATGTGTATGTGCACGAGTGTATATGTATATATATATATATATGGGGCACCGGAGTAAAGAGACACTCGAGAACGAAAAAACTCTATATACACACCGTACGCGTATCGCGAATAGGTTCCTATATAATATTATATGGGCGCCCCGAGGCGACCGTGGAAGAGATTCCCGTTTGCATTCTGCGCCATTAATTACGTCGTTTAAATTCCTGGCAAACCGTTTTTTTCATCGAAATAACATATTCTGTGTATGTGAATGCACGCGCGTGTGTGCGTGTGCGGCGTGTATGTGAGTGAGTGTGTGTATCTATAGTAAATGCCTTGAGCGATTGTTTGGAGAGAAACCTGACGTCAAGCGCACCGTTTGCGTGTGTGTCGAATACGTGCCACCAATACGAATATGTGTATTACATATATTTTGATTTGCTGCGGAATTAGATATGATTGAAAACAATTACCAAACGCTTAGCTTAATCCACGTTACGTGTGAAAAGTTGGTGGCGACTATATTATATTGTACGGTTGACGACTGACGAGGGATTATTTGAACAAACCGTTAGACTTAATGAGCGCATAATTGTTTGTAATTTCTCAATAAGTATTATTTGGCATCAACAAATCCGGACGCAGAAGTAGATATGTTTATCCAATATTTATGGCAACCATATTTTTTAATCCGTTTTATAACGCTTATAATAATATAATACATAATATAGCTGAATAAATTGTCAATCGTACTTTAATAATTAATTTCGGCTAATATAGGTAATATGTCCTGTATATTATTATTACGTTAAATATATTATGCAATTTTTAGAGAGAAACATTATTTGACGGGCATTATTAAATGACGGGCACATCGATATTTTATTTTAACGGACAATAAAGATATCATTTTTTCATATCATGTATAGGTATATTCTAACAATTATTATCATTGAATTATTGTTATACGCATGTAATGAAATATTTAAATTTTTTGAATAATTATATTAGCTAGAATGATAGCATCTGCGCGATTGAAAAACAAAAGTTTTCACTTTTTTATTAATAAATTAAATAAACGTATTGATTCGTCGTAGAAATTTATATAAACATAGGTACCTATAATATATTCATCGAATCGTTAGGATTTAGCGGTTTTTAACGGTTATACAAATATACAATACCATCACACAATGCTATATTCGAGCATATTGTTGCATAAATTCACGGTACACAGTGATACCATTTACTTACTCGTGTTATCCTATACTAATATATACTCGTATAATAGTGTAGATATATACTTACTCGTACTGTGTGCACCTACCTGTCTCAATTATAGTCAATACCTATGCTTTGCGTTATTACGTACTGTGCAACGCTGTGTGTTTAAGAAACATTACGATACAGTCGATAATAAATAAATTGCTGGTAGATCAGCGAGTCGGTCGAATGAAGGAAGGCACATCCGCCAGTGAATATGTAGCTATTCCGCATCCAGGAGAGTTATTTAGAAACCACACAATTAACGAAGCATGCATAATAATTTCTGAGGAGTTTTGAATAATTTATGCCGGCCGTTTTAATCCGGTTATTCGGTACGAAACGAGAGCGGGAGCGGTGTGGAGGTTTCTGACTGGAAAAGGACGAGGAAATTTGAATTTTAGCACTTATCTTTGTGTAAGCATATACACAAGTGCAGCGAACACACTGCATATAATCATATCCCGCGGCACACGCGAATTTGCCGCGGCTTTTCTCCACCGTGATCAGCTGCGCTAGGTCTGATGACCCTTATTCTATTAAATATTATATTTTGATAAAATACAAACGTATTATATTTTAGAAATTAGACAATGCTATCGACGGTACGATATAATATATTATATAATAATAATTTATAGTTTCGGTCGACAAACTCTAAATAATAATATATATACGTTGCCTTTGGCTTCATAATAATATATAACGATATCATAACTCCGTCAAACCGTCATAAACCTCGACCTTGGTCCAACACGTCTTATTAATGATTGTCCACAGAATGTTTACCAAACATAGACGGCTTAATAACGCGTTAACGACATACTTGTGAATTTATTTTATTACATTTTTTTTTTTTGTCATCGCAATAAGCTTGTCCTCGGACGTTCAGGCTTATAAACTTTTCGGAGACCTCGGCGTGTAATACATTTTTCTTATTTTTCTTTCAAACAACGTCCATGAGAAGTGTAATTTTACTGCGCTTTGATTATTATAGATGCGAGCAATCAATGTCGTTATAACACAAGCGTTTGGATTTCGAAAAATTCTTTTTTTTTTCTTTTCGTCCAACTTGTGCAAGAAAACAACTATATATTGACGTTTGCAATTATATTTACGATTTTTGTAGAAGCATTATTTGTCCGACAAGTTTATTAATAGCCTTCTTAAAAGTGCTAATGTAACTATAGTCAAGTTGAAAGAATGTTAGAAAATCTTTAACATTTCGTTATGAAAACAAATTGACATCTGGTATTTTTAGTATCGGCGTCGTTAAAACGAGAGGGACGAAATAAATTGTGTTTATACGAACAGTCATGTAAACATTTTTTTTTTTGTACTAATGTAGACTAATTAAATCATTAAAATATTTATAGTGTATGTTGTGATGTGTTGATTAAAATAAAATGAATTATAGTTACCATACCTTAATATATATATATCTATCGTTTAAAAACTAATCGTGTCACAGGTTGTTGAGAAATTGTAGCATAACAAATGTGTACACAATGTATTAAATCTTGGCAATTATTCCTGCGTTGCATTTAAATTTAAAATTATTTACGTTCGTTTTTTCCTATTCATTATTTGTGTATCGTTACCGTTTACCATTATCGTAAGGCAATCAGCAGGTATTTCGTTTAACTGTTGATGACCGATGATCGCTGTCTGGGGCTGTCGTAAATTGAGCATCGAGTGTCTGCTGTTGTTGATTTATGAAAACGCTCGTCACTGTTTTGAATAAGACATTTTCAAACTTTTATGAGGGAGACACGAGTTTGTATGATTATTGTATATATGTATTAACTTTGAAATAACCGGACCTGTCGGTGGACAATGTATGACCAGGGGGGTTTTTTCTCAGTTGGAATGCGGACGATTCTCACATACAGTTGCTGTCACGCGGAACAAGTAACACCCAGCAAATATCAATGATCTCAAATGATGAATCATTGAACGAAACTTAGCTCATAATCACTAAATATTATTGCGTATTCGTACTTTTATGAGTAACGTTGTGAAATGTCAATGAATTTAATTTTATACTAAAATGTATTATAAATGAAAACATTTTTTTTAGTCGGTCACATGTATTTTTATTCAGAAGTTTTCTGTTATTTATTTGTTTATTATTGACGGCATTTAGTCACAGCTGAACTGTGAATACTAAATAAAATATTATATGATTAAACAATTATGGGTACCTACTTTAATGACTAATATATAATTTATTTATATCTGATATAACATGTTTTGACTAGTAATTACATTATTTTGTATTATTTTTTAAATTTTCAATAAGGAAAAGTATCACATTGCATATTATATGTATTTACTGTGTTACCAAACCAGTAAAATATTATTATGGATTTCCATAGAATCGAAATGATTCAAATTAAAAATGTTGCAATTTAAATTGATTAGTCAACTAAGATATTATTGAATATTTACAATTGAGAACCCTGGAACGTATAACTAATAACACTAACTATTATACAGATTATCTATGATTATGCATTTTGACGTTTACGATTTTAAGTAATTTAATATATTACATCGTGCTTTTTGATTAACATTTTATGCGTTAATCAATATTTTTATTTAGTTTATTTTATTATTTCATATTATAGAACATAAAATGATCATTTATCGATCATTGGTATTTGATGATGGTGAATCTAATAACTATAGAAGATACATGAGTTTTCTCAAAAAGTTTTTCCATTTTATTATGGCATTTCTGTTATATTTTGTCTGGCTTCCAGTTGGGTTGACGATGGATTAGACCCGAAAACAAATTACAGGGACACTAACTTTAATCATATAATGATGTTCGACAGGCTACACAACCCACATGCACTGAAGTGGTGACGAATCGTTATTGGACAGCGTTTTCAAAAATTATCGTCAATAAATGAAGAATATTATTGGAAAATGTAATATCTATCTGAGGAACAGCGGAGATTTGACGAGAATTCATGATTACACACTGTAATGGTCACTCGAGTAGTCATTCACTTGATTGGTTTTGACGTATAGAATAACCACACTGCGTCTACTAATCCATTATAATATGTTTTCGTCATATTTTAATTACATGCATAACAAATTTTTAATTCGTCTCCGACAGCTGCAACTTCCGATTTCTTTAGTTCATATTATTTGAACCTAAATTCCGGTCTTACCATTTGTCACGGTTCGTTTATCTGCCTAATGAGACACCTCGGGCAACATCATTGTCTTCAGTTCATTGTGTTTTCTTAGACAGGGTGACGGCCGCTATGGTTAGTACTTAACGTTTAAAGGGGAATACAAATGTCGTAATCGAGGGCGCAGAAACATAAACTATTTTGTTAAAATTCAAACCACGAGAAAGTTTATAGATTACTATAAATGGTTTAACTTTGATCGTTAAAAATAGTAACATTTAAAGCTGTTCTAAAATAAGAAATATAAATTGGAGGTATATTGGTATTGGAGGTATTTTGATGAAGTGTATCGAAGAAAATTTGAAGATACTTATGTTTCAGATGAAGATTTGAAAACATGAATAATTTTTTTAAATAAAATCCTGCAACTTAGTATTCAAATATAAATTAAAATGTTTGATTAAGAGTAAATTAAACAGTTTTAAAACAACGACAGGTTTTAATAAACATCCTGTACATAAAATAATTCATCCCATTTCCTAGGCATACTATAATGTTGTATATATTTAATAAATAAATAATTATTAAATGTATTTTAATAACGGAGCGCTACGAAGGGTTTCGAAGAAATCGAAACCTTATGTTTTAATTTCCATTTAAATCTTGTAAATATCAAAGTTATGTTCTATAAAGGATATTTTTTTGCGTTTGTTAGAAAATATTCGATTTAGAGTTTTAAGCTGAATGTATGAGTTTATTTTAATATTTAATGGAAGAAATTATTTATATAATTCGTTAGAATAAATTAGGAATTATTTAAACAAAAACAGTTGAATAATATTATCTACTAGTCGTTTATAGATTTTAAAGTTTTCTAGTATTTCAGTGATATCATTATTTGAAGTAATCTATATATTATACATATTGAAATTTAACAGCTACCATTTACTCTTATGATTTTATTTCGATGATTTTGTTTGTCATATTAAACTTAATATTTTTGATTAAACAAGTATAAGATTTATATTTATATTTGATAGATTATTTTTTTATAAACAATAATATACTGTATATTTGTAAATAAAATATTTGGAATTTTTTAGTTTTTTGTTTATTATTAATATTATAATAAAAATAACTTTATAGAAATGATTATTCATACGTTATGTAACACGGTAATATATTTAAAAAGAAATAATCAGGTGTAGAATAATATAATTTACAATATTATTTTATTTTTAACTCTATATATAAATAGTTGATCAAACAAAATTAACTACTGTAAATTCAAATTTAATCGAAATTATCTATAAATAATTTAACTCAGATAAGTAAATTAAGAGTTGCAGTGGATAGTGGATACTATCTTTAGTCAGCACTAAGTAAAATTTTATATTATTATTTTTAATCAAAGTGATTTATTTTTAAGTCAATAACATTTTATTTGCTGTTAGTATTGAGTATTGACACATTTAATAGTTTATTTGCTCATAATAAGTTTCTCCTTTTTTATCTCAAGTCGTTTCTAAGCCTAACCGTTTTCATGTGATTGCGATAAACCTCTCCCTAGGGTCCGGAAATTAATCATCTCAAATCTCCGTTCTTTATGGTCTAGTAAATTTCAAAATTTCGAATCTTGCTAAATGTAATTTTCACACTATATTTCTCACTATGATTTTTATTATCATTAACTGTAGTGTATATGTATACAGTTATTTATGACTTAATATAGTATTATTTTGATTTTATATGCATTTAAAATATTTTTATTGTTCTTTAAGTAATAATTCGTTATATTTAATAGCCTATACCAAGGTTTTTAGATCAAGTTTTAAAATCGTATATTAAAATTTTAACAAGTAGTAGTAAAAACTAATATCAAAATATTCCCGTTTAACTAACTATACAGTGCTTAATAAAATCAATTCTCATCGAAAGTGAAAACCATACCTTGTTGAAATTAGATAAATGAAATTTGTTGAATAATAGAGAAAATATTATATTTTTTCACTCAAATTACAACCAACAAAATACTGATTAATTGCGTTGTGTCATCAAAGTCTAAAGAGCATTTATATGTTATGCTAAAATATAACTTAAATTAAACTATTTTTGCTAATACTGGAATATTAAAAATGTTTCAAAGTGTATTAATAGATTAAAAAAAAGAACGGTTTTATTTTTATTTATTTATTTTAAAATTATTAAGGCAATTTGGGTGACTAAAATTATTGTTACATCCAAAGTAGTCGAATACCTAACGTTATAGTCGTTAATCGTTAAGTTAAAGTACCCGAGTTAGATTTTTTCTATATCAAATAAACATTGTGGAAAGACAGGTTCTTTACCATGATAAAAAAAGTCGGCAAACTAGAAAGCCACTCATTAAAACGACTGCTTTCGTTGTCCCCAAAACATATAAACATATCGAGAAACTAAATGTTATTATTATTTTTTTTTATTCACTTATTGAACAATGGACTATAACAGAATTTTCATCGCGAAACCCTTAATTTATAGCCTTGTTTTAACAGGTCAATACGTGAGGGATAACGGAAGCACATATAGTAGCATAATATAATATCCTATTATTTAGTCAATGTAAGCCCGTTTATTTTTTAAAACTGCATTTCGCACATTGTTTATTATTAATTTATAATAGGCAATTTATACATTGTATAGCATTAATACCGGTATTTACTCCGTAATCAGTATTTGATTATAATTAGTCTATTATATTGTATACAAAAATATTCGTTCTGATCAATGAATTATAATTATTAAATTCAATTTATGATATTATGGACATTATAAGATAAACGACAAGAGTACACAATTTATTATATAAATGCATGTTCGTTTAAACTTAAAATAATATAATTTACGTGCGTATTAGAATAAATCGTACTCAAGAATGGGGTCACAAGACAAAACAAAAAAAAAAAAAATGTTTATGTGTTAGGGCTTATAGAGAAACGGCATTTATTTAGTGACGAATGAAATAACAACAATACGAGTGAGTTTCTATGGCCATTTTCCCAGGTGTTCGGAGTTTCAACCCTTCTTCGTACAACAGCATCGTGTTAGAACGTCAACGGCTGTATACTATTAAAGTTTCTTGACCCTTTGATTTTTAAACAAGTGTTAGCAGCTATGTTTCATATATGCATATGATACCTATTATACTGTAACATTGTCAAACTCGTTTCAGGTCTAAGAGTAAAATCAAAAAAATCTTTTTGTATAGGTACTGCTATGGAGTAAACTTGGGGAGCGTGTGGTACAAATGTTCTTTACATAAATCTTATCTGTCTTCTCTTGCTAGTGTGTAATACGTTAGGTAATGTAAAAGGTTGATGAAAAAGAAAATGTCTGAAGAATATACTATAATACTTGAGATGATTGTACTAAGAAATCAACAGTATCAATAAATTTCCATGCATTTTCGACGCAAAATAAATTATATTATTTTTTTAAAGTACGACAAAAAACAAATATAATATTCTTTTAAGGAAACCTGTAGGGTTTTACCGCTTGTTGTACGGTATATATATTTTTTTAATTTGTTTTAACTTATAAATTTAATACAAAATAAATAAGAACATAATATAATAACGTTATTATGACTGTTTGTGTGTTATGTGTTTGTTTGAAAAATTAAAAAGGATAAATAATTATGTAACTAAATATGTAGATGTCCAAAAGGCAAAAGTGTGTAATAATAATAATATTTTTCGCTAATTAAAATATAGTTACACGCTTTAAAGTAACACAATAAATGGTTAAGGTTACCTTTTAATTTGATAATTAAAAGATTTATTAAACGTCAAATAGGTTGCCAACCTGCTAAATTTTAAGGGGTTACAGTTGTTTTTACAAAAACTTTGTGTATTGATACAGTTGCCAGTTGGTGTTTAATCTTAATTTTAATATTAAAGAGGTATGACCAAGAACCTGTAAGGTCAAACTTCTATTATTGAAGAAAATTTTTGGAATTGTGAAAAATGATAAATTACTTTTACGTCCATTTCGAGAACAATTCTATTTTTCATTAAAAATTGCATGCCGTTATTTTTTTTACAAATAACATTATTTAGTTAAAGTACCAACCTTAATTGAATAATTTGTAACCTTAATGCTAATGTCTATTGTTGTAATTTAGTTAGGTAGGTATTTGACAAAAAAAAAAAAAAAAAAAAAAAAAGGAAAAAAGAGAGTAATAAAATAAACAACGGGTATAACTTTTAAGTGGTTATATTTTTCTGGGAAATAAGATTAAGATTACTGTTAATTAGTTTTAAAGTCTAATGCGTCTACTTTAGTCGGCTGAAATATAATAATTGTATATTATTCTTAAGCTTATAAAATAAAATTTTTTTCTGATACTGATTGGCAAATTATTGGAATGTAAAAAAAAACTTATTCATTTATTTTTAGCACACGGGTCGATACAAATATTTATCAGTCAACCTTCGAATGTGTACATAAGAACTATAAAAACCCAATAAAACATAACACAAGACATTATTTACATAACATAACAGCGGGTGTGGTAGTAATTTAGTTGGGTTTGTTTTTTTCCAAATATGTACAGACGTGATGAGAAATAACAGTATATGTCATCCGCTCCGAAAACTCGCGGGAATAAAAGTACGTACGTAAATACTTTTTTTCTTCGAATTCAAAATCAACACAAGAGGCAGATCAAACATGTATGTACACGTACACGTGTTTTTTTTTTATAATTCCGTTAGCAACCCCATCGATAGTCAGTCGATTAAATACAAAGACATCCCCCCAGTCAATTTTTACTTATTATTTTATTTTATTTCATACAGCTGGACCATTCCCCCCTCCGTGGATTTTATTTGCGATTCGTGGTAGTACGTATATATATATCTCGAGCGTTAAATATGACGTATTCCCCCTCAATTGATATCATCGAATTTAACTTGCGTGGACGTGTGACGATTGTATAATGCATTTGTACGGACGTTGCATTCGAATCACACCGCTGCTAAGCTTATAGCGATATCGTTCTAAAATCAGTTGCAGCCTCTCTATTATCTCAGACGGATGAATCGTAGTTTAGTGTATAGAATGGACACTGTTGACAGATTATGATATTATACTCAGTCTACACGTAACATCGTTAAGTACTGCGAAAAAAATAGTTGCGTCCAAATTATGTTCATCGAGTACCCACTCGACAACATCATAATATTGTTCTCGTTCCCATATAGCAGATTCAAATAAACGATATGATTGTTGTCCAACTATACGAATTAAATATCAATATATACTGTTAACAGTGTTAACTATAAGTACTTATAGTAAAATAGTAATCGTTTTTAAGTATTGAGATTGTATTATTATTTGCATTGGTAACAAATCATAAAAAAAAACCTTGATATATATATTACACTATTATTAATAGTATCTATAGATTAAAATGAAAACGAGACGTTTAAATTTGAAAGCGTTTGCCGTGCATTGAAACTTGCAAGAAAAATCAATTGAAATCAATTTGTGTAAAACATGAAACATCAAATATTGTTAATGAATTTATTTCAATAGTCAATTATATTAGAAAAATTTAATTCTCAACTATTTGCTTAAAAAATATGAAATTCAATAAAGATTTACTGAAAAAGTTATTTTCATACTCAGTTTTATCAGTAAATACACTTTTAATAAACTTCTGAGTAAAATGTATTTATTTAATAATAATATAATAATATTTATTTTCATTTTACTTCATCTTATATTTTTTGCTAATATAATTAAACTTTCAAGTTTTAATTTTTTTTTATTATTAATTATTATTATACAAGTCCATTCAAATTTTCTTGTAAAAAATTAAAATGGTAGTATAAATTCAATTTTTTTAAAAAAATAAAAAAAGCTGCGTAATAATTGATTTATAATTGAATAATTTTTAAAACAATATTATGTAACTTTTGAATGGACGAAGTTACTACTCGTAAAACTTTTCAAATAAAACACAAGTATTGGTATTATTATACCATTTGTCAATTGATATTGTAAGTTTCTGAAAGTCCATGCGTCGGTGTCAATGTTTTTGCGTGGCAACCAAAAATACATACTCAATACTTTCAATATAGTTATTCCAGTATATGAAATTAATTGATTGTGTATAGTTCGTATACGCAGTCTAACAAATAATTTTCAGTAATTTTTTACCGACTACATTGCATAAAATCCAACCCATCATATACATTTTATAAAACCTATAATGGCTTTAACCTTTATATTTTTAAATGTTGTTAAAATATAACTTAAAAAAAAAAAATTAGAGTATACACTCTTTGGGGTTTCCAATTATTGCATCTTGCTCGATAGATTCATCACTGTCGTTGTTAATTATACTGAAGACGACCATTTTTGACCTTTACGTGGCTGTCATCAGCAACATGCACCGGTCTAATAACGTGCCGAATAATATATAGTCTTAAATGATTCCTAGGCAACAGTTTGCAAGCGAAAAATATTTCATCCAGTTGTGTTTTAGTATCTGCATAGTAAATTTGTGTGTAAAATCTTATCTACGCGTGGTATACTGAAAATTGCACAAGGTAAATCTTAACTTCAGCACGCTAAACATATGATAGTTATATTTTTTAATAAAATACAATAGGTAAAATATTTATGAAAAAAATGCAATTAATTTTAAGTTTTAACCTTAGTAGTTAGTAATAACTAATATAATAATCGTGTATGCTATTATATTATAATAGCTAAGTTACCTATTAGGTTTATTTTAAAATCAACCAACTACAGTTTTTTAGTTAGTGTATACTGACAGTATACACTAGTGTAGGTGCGTATAGTTATGTAAAATTATATGATAAGTATAATTATTGTAAGTCGAACAAGATTCCGGCCACTGGTTTTTATGTACAATTTTCAATCAGCTCTTGCCGTTCTCATCACCACCTCTCCGCAACCGCAATTATTCGGTATCCCTACAATAACATCATATTATATAATAGTATAAACTGTTCAATTATAACGTATACACGTGTAAGTACACAAATAATAATAAGCCTAGGAGACTATTCTCGAAACACGTTCGGTGGGGTTCAGTAGCTCCGGCGGGTCCGTTAGCGGTATTGGGGGGGGGGGTGCTGTAATAGACACGTGTTATTTCTTTGGATTAAATGAGGATTCGGAGGCGGCTGCACAATTACACAACATTATACTGTATTATTATTATACATCGTACGAGTGTAGGTACATCACATTATATTATTTAATATGTGTGCGTGATGTGACGCAAACATCACGACACTGCAGCGGACACGTCACCGTCGCGCGTGTATAAATGATAATCCTTTCGCGCGTGTTGAATTATGTGATATAATCGTGATATATAATATTATTACGTCAATCAGCCGTCGTCGCCTACCCCCGTCAAACGGCGGTGGTGGTTTGACGTGTATTGTGCGAACGGATTTCGACCCCGACCGGGTCGTGGCCAGTTGGAGGGACCTTGTCGTCGTTGTAGCTCATCGTGTCGACGACGGCGACGCCGACGAAAAATACGGCTGCACGCGCACGATAATGTTATTATTGTATACATCAATATATTATTATTATTATTATTATACAGCACCCGGACACCGCGACTTCCCGATCCGTCGAGATTATAATATTATGGAATGAAATGATATTATAATTTATGCGCGCGAGTGACAACCGGTTTATGTACCTCGCGCATCGCTGTTATATACAGCGTAGTGTCGCCCGACGAATTCGTCACGTCCATCAGTCGATGGACGGATGTTTTTCGGTCGATATCGTAGGCAGTACTCGCACTTTTCAAATACGGCTGGAAAGTCGTTACCGTATCAGAGACAAAGCCACGACATCATCAAACACATGACCATTTTTGTAGGTTTTTAATTCGTGACGTTTGTGCGCATGTCCTAGTCGTATATGATATACATACACTCAATATATTTAACTCGTTACAAATATTTTATTTGGTGGTTTGTAGATATACATTTTGCACAATAGCAGACTACTTGGCTGTGGATGAATTTAATCTAACTATGTATATTTCTTGTTTTTAATCGTTATATTAACATATTATATATGTATTATATTTAATACGGATTCGATAAAATAAATAAGCGTCACTATTAACATAATAAAAACTGCTAAAATCTAAAACAAATCCGGTTAGGTCAGGATCGGTTTTCAACAGTAGGTATCTACTTACATTAATATCAAAAAATGCATTATACTCCATTAAAATAACCATCTCAAGATTTATCCAAGTATATACGATATTATGTGGGCCTTAAGATTTCATTACAATAATATTATTATTCAGAAATAGTTAGTGACAAATAAATGACTTTCCGTAGTAAATTTAGGATATCTGCCTACCAGAGTACCAGATATAGTCCTACCAGATTATACCATCAAATCACCTCAATATTACAATCGCCATACCACAGTTATTGGTATCATTATTTTGGGCTTAGTCGGTCACGCGCAGCTGATAATGGTTTAATGTACGACGACGACCCTCGGTCAGTCACGTCACCGGCCGTTTGGATTCGGTGTTTGCACGCGCGCGCACGGTCCGGTTGAATAATTAGGGGACAAAAAAAACTAATAACAATAATAATTATAATAATAAAAGACGTCGTATTGTGAACGAATTATATAATATAATGGCTGTAGGCCTGTAGCTATTCTATACCTATCTATATCTATTATTAAACGACGACAGACGTACGCGCCTTTATACGTGTAGCTATACTGGCAGACACATGACGTAATCATCGCCATCGTTGGCGAATATCCGTTTTACTCGTGTGTTATAGACAAGAAGAGTCTAAAAAGTTGATCGACACTTCTTTCATCTACCCTAAAATTTTATTTTCAGAAACCAAAAAAAAAAAACAAATTTATGTTAAGGATTTTTTTTTTTAATCACGAGATTATAAAAATCATTAAATGCACGATTTGACCCATTTCGTCTCGCAACAGACTATATTATAAATGTGCTAGAGCTGCAAAGTAAAATTAAGGGTTATTAAGAGATAAATTATCTAATTATACTTTGTTATAAGTCAATCACTGCAATTTTGGCGAACTTAGAAATCGATTATGATATTTGGCCGTCCCTGTTATAGACAACACAATATCACAAAAGGAAAATCGTTGTAACTGTTTAAAGTAACTGACATTAATATTAATCACACCGATATTTATCGTACATTTTTTATTAAATTAGTATTCTCAATATGATTACGCGTTTTGTATAGTCACGTTTATAAATAAAAATAAAAAATACAAGTTTACACAGTAGTTTTGAAAGTATGTATATCTGTCTCATCAATTATTAGGTTCACGCCTATATCATTATCGTAGAAGTAGGTATATGGTACATGCTATATAATATCGCTGCAATTTTACTAACATATGTCCATAAAATAAAATATATGGTCCACAGTCGTCGTGATCGTCGATTCCCCTCCCATTCACGCTATATAGACTTAATCGCATGCGGTAAATCCTCCGCTGCCGTGGAGCGCGCAACCAACGATTTTTTTTCACGAGCTTTGATTGTCCGCTGCTGCTGTCGCCGAATGGGTACTGTCGGTTACGTTAGGTAAACCGAACGCACAATAGGAACCGCGCCGTTTATACGGTACATTATATTATTATAATACATTATACGGTATCGTCTATATAATGTGTACACAATATAATATACCTCATCGTCGTCCGTTTCGATTTCGTCCTCTCCCCCTGTCCACCTGGTTTTACGACTTCGTGACGGGCTCTCCGCGAGATTACGAATTTATATTATTTATTATACTATAATTTGGTTTTTTATTAGGTACTTATATTTTTTTTTTTTTTTGCGTGCGAGTATAGGTCGACGAAACCTACCGGGCTTTTTACTGCTCAATAATAATATAATATTATCCTACCTATACTATATTACACATTGACGGTGAAATCGGACCGTTATTATTAGTTTTTGGGCCGCGTGTTCGCACTGCGTGTCTGTATACGATATAATATCAACCGACTGACGATTACAGCGAACTTAAAATAATAATACATATGTCAGTATGTAACGCATATGTCAAAACGATTTGTTAGTAAGATTCTCGAAATTCATTTATCGACGTATAAGCAGACATGCTGTATAGAAGTCAGGGATTTAAATTGTAATCATATTAGACGTTCAAAGTGTTAAATGTGCAGGGTATATTAGGTCAAATTAGAGCTCACAAGTTAATTCGCATAACGGCATGGTTTATACGTCTATATATATATATTTTAAAGAACACGTTTTCAATACTGAGGAAGATCTTTCGGAGAATCAAAGTATACTCTCGTACAAAGTAAATATAAAATAGACAATGACGAACGTTTATTATTATTTTTACAATTTTAATATTTCATAATATAATTTCATCATAAATGATCGACTGACATGTTAGTAAGTATAAAATCCCCAATGGATCACATGGAGATGGGATATATAAAACGGAAATTCTTATACGGGGCAAGCCTTTGAAACCAGTATAGTTTCCTGTTCTTTGTATACAGTGGTATTATATCATTATTACGAAAAAAAAATATAACAGTAATAAAGAATTAAATACACCGAAAATGATACAATCGTTCGTTTTCATTCCTCGTGTCTTTTTTCACAACAGTCTTCCACACAACGCGCCAGTGTTACAGTACGGGGCGGTGACGCGACTATATTTGCATAACGGTTCTATTTGTCAACAGTTCTCATTAATGAAAAAAATAAAATACACATTTATTTACATACTTACAAATTGTCTCTCAACAGTCTCAACCGTCTCAATATCACTCACGTTATATGTTACAAATGACACACGATATTTCCCCCTCATCCCATAAGATTCATTTAACAATATTCAACATCATGAGATATATGGGCGGCGCCAGTCGTACAATAATAATTGTTATAATTTATTGTGATGCGCACATAAGACAATGATAGAACAATTCTTTTATGGAGATTATAGTTATTGTGATAATTTCATTAAGGACGAGGACCGACAAAAGAATGAAGAAATAAACGCTTCAGGTTTTTTCTTCCTATTTTTATAATCCGTGGAGGACTTGATGCGATTTTAATACGATGAGAAGATGGATTATGATAAATTTAAAACACCGGAGTAGAAAAAAGTTATAATGAAAATTATATTTTCTAGCTGATACGAAAGTAAATTTATTAAATACTAATGACAAATTGCCCCATTCTATGGTAATTAGTAATTACAAACGTAAATGTTTTCTAATAACTTTCAAGGTATTATTTTCTTACTTAGGAGGTATTTAAACATTTACAATATTAACTTTTAATATCTTAATCAACAACTTCTATACTAACTTTAGTACTTATTTTTTAATAACTTAAGTAGCCAGATCCATGGTAATTAATTTAATTAATCTTGATATTAAATAATGAAGATAAAAGTAACGAAATAAATAAATTAAAGAGAATTAAGTTATTTAAAAAAAAAAAATGGTATTAACATTTTTAAACAATTATATACTTACAACATTATTTTTTTAAATTCATGACATATTAGAGATAAGATTAAAAATATCGAATTATATTGTTCTAAATTGTACCAATTTTGTAAATAGTAGAATTTAATTCGATGAAAAGTCGTATTTTAACAGTAGCAAATGTTTTTGGTTTCTGTGGTTGTCAAGACCTGTGAGAAATTTCGATCGTTTATAAAACAGTCGGATACAGTGCTTCTATTCTCAGGGAAAACATTTGTTATATCAACAGTTTCTAACCATTATTTCAGCAGTGAAGTTTGTCTTTATGAGATTCAATTACGCACATTAGATTGTTTACCCTGAAAGTAATGTTAGCTTAATCAATTTGAAAAAAGGCACTTGATATCCAAATAATAAAATTAATAATGTTTGATAAATTTTATTGTATATTAAAGTAATATAAAAAAAGCAGTACAGTGCATGTCAGTGTACATTTACGTTAAACGAATGTAAGTATACTTTTCAATTCTCAGGTTTCTAAAATGTCAGAATTCTAAGGTTTATTATTTAGGTTTATTTAATATTAATATGTTATATTCACTGTTATCATTAAAATGAAATTGTTATGTATACACAATATTTAATATAATATAAACATTCATACGTACACTAAATTCTAAATGGTAAATATTAAAATTAAACTGTATGCTGTTGGTTCATTGCTTGCGTATGATTTCTTTAGTTTAAAAACTTTTTTGAATTCTTGGAAATGTATTTTTCATTAATATTTTATTTATATTATACAATGTATCGTAGAGAACTATTTTTTGACATTTTAGAATTATTTGTTCAATGAGTATTTTAAAAATAGCAGTACACAAATTAATTTTTTAGTGCGGCCAGGCATAGTTAAGAACTAAAATCGTAAAACATGGTTTTTTTGCAAAAACAAAGTAAACAAGAATAATCATTAATCATTGATTATAATTTATAACTTATAAATATCAGAATTAGTCTTTTTAGTATTTTGATCACAAGTAAACAATAAAGGAATACGATTGTAAACATTTTCTTTTTTATGCATCTTGAGTATACTCAATAGTTGTATAGATAAATAGTACTAATTATTAGTACCATAATATATAAGTTAGGTACTGTTAGTGCTTCCAACGTAACTACGTAAGCCTTACAAACGAGTAAATGACAATGATAGCTAACGAATAGAAGGTAATTAATAAATAATTTATGTTTAGTATAACGTAAAAATTAAAGTTTACAGTGGTGCGGAGCTCTTAAATATTGTAATTATCTATTTTAGTATTATATTGTTATATAATTTCGGTTTTATAAGATGATTTTATAATACTCGTGATTATGAAAAACGTAAATGTATAACTGTACAAGTCACTCACCTTACCCATAATTGAATAATATTCAAAAGTGGACTTTTCATCACTGAGGTTTTTGAATTACAGTGTGGCGCTACTGTAGCGTACCGCGGAGGCACAGAAGAGAAAAAAACCGTTCATTTTTCTTGTTATGTGTATTGTGTGTAACATACACATTGTTGTCTGTCTAATGTTCACTCAAGTTAATATAATAACTACGTAATACAAAGAACACGAGCGTCGAAATTTTCTCGCCGTGGTTTCCAGCAGTACGCACCTAATGTCAAAAACGTTTTTTTTTCAATAATAATAAAAAAAAAAAATAATGCAAATAAATCAGAAAATTATAAGGGTCGGGGGAGGGAGAGGCTCGTTTTATTGACAATACTACGCATACGTCATCTATTACATAAATGCTGTTGTTTGGGGCGTTATTGAAATATTTTCAAGTTATATTTGCACAGCGATAACTTTGATTTAATGGCATTTAACGTCCTTATACCAAACGCAATATAATATTAATAAACACAATAATAACTCATTGAAATACATAAATATATTTTTATAGTAAATGCCAATAAACGATTTTTATTATTTGTTTATGAATGATTTTTTTTTTTATTATTGCCCTTTGGCTTCTCTTAGGGAGGTCTTAGAGTTCGTATTTTATTTTTATCCAGTAATCTTCCTTGATTTATTTACAACAGAACGGTTCTATAAATTAGTACACTTCTATTCAGCGTCCGGTAAAACATTATTCGAGCGTTTACTTTGCTTTTACTTTACAACGTCGTATTTTAATTTTAATTATTTAAAATTTAAATTCCACTATATTCCGATGAAATGTCTACCTACAATCTACCTAGCCCGGTAATGGCTTTAATACTTTCAGACGCTTCGTTAATTCAAGATTATTATAATTTCTTGCAATTAAAACGTTTTCGGGATTAACCGTTCCAAAGAATATAATATAATATAAACGTATATATTATTTATTTTGTTTAACTGATAAGTACGTCTTGTCGTCAAGGCACCGGTCGCGATGCAGTGTTAGTCGGTATCTGACCATTCTGACCAAACACCGTATACCTACAGAGTATATTGTACTTGTACGGACGTAATAACAGTATTGTTACGCGTTATTTGTCCCTCTTACTACACTTTCGTTCGTTTGATTAAAAATTCGTTTTCGGTCTTTTCGTCGTCGTGCATCGACTGTACAGCGGTCTTGCTGAAATGTGTACACCCGCGATCGCAGAAACGGTGTTGAGAGCTCTCGGCGGTGTCGGGATGTCGTCGGAGCTGCGACGCGCGTGCGCGAGACACGTGAGCTGCGCCCAAAACAGCAGCAGCGACGAGCAGCGGCCCTTGCGCGTGACCGTGATCGAGGGCCAGGGCACGGGGCCGGTGGTGTGCGCGGCCGTCAGGAAAATCTTCAGGGCGGCCGGCGTGCCGGTGGAATGGGACTATCAGACGCTGAGCGTGCACCGGGACCACAAGACCAACCGGATGACAGTCAACCCCGAACTGCTGAGTTCGGCCATCGAAACGGGACTCGTGCTCCGCGCCCAGGACTCGACGGCTGGACAGAACGAATCGCTGTCGTCGGCCTCGTTGGCGCTCAACAAGGCGCTCAACGCGTCCGTCGGCGTGCGCAGGTTCGTGTCGGCGGTCGGGTACCAGCCCTACGGCCCAATCAACATGATCAACATCCGCGACAACGTGAGCGGCGAATACTCGGAAATCGAGCACCTGGTCGCCCCGGGTAATTAAATGATGCCCTCGTGTCATGATCTTATGATATTATATATTATTTTATTCGCGATCGTACTCATATCGCGGGTTTCTCTGGACCGGTCACAATTGTCATAGATATAGATGTGTATAATTATAGGTATACGTGGATATGTGGATAGTAGTGGGTATATGCATTTCTTAATACGCCCACGCCTCCTCTCGCGGCTATAAATCGTAAATATGACACTTAAACCTCGCAATTGCAGCTTACCCGCT
This sequence comes from Rhopalosiphum maidis, assembly GCF_003676215.2. Taxonomy (NCBI): domain Eukaryota; kingdom Metazoa; phylum Arthropoda; class Insecta; order Hemiptera; family Aphididae; genus Rhopalosiphum; species Rhopalosiphum maidis. The sequence goes on from NC_040878.1 coordinate 42,615,951, forward strand.
ACAGACAACCCTCTAAATAATTTTGTCAAACATTATGTGTATTTCATAAATCACGAAGTAGGATAACCAGGATTTTCAAATTTATATTTTCGATCAGAGTACATACGTTTAAATTATTATAAATATATTTTTGTAGTTAATATATGTAGGTTATATATGATAAATTTATTTAATTTAAACTAGTATAGGTTTTTTTAAATAAATTCAGTTACAAGATAGATTATTCCTCACGTTTTTCGAAGTAAAAATTTGTTTTATTTTCACTGCGCTCCGCTTATATTTACTTTAACTTTACTAAGTCTATTTTTTCTATAACTATATAGAACTATAGAAACAGCACGATAAAATACATATACGATTAATGTTAATTTATATCATCGTCTTGACATCTTCATTTCCATTTGTACTACCGTTTGGTAGTCATAAACTCATAAATAATAAGAAATAACGGTGTTTATGTATAAACTATCCCGTTAGACATAACTTTTGGTTGAAAATAATTTTCCCAAAAGGTGCAGGTGGGTCCATCAGTGTTAAAACTTTGTTATGAGGTATGAAAAATTGGATGTTTCTGAGACGTGGGTTTGGATAAAATGTAATAGAACGATCCGATGAGAGAAATGAATAATAGTCCTTAAATAAGTACATGAAAACGTATTAATCATTGAAAATATCAAAAACAGAATCGTAATGGTCACGTCTGCTGGTATACAATATTATGATATCGTGTCACTTAAAATCAATAATGCTTGTGAATAAACCACGAATAACCATTATTTTATAAATATTATCATATTAAGTTGGCACTCATTATCTAAATTATTAAGCTTAACTATAAATAATGACGAAATAGCGATTAATAAAAGTTAAAAATAAATAAATAATTTATAATATTTATTGTGGAATAATCCATAATCTTAATAACGGTGCAGATTTTTATTATGTTTGTGATGGCTATTAGATTTTATTCATTTTTTTTTCTTTAAAGATTGAGATTGATTGTTTTTATGCGATACGTCTTAATCGCAGTTTTTGATGAAAAATAACGTTCAATAAATATCTTTTGTGATTTTGATTGGTTCAACTATATTATTTTTTTATACATGGAACTTCTTACTTTCGACAGCTTTTTGTAATAAAAATACATTTTAAAGATGTACGTTTTGAGATTAAGTTGAATTGTGTACGAGGGACTTTTATTATTCATATTGAGTAAAAAATTATTATTTTGCTTTTTTTTTGTAACGATTTCATTTTTTCGTTATCAAGAAGTAGAATACAACAATAAATTTCTATTCACGCAAAAGGAACAAAAGTTTTTGAAAATATTGCTTTAGCATTAAAAATTAACGAGAGTTTTATTTTATAAGTTTGTTTTACTTTAATTTATAATTGGGATACCCTAGAGATATAATTTAGGTTTAGTTTTAAATGAACGGTGAAAACACTTGTAACAGAAGATAGCGCGATTAAAGAGTGTCCCCTATCCTATAGCAATCGTTTACCGTCAGTGACAAAGTTTAATAAATAACTCAATTCTTAAACGTTGTACATTTGTGTTTTTCTAATTCATAATTTACTGTAATCATAGTCATCATTGCGTGTTATTAAGTATAAAATATTTAAAATGTATTTATGACGGGCAAATTAAACCTACAGACGTCGCGGTCGATGTTTTACGCCGAATTCATTCGATTTATGTATCATAACTTATAATGAGTTATAACATACGGCCACCAAATACTGTCTAAGGCGTGGCTTAGTGTAGAAGTATTTTATTATAAACAATATATTAATCTGTAGCGTTATTTTTTGTATATATAGAAAACGCATATAGTATAACACAAAAAACGCACGTCGACGTATATTTATATAATATAATATACGCAGTCTTAAACATATTTACGATTCAAATTTTTCACATTTATTTTAATAATATTGTACGTTGAAAAAATATAGATTTACATATTTATTGTCGAATTCGGTGCGTGAACGCAAATCGTACAGTAATCTGCGTCTCCGCTATATGCACACAAATGACGTTTTTAGACAGGGCGTTTTTCGGATTTACATAACCTTTACCGTATCTAGTGAGGGGAAAATATACATAAATAAATTATATTTTTTTAAACTGGTTTATAATGCCTCGCTAACATTAAAATGTGAACGCGTGTTAAGATCACCAAGGTCATTGAATTGGTGATAAAATACTAAGCTTTTAGTTCAATATTGTTTCATTATAAAATCACAAACGTGTATTTTTAATACAATATAAACAACATATTATAGGGGTGCGTTTCATAAATAAAATCTATTAATGGTCAACTTCAGAGAAGAAGACACCAATATCATATTATACCACGATAGAGTGCATTAATGGACATAATGTGGCATAAAGTCAAAATATGTTTTAAAATCCATTCGTATCAAACTGACCAATTAAATACAAAACAAACTGTACATTTTGTGTATGTTTATTTTAATGTTTTATCAAAACGTTTAAAATTAAAAAATAACTCAACGTTAATAATTTAACTTTCGCATGTTCTGTGATTTCTCACGAAATCTGTAGATATCCACACGTATAGTATTATACGTTTGAATTTTTATAATGTACAATGTATTAATGTGAAAATCTATAATGTAATTTATAATGAAAAACACACTTACAAACTTTGATTTAATTAATTTTTTACTAATTATAATAATTTAGGCTGAACGTAGATTAAATAAAAAAAATTTAATTATTAAAAGCTTATTTTTATATTCTTAATTTATTCACTAATGCACGTTGAAAACCACTTCCTCCCTACAACAAGTCGTACTTAATTTACTGCATAAAAACGTAATTTAATTCTAGAAGTATTTAAAATAATGTTTTTTTTTTTTTTAAATTATGAAATTATGTGACCAACGGACTAAATATTTTATCGTTACTATTGACATTACAGACAACATTATAGTATTAACAGATTAAAATTCAGGTTCTATATTTTATGATTACTTACAGTCAATGTTAGTATAAAAATATAATTTTTAATCTATTTTATATATACGCATTTTGTTCGTATGTGTTACAAATGTTTCTCGAACCATCGTAATGATATGTATATTAGACCATGGGTATAATATATATATACACATTATGTAGCATTAGTGAACAGTGAACATGGCACGAAATATACGACGGTTTATGTGGTTAGACTTATTCTTGTAATCACGGTACGTTGCATTCGGTAACCCCCCCGACTAAAAGATACTCGTGTAAGCGTGAAGGGTCGTCGTCAGCAGAGACACGCGAAACAGTTGGTTTCCTGTTGAAGGTAGGGGGGGGGTCGTGAACATCAATGAAAACCCACGCGGGGTAGTACTCATAAATATATAATATTTTTTAATGTACAATATAGTTGGGTTTGCGCCGGTGTAAATTGTATAAAGGGCGCGACGAAATAGCAATGAACGGCCGTGGTGATGGCGGTTCGGTGAGACGTGTTATATAACGATGATAAATATATAAATATTATATAGGTAGGTTATTATAATATGCATATGACAACGACGGTCTCATCAGTCATCACGTATCCGTTATTCGTCACGTATAGAGTTGAATTATATTATTTAAAGGAGCACACAACACAAAAAAACATTTTTCTTCAAATTATTAAATGTCAAATCGATTCTATATTGGAACTATTAAAAAAGATTTGGTCAAAATCCAACATGAAAGATTTAAGGAGATTTGAGGTATTTTGAATAGCTGCGTGACGTCAACGGGTCGGGTTCGCCATATAATATTGCTTCTAATATGTATTATATATATATATATATATAAAACACATCACGTGCGTTCGACAAAAATTCGAAAATATATTATAAAGATAATATTATGTAAGCTAGTGTATGAAACGAGCGGTTTTTACGCGCATAAGGTAGGTAATTGTGGTGAGCTCTACTCTATGAGGTCACGCGACTTTTTTCGGCGTTCCCCATAAATTGTTGAACAATTCCAGTAGAACCTATGCCGTTTTTCATAAAACGAAACAGTCTTTAAATCTTTTTAAAACTTTTTATTGGCGTTTTGTAATCTCATTCGATTACAATATTAATCATGACACCGCGGTAACCGCGTGTATGGTATAAGGCGCGACGATATTGACGATATGCGATACGCACGGCTATTGTATCTATATAGAGTAATATAATATCGTATATCACGCAGGCGTCGTGCAATCCATCAAGACGGTGTCAAGGAAAGACTCGTTGGCCGTGGCCGAGGTGGCGTTCGAATACGCCATTAAGCACGGCCACTTCCGGATCACGACGCTTCACAAGACGAACGTGATGCGGCTGTCGGACGGGTTGTTCGTGAAGGCCTGCCGCGAGATGAGCGCCTGCTACCCAGAAGTGGAGTACAGAGAGGAGAAGCTGGACTCGTTCTGCCTGCACGCGACCACCAATCCTGGCCGGTACGACGTGCTGCTCACGACCAGCCTGTACGGCGCGTTCGTCAGCGCGGTGTGCGGCACCATGTCGGGCGGACTGGCCACCGTGCCGGCAGCCGCGTACGGCCCGAAGGCGGCCGTGTTCAGCACCGTCAGCGACTACGGCTATAGCAACCACTGCCGTAGCGAAGACGATTGCATTGTCGTCCGAATGCCCTACGAACGGGAACCGATCGTCAACCCGACGGGCATGATCAGAGCGGCTGCGTGGATGTTGGATCACGCTGGCATGGTGGTCGTCGGGCGGCGCATTGCGGGGGCCCTAGAAACCGCGATCCGGCAAGGCGTCCGCACCTTGGACATGGGTGGCGACGCGTCCTGCGCGCAATTCACCGATGCCGTTATCGATAACCTGGAGTGCCCGATTCCCAGTGACGGTGACGGTGGCGGCGGCGGCGGCGAAAAGTGCTGCCACACGTCGTCGTAAATCATATAACACGACTACGCACCGCTGACCTTTGCGAATGGTTATCGGAAGAATAGCAAAACGTTTCGTTTCCGCCAAAACTCATCAGTAACGATCCTCATATTGTGTTTTTTCGTCTTTTATAAATCTCTTTCCGTGCGATCGCTTCATTACCAATGACTTGTGGCTAAGATGATGATATCACTTTCATCAAAAACATTAAATGTCTCATAATATTATGTATTATAATGGCTTTTGTGATTCTTTTTTCTTCGTCGTACACTCATCGAACGTTTAATGCGACCAATCTGATTTTCTTCGTGTTGTGCCTTGCCTTTCGATAATCGTGACGCATACATGTCCGTTAATGTTGATGGCAACTCGAAGATATAAAACATTAAATAAAAAGCTTAAAGGTTAATTAAAGTTCAACGAATCGATAAGAAACAAAATTGTTATTCAAAATATATTTATAAAAAAACGTGTTAATATAATTAATTTTTTCGTAAAATAATTATTAAATTAGTAATTAATTGTGGTGTCCGGTAGGGATGAGGCACCTAAATATTATCATTCAATTATTATTATTATATTACGCATGGCTACCTCATAAAATATTTGTTAATAAATAACAAAATACATATTTCAATGTCCCTATTTTATTTGTCGAATCTAATAATCTATAGTTTAGATTTTATTTATAATAGTAGCGTTAGAAACTATATTTTTTTTTCTTTAATAGAATAAATTAACGTCAGCTAATACTTTCTCTGATTTTTAATTTCTTAAGTGGTTAAGTCTAAAGTAGTGGCCGGAAAACTTTAACTTAGACAAAGCAAATGCCAAATAGTGCAGTATTGTTAGTACATACGGCGTACATTTATACAAACTTAAAATTTAACAATGTGTATTTATCAATTATGTCAGCGGTTCTGATAAGACTAACTACGTCTGACTATAAAACAAACTACTTCTCTTGGCTGCTTGACCAAATAACCGAACCTACAGAACAACCCTAGAATCTACAAAGATATTGATTTTATTTCACGACATGAGTGGTTAGAGTGTAAATAATAATAATTAAACAATAGTATTTTCATTACTCAATACACGTAAACAAATATTATTTAATAACAGATAATTTTTACAACTGTCACGGACTGAACAGAATAAACAACAACTGTATATCTGTATAGCTGAAACGGTTAAATTATCTTTGGTTTTTTAATATATATTGTTATACTTAGATGCTCCTGAATCATATTTTACATTTTGTAATTAGTTTTTAATAGTTAATAATATAATATTATTATGCTTTTGAATTTACTTGTATTATATAATGTATTATACATGTAGATAATATGTAGTATTATGCATCAGAATGTATGGGTACTTCATATATAATATATATAATTATTAATAATCAAGAACAAAACATATGTGATATTACGTATTTATTGACAATTGAAATGTCATCTATTTAATGCAACGTTATTGCCGGGTTATTCTATATGACAGCCACAATTTCACAATAAATAACAATAATTGTATATAAACATTAAACATCCTTTGATGTTCATCAAAATACTTACAATGTTTGGGTCGGCAGTGTTATGAACCAAAATACAAATGGTACAGTGACTCACCTCTTGTTCATTGCATTTTACAAAACATTATTATTTTTAAACTTGATATATGAATTTGTTTTATTTTTACAAGAAATCCACATATTAAATGGGTAACTGTGCATCTTATATTGATGTGTCATAAGGTGTGCATCTAATCCTCTGGAAAAATAAGTCATAAGTCGTCGGACAGGAGTTAATCGACTCATTTTGCCACCATATAAGCATAAAAATAGGTATATCTACTTATAAACTATCAAAAAGATGAAAACGCGTAAATGGGTCAAATATCGGACGACGGAGACTGAAGGGGCGTAACCGTTTTCCGCAAAAATGACCCTGGCTCATTATCACTATGATTATTTTCCGCCAAAGGTTAATTTCGATTTTTGCCTAAAAAAATTAATAAATTATTTTAGATATTTTTAGAGAACCTCTTATATCCTGAGTTATTTACTATTATTTTTTTTATTGAAAAATCAAACATTAATTACGGATTAGATATTATGATTAGTTACAGATTGATTAACCTAACTTTTGTAAGCTTATGCAGATTGTGGTGAAGATAAAGAGTTATTATGATTACTACTAGGTTATTATTATTATTTCTTAGCAGCGTTATCCGCGGATAATTGACGGGTTATTGTTCACTATCAGTCTGAACCTAACCGTTGTAACCAGTGTCTAAAATAACGTTAACGAAAATATTAAAAAATTGTTTATAATGTCAGAGAATATTGAAGTGATATTAAGTAACTGTGGAAATATTATGTGAATATACAACAATTTTAAATTCATCCATGCGTATATAATATACATCTAAAAATGGCGTCACTCGGTGGAGGTGCTACAATAAACAGTACGTTGCTAAGATGTTAATTTAATGTTTTTTAATTTTTGTTTTTTCAACAAAAATAATTAGGAGTATATATGATATAGTCGATATAGATAATAATTTATTAACAATATCTGTGATACACGGTGAGGCGCGTACATCGTAATCATTACTATTAGACGAATTTAAATTCAGAAGTTCTCAAAAAATATATTAAAAAATGTATTAAATTTTTTTTTGGCGTAAATCGGAGTATAACCATTTGACGGAAAACGGTTATGATGATAACAAACGAAGGTCTTTTTGACGGAAAACAATAACTCTCGATTGGAGACGGAGACAAAATAAAATATAATGATAAAATATTTTTAAAAAAACACTCCGATTTACATATTACAGAACTTTTTTTTTATATCATACTACCGCCTAATATGAATAAAAAATAAATTCCATAGTTTCATAATAGATTATCAATGTTCAAGTTATGAACAAGTATTATGTTGTTTCTTATTAATTTTAATGAAATGATTCACGTATGTATTTTACTGCAAATTAAACTGCGTAACATTACTATATATTCCCCAAGAAAATTAATTAAGGAATAATTAAATAATGTGTATTAAAAATGTTATGAAGAAGAGAATGTTCATAATGTTCAAATTAATAAATTAGTCCAACTTGATTGCACTTTTCAATATGATTATTTTCAACTGTTCCAAACATGCTTTGTCCGTTATAAGCAATAATGCCTTTCGGCAACAGACTCATAACAATAGTTAGGTATGTCTATTCACCCACAACATAATATAATTTCACATTCTAGTATATTATCGTAAATAGGGGGATTTTTTAAATCTGTTAATAAACGTGTCTACACCACATCCCCCGCCATATGAAAAAAAAATCAACTCAACTACCGAATAAACGCTAGTATATGTATAATATACACAAATAAAAACACCCTCCCCCCATTACGAGACCTAACTAAAAACGTTTTTAATATATATTATACATTACATCGGTCAATATGACAGGGTGGGATTTTATATTATACGTTCTTATACAATAGGTTAATAGGTGCATCACGTGCTGTATACAATCATATATAGGTACTATTTCATATTTGGTTATAAATATGTATGTATGTATGTATGTTTTTCCCTCTTCCTTCCGATTTATAAAACAGTTTGTGAAGATGATAACAATAATAATAATCTAACCGTACGATACCGACTAATGGACCGTGTAATATTGTGTTTCATATTGTATGATAATTTTTGTATGTACATATATATTATACTTATACCTACTGTACAGCCATATTATATAATGCGTATTATAGAATTCGCGTGTTTGGCGCCCACAACCGTGAACCGTATAATGGAGCTCTTTTTTCTTTTTTCTTCTCTTTTCGAGCGATGAGAGACACCGTAGGTATACTTGCAGTATTAATCTAGAGGGTCGGCGAGCGAGTGAAGTGGAGCATAATGGGGCTATAATGATGATGCTGTGGTTATATGTGCTATATGATGACGCCAAAGAAGCTATAAAAAAGAGTTCATCCACTCCAAAATTCCCGAAAAGATTATAATTTGAAAAAATATAAAAATACTTAAAAAAATATATTTAAACATTAAAGTCGTTCACTACTTGTACCTATAACTACTTTCAACTTAAAACAATGACACAATAATAATATATACCTATATATATGTAAATTATTCTCGTGTTATAGTTTTGAATTTAGTTTCATGATTCCGATTTAGACTTGTTATGCATAAAATATTACTGTAGTCTATACATAATAGTTTTAATATTCCTAATTAAGATTTATAAAATTGCATTATAATTTACAGCCCACGATTAAATCTTACAGTTGTGAGACTGTCAGTGAATTTATTTTGATGACAATTCGCTTGCTTTACTGTGATTGTCTTCAGGCAATATTAAATATAAATATAAATATTCAACATCTGGTGTTCCATAATACTGTGATACATTTAGTTGCAAAGTGTAATAATTTTTATTTTATGTCTACAATATCGTGAAAACTAGAAATAAAAAAAACCACACATTACCTATACGAGCACTCAAACACTCAGTTGTCCATAAATGATTTAATATAATTATATTTCAAACTATTTACGAGTTTATTATTAAATATAAATTATAAATATAAGTGTTATAAGTTTATACGTTTATAATCAATTATTAATGTTGTGTTGACTGAAATTCATTATTTTTCCTTATAAATTTATTCATAACTTACTAAAAGAGTAATCATAGTTGCACAAACAACGCTTATTAAAATACTGGCTGTTATACATTATATAGTATATTATATATGTATTTGTATAAACATATAGTAGTACAAGGTTTAATTCTACAAGACGTTTACAACAATAATATGATGTGTACAGTATACAACTATGACACATAATATTGTAATAATATAGTATAACCGACAGAGAGTAGACCAGAAAATATGATTTGGTTAATAGTTTTTTTATCGGACAACGAGTTTGACGATGGACCGACATAATTGGGTCGAGCATGTTAAAAGCGTTTTTTACGATTAAGACGGAGAACATACTACATAGGACTTGGGTATGCCTAAAACTTAAACGCGTGAGCGTGTGGGTGTGTGGGTGTTTAGCTATGTGCGAGAGGTGAGTATATATATTTTGTTTTTATTTCTTCAGTAACGAGAACGTGCGTAAGTCTTGTCCAGCCGGGCGAATCGTATTTATGCACTACGCGCCTTTATTCGATTTTTCTGCAGCCCCACCCTCCGCTGACCTATACGGGTCTCGCCCGTCGCCATTATTATGTATGTTAACCGTTGATTGTCGACGTCGACCGCGTGCCACGATCTAATAATATTACGTAATTCGATTTAACATTATTTTGTACTGTTATGTAATTACGAGTCTATTCGTTACACATACGCGTATAACATAATAAATAATAATATAATATAATAGGTAAGTATATTGAAACAAACGACGTCGTTTCGTCTCAGCGACAATGGTGATAATAATAATAATAATAATAATAACAATAATAATAATAATAACTACAAAATAATAATAGGTTTCCGATCGTAGTTATTGTAATTAACTGGTAGGTATACGAGAGTTGAATACATGCGCCAATTTCCTTTGGTGAAACGGATCAAAATGTAATTTTAAAATCCCGTCGCTCGTTCAAAATATACTAATCAAAATCCTTGTCGAATGCTTTAAACTTTCAACTTCTCGGGTATGTCGCGTAAATTTCCGGTCATTCGGGCGTACAGTTATAACGTGTGTGACGAGCGCGAGACAATAATGTTCGTATTATTTTGCCTTTGCAGGAATCTGGAATTTATGTCAATTATATTTGTTTTCTAACCGAACGTTTCTCGTTCAATTCAATTTCAACTGATGCACGCTAACACGTCGATACAGCTCCTTTGATGTTCCTTTTCCGGCTACAGATAGTGTCATGCCCATTTAATCGGCACACATGTTCAACATTATACATTTATAAAACAACATGTTAATGTATATAAATGTATTCTATATGCAACAAATGCTTGCACATTTTTAGTTTTTACTTTTATCAAGTCTCATAGTTTTAACATTATAACAACATGATAATATACATATTATATACAACTGTACAGTGTCGCTCAGACGGGTTAGCAAGTAATACAACTGTATATGTGCACTCGAAAGGGGGTGGGTGTAAATAACTGATGTAACATAAAGCTAAATATGTATACTGAAATAATTAATTTTTTCAGACTAAGTATGTGAACAGAAATGCTGTCGAGAGAAGCAAAAACATTTGTTTACATATATATCAACGTAAAAAGGGGGGAGGGTGGGTGGTTGTACTTTTGTCAACTGCTAGTGCAATTCCAGTCTGTGGCGTCACTAGTAATATAATATGTACTTGTGAGCTGTGACCTACTGTTATAATATAATATTATAAAATATACATACGACGAAATGGTTTCAAACATTCAAGATTGGTTCTTATGTACAAATATATAATTTATTTTCAAATAAGCCGCATATGTTTAATTTCCTGCGCTAATAAAATCACGATATTCTTTGAAGTTATAATATGCTGTAAACGACAGTACTCTTAAACATTACGCAAAGTTAAACTCGGAACTCGACTTCAAAGTACTAAAGTAGTCATTAACAAAAACAACATCAATAGTGTGTAATAAATTCTAAAGATTAATGAGACAATAATATAATTACTACAATTGCCCTATAGGATGTAGGATCTAGGAAGTGTAAACTAATACCGATTCAAATAATAGTATATATTTATTTATCGATTAAAAAAAAAATTGTTTATTTAACTACACATATTATTCAAATAGGTACCTAAATAATATAATGTACTCGATGAATATAAATAAGATTTAATACTACATAGTAAACAACTTGTATAGGTAGGTAGTAGGCACTATATACATTAAAATAATTCGTGTGAATAATAATATAAAATAAATGATTATGTTTACTTTGTTTTATAAAGTCGGCTATCAATAGTGTTTTGTACGAAACAATTAAATTAATTATATGCATAGTTAAATATATATAATAAATAATTACGGTAATAAATAATATAGTAATTTAGTATTCATTATTCCAATAATGAGGCAGGAACCGCGTGGTTCTTTTTGATAATTATATGCAATTTCGAATTTTGGAGTGTATATATTATTAATTATAATTTATTACTATACCAGTTTGATATAAAATTTATCTCATACCTAGGTAAAGTAAAAACAAATTCTAAGTTATCCAAAATAAATAGAAGGTATAACCTAGAAGGTATCCTCTACTAACTATGTACAAAATCGATAGAATAATTTCTGACTATTTATATACTTAAGTACTATACAATACCTGAATATAATATTCACGTGTAGTGATAAATACGTATACTGTATAATAATATAAGATCTGTGTTATTTCGTTTATCGCGTATCATTCAAATTGTTCAGATGTAAATAATTTGTTGGGAGATTTCAAATTGAAACTTGGCGTACTTTATAGTTAATACTACCTAATGTATAAACATATTATGTACCTATATACAGCGATATACGTTTTATTACACCTTGTATATAAATTATTAATTTCATTCTACTTTATATACGCGTGTAATTTTCTTGTATAATGTTCGGAGGCGGCGGACTAATAGAATCCCGCCATGAACAATAATTATTATCGTCTCAACAACTATACTGTACTATAGCGATTATATCGTCGTCATGGAAATTATTATCACTGCTAAAATATAACAGAATCCGACTTATCATATAAGAAAACTAAATACAAACGTTTATAGAAAATTTATTGCGTCCGTTTTAAATTCAAAATTTTAACGAACACAGAAACGAGATGAACACCGACGAGTACAAGTACACCGGTGCAGACAGCCAGTGCATCGACCAGATTACCAGGTTGCTGTACAAGGTAAAGGACCCGGTACACTTGTCCAACGTGCACGACTGGGTGGTGAAATTGACGACCGGTGAGCCGAACAGCTGCAAGACGGACTACTTGCGTCTGCTCGAATACGCGTTGAAAAGCGACGACGGCCAAAATGGCGTCCGAGAACCGTTCACCAGTCCTCCGCCAGACGATTTGCTGGACAACCCAAAAGGTAGGCGGTCGTCGGCGGTCATCACGAACGTCGTCGGTGGTCACGAGAGCGAGAGAACTGCGGCCGGTGGTAGTTGCGGCGGCGTCGACACTCCGGAAGACGACTGGCCATCAGCGACGGCTATTGACGGATTGCCCGACGACGCGTTGGCCGATCTGCTGTGCCAGACCGACAGCAACACGACGTCGGTGCAGAAGTTCGTGGCGGCCGCGGGTCCGTTGACGTGCGACGGCGGTGCGCTGATGAGCAGCGTGGCCGGCGAGTGTCTGGGCAAATTCGGCAGGACCGCCGGAGCCGTGTTCGACGAACGAACCCAAAAACTTTGCGACGCCCTGGCCAAGGAACAGGTCGATCTGATGCTCCGGTACCGGACGAACGCGCAGCGCATGATCACCCGCGCTCAGATACTTCAGGATCACGTGCGCGAACTGATGCCGACGTTCCAGTACAACGAGTACGTGAAAAATCCCGACGGGCACCTGACCAAGGTGTTGCGGGCGAAATGATCGAAACGGCCGGACCGGATGCGGACGTGGCGCCGGCGTCGGATGGAGATGACGTCGACGACGCCGCAATGCAACAGAAGAAGATGATGTGCGCGCTCCAGTGGCTGCGGGCCGAAGTGGAGCGAGCTGACTGCGAGAACGTGAGACTCGTCGAGCGGTACGACGCTGTCGTGGCGGCCATCGTGGTGGCCAGCAACAAGAAAATTGCCAACGATTGTCGGGCTAAAGCACGAAAGCTCGAAGTACAAACAGAACTCAGCGAGGTCCGCAAAGAGTCCACGAAGCAAGAGGCGTTGATCGACTGCTACATCGGTAAAATGAGTCTATAGCTAAATAACCTATACCACGTGCTTGTCTGGGGCCTAATTGACCATCGATGACGTTTTCTGGTTACTGTTGATGACCAGAGTATCGGCAAACGGTTCGCGGACGCCAGCTCGGTCGTTGTCGCTTTTTAACGGTACTCGAGCAAATGCAAGTAGTCCGCGTCTCGCCACTGTTCGGCTCACCACACGTAATGAAAGAAAAAACCATGTTTAACTATTTTATTAGTTTTTTTTTATTTTATTTTACTGATGACGGTTCAAAGTTTTACTAAATGTATTTTAACTGGTCAAAAAAATTGGCAAAAGACTATCTTTTTTTACAAAGGAAAATCGTTAAAAGAAGACATTAACATATGGATTATTGTTAGCTACTATTTCCTGTTACGGTTCTATACGTAAGCGTATGATTACACTAAATTACTAACAAACAAAAATGTTAAAATTTATTTTCGCTACAGTTAATATTTAAACGAAAATATATGTAGGCGTTCTTGTTACTGTCTTTTCATACCTGTGCGTGTATCCCGTGAGTAGGTTTCGTTTTTTTTTTTTTACTCCATTTCTATCACTTCGATGAGAGGGTGTATAGTAGCAGCAAAAACAGTATATTTCGACTATATACAATTTGCATATAAATATGTTAGTAGCATGTCAAACTGATTCCCTCGCTGCAGTCTCATATAATTCAAAAAATTCAAAAACAAACTCATACTATGAACTTACAATATAGGTGGTATCTAACTGAAATGTACAACGGTTTTTATTATGACTTTCGATAAGCATAATGCCCGTCAAAATAAAATATTACAATTTATTACAATACATGCAATTAACTTAAGTTTCGTGTCGTAAACCATATCGTTGCAATAATATTATGACGTACGTTGTACGTATGCCACATATATTGTGTTTATTTTTTGTGATAATATGTTTTCCATTCATAGCCTTACCACCGGTACAAAATACACATTTAATGTGTGTGTGTGTGTGTGCATGTGCTGATACTTACGGTCCGCACACAACTAAACGTATTATGTCTATTGTTATGTGTTTGGTGCTTTGCCTTTTGCGGGGTTAAAATAAATGCATGTGTTTCTTTTTCAGAACACTAAAATATACACGAATCGTACAAGCGGAATATTTGTATTCAACTTATTATTTATTAGTATACAGTACAATATAATATAGTCTATACTATATTATAGTTTAGGTAGGTAGCTGCATGGTATACATAATATAATATTCGTTTGCGTCCGCCCCAGCCGTCAAAACGATAATAATTGCAGTCTACCGGTTAGCGTGGAACGTATCATTTCATCGCACTCGCGGGAGTCTTATTATAAATTGTACATATTATATACATAGACGGCGCGTTTATGTACCCATATATAGGTGTACGCCTACGATAGCTGGGATACCGCACGAATACGCACCGAACCGTTCGTATATTATGTGCTTGCCATAATGTCATCCATCCAAGAATAAGGATACAAATCGTAACCTTTGAACTGTGCAGTATGCTTATTATAATATTATGTAACACTAACAGAATACAATCGTCCCTAGGGGGCAGGCGGTTATTTGTCGTAAGCCTCTGGCGTCTACGGCTGTAGAAAATGTGACCTGTGTAATAATATAATATGCAGAATAATGTAAATGACAGCTGCTGGATATGTGTATATCTATATCACAGAGATATAATATAGTCTGGACATTAGTGTGTCTTCTTGTTGTCACGTAATTCGGTTTGTCGTATATACCGGATGTTTTAATCCTAATTAAACGATCCTAATAGGTACAGCGGTATCATCGTCTATATTCCTGGTCGACAATTAAATTTATAAATCAATATTATGTGTAATTTCATGATTGATAACAATAACCACGGATACGTAGGTGCATATTTAAATATGAGAAAAAACGTTTAAAGTAATATAACACTGATATTTTGAACTTAAAAACTTTTGAAGATTGAAGTTTGTATAACGTATCTCACTGACTAAAAAATGTAAATTCTAAAAGTTTGACTAGGTACTCACAAACTCACAACTCACTAAACGGCATTATTAAAATAAGTATTAAAAAGTCCTTTTTTCTCCGTAAACAAATGAACAGACAACCCGGAAGCCCTTTTAAAGTTGTGAGATATATATATATATATATATATAGATATACATATAATACACACACACACACACACACACACACACACACACACACACATGCATACGCAGGATTTACGGCGAACTATCGCATTTATAAATTAAGAAAAAAAACAAACGATTGTGTTTATCTAAAATATTCATTTTACGCTCGCACTATGTCAAGTCAGGACTCAAAACAATATGTAAACATCACTACGGGGTTTCGCAAGTATTAAAGTTATTTACTTGTTTTTCAATCGAATGTCACGTTTCAAATTATTCCGTTTTATAATATACTTATATAGTCCCGTGCAACGCCTGGTAATATTTTATTTTACCCAGTCGCATGTACACAACTTTAAAATTAGCAAACCATGTAGAAGGGGACAAAGAGGAGTGTAAGAAAACTGTTGCATTATAAAAGCATAACAAAATTCTAGTTACTATATTATATATAATGTATATAATATAAATACATTTGTTTATTATTTATTAATCATAAAATAAATAAAAATGTTTAACATTTCAACCCAATTGTATACATATATAATCAAAATTGAATTAACATTTAAAAACGGTATAAACACCCCACCTGATAATAAGCAATAAGTATTACTATACAGTATTTATAACTATTGATTGCCATTTTTTTTTTTATTTTAGTTCCAAATTAATTCAAACAGTAAAGCCATTTAAGTACCTACATAATTTATATTATATATCTAGAAGTAAACGCCAAACAGTATGGTCAAATAACATTATAATAAAAGTTACCACCTATGTACAAAATCCAGTATCAAAAATTAATTTGAAATCAATTTATTGTAATGACAGCCGTGTATAACAAATAATAGTAACATGCCTATTTGTTATAATATTAAACTACTAAATATGTTGAGGCGAGTAATATATTACAGGTTTTTGTGCACACTACACCAATTAGAAGTTTTTCAATTCCAACTGTACTAAATAAGGCGCAGAGATGTAGGTTTATTTGAAAAATAGAGTATTCAATTATAATAGCTTAATAGAATTTCGTTTTAATTAATTATTGCCCGTATTACTCTGCATATAACTATATATATAAATATATAAATACAACTATACATTTTAATTTTTAGACAAAATCCATAAAATGTTCGTTTTAGTCTTTATTTTTTAACTTGAAAAATAATTTTTCGTTCTTGCGCGAGTAGACATATAAAAATGTCATTTTTATATAAAAATTTAATAATATAATATATATTATATCGAATAGAGGTATTTCATTGATTTTGACGTTATAGTATGACTGCAAGGAGTGGATGGATATACAATTTATGTGACCTATAAAAAGAGGATTATTTGTATAGGTACAAAATCTTGCTGGTCACTACTATCAAATCGAATATATTGAACATTCGTACATAAGCATTTCACCACAAGATCGGCCACCTAAACTTTAACATTATTTCAATTTATTGACGTAAAAAATATATTTTATATTTTCATATGCTGCAATACTAGTGATCGGAGGAGATTATACATTTCTAATATTAGATATTTGCATTGATCAGCATTGAAAATAATGTCGGTGACAATCAATGATTCAAATATATTTTACATTAGTGTGTGAATACGGTTGTATTATTCACATTACGTATGGGGTCTTAGTGTAATTTATAATCGGCTTTTGAAAAATCGACATACATAGGATAAGTATATACATTATTATAGGTTTATGTATTGTATAACCATAACTAACTGCAGCATGTACTTGAATCAACCCCATTTGCGTGACAAACACGGCGTGATTCATTTTACAAACACAAAACCGATGAGCTAAAAGAATCATTAAGATAATGTTTTTATGAATATTTTATTTTTGACAAAAGATTTGGTTTAGCGAGATCGGTTCCTTCTCCGTTTGAAGTTATATAAAAACGAATCGTCACCGTTGCATCGCAATAATTTTTAAAGTACCTTAAATAATGCTTTATTTCTTTTCTATGAAAAAAAAAATACCGTTGCGCGTACTATGTATTACTTCGTCAATCGACCCGGTATATTGTCATATTATTTTTAATATATTTTCAGCAAACAACAGAATTTTGATCATCAGTATTCCATCTCTTAGTGAACAGCGGGGTAGTTATATTTTCACATTCTGTGTACGATAAACCTAATACCATTACATACAATTTTTAGGTATACGTCAAATTTGATTAAAAAAAAAAGTACACCCGTTTCGGTCGTTATGGATGTTATCCACACCCGCTGACTAGTCACAGTACGGTATAATATTATGTATATATAAATAAAAATATTGTAAAAGCACGCCCATGCATGTGTGTACGGTTCATTTGAAAATATAAACTACAACATTCGAAAATGTGAAACTTTTATTGTGTATATATTACAAAATTATGTCAACCGTAATGCATTATAATAATAACGTTGTGCATATTTTTTTGGTATAGACCAGCGACTCTTAAACTTTTGAGCACGCGGACCCTTGATGAAAGATTTTTTCAAAACCCAGACGACCCCCATCTTATTTTCTTTCAAATAACCTATATTATTGTACAATATTTTTAATAAATCTCGTGTTTAATAAAGATTAGATAAGCTTTACGAGAAAAAATTGTTGCGATAACTCGAGTATAAAACTATAATATATTTATATTAAATTACTTTTAACTCTTAAGCTTAATTATACCTGTAACTGAAATTGCATTATTTCACACGTATGTTATGACGTGACCATGGCCGGATCACCAATAGCTTAGCGGACCCCTGGCACGAGTCTCACGACCCCCCCCCCTATACCGTTGCCAGGGGGTCGTGAACTACAGTTTAAGAGCCACCGGCATATCTCCATAACAATATCATCGCGCTATAGATGGCTTTCGACGACCGAGAGACACACCCTGTATATACTACTAGACGTACGCGCGGTCGTGTTAGACATTATCATCAACGTAATATTTTATACACCACATATTATATACCTACGATGATATACTAATAATAATAATATTATATTATAATGATATGGTCTGCACACACACGTCCAATACGTCGGTACCCACCATGGTTATAATAATACCGTAAAACATTGTAGTCGGTTCCCCTCTTCTAAAAATCTGTGCACGACGCGCGTTGCATTCGTATTGTGCGGGACCTGCTGCTGCGTCCGCCCGGGATTGACAGTGCGAACACGTTGTTCGGTGTATGCGGATGATGCGCGCGCGCATAGTACACACACCGCGTCGGTATACCAAACGTAACATGTCATTACTGTAATAATATTATTATATTCTCGTTATTACTATTTTCTGCAGTCACCAGTGCGCGTCTTCTCGGCATTTCACGTCCAGTGTGTTGCATAAAAAATAAATTTTTGTAAGATGTAGATCCGAATCGAATCGACTCGATAGTGTGAATGATATATAGGTATAGTTGCCAGTGTGACCGATGTGACGCGTCGGATTTTTAACTAACTCGAGATTTTGAAAAATTTGGTTCGATGAAATTTTCCACCGGTGGTCGCAAGGACTCGTACTCCCTGGACAGACACAGGTACGTAAATAATTACACGACTCTGGCCTTTGGCATGATAGCTGGCAGCAAACTAAGCGGATCATCTTTCGCAGAAGACGAAACGTGTGCTCGACGACGTACATAAATAATATTATATACCTCACTATAATATTATACATAATATAATTTAATTATAACACGCGTTTTATATTACGTGACAATCTTCGCCATTCCGTGAATACTAAACGCTTATCATGTACATGAAATATAATTTATATTTTTTCAACCAGCTACAAAAGCTTCTCTATGTTTTAAAGAGTATTTATAATTTTTTTTTTTGTAGGTAATAAAGCGTTTTAAAAAAATTATGATGCGACGAAAAGTATTGTTTCTATATTTAAACCTTTGTATTTTTTTTTTTGAATGTATAGTCTCATTTTACACGTTTTATTAAATAACGTACTTACGTGCCAATATTATATAATATAATATACTATATGTACTGGGTGATTCTTTTAAATATTAATTATTTCAAAATCTATTAATCTTTTTGTAAATATTTTTCTTATATAATTTCCAGACGAGATAAAATAACATTTTTCTAAAAACAATTTTAATTTTCATTATTTTTATCGTTATATTTTTTTAAGTTTCTTACTTTTTTGAATGACAATGTATAGTTTTAGTTTCATATTCTAAAGTATAATATTTTTTGAAGTATTTCAAAATAAAAATAAAAATTCGAACGAGGTTAGGTTACTTAACGAGTTTTTAAATTATACATAAGTATTTAAAGTTTAGGTTAGCCGGTTAGCGGAGTTAAAAGGTACGGCATACCCAGCAAAATGTTAGTCTACTACAACTCCGCTTACCTAAACTTTATATACTTATAATTATAACCTAAAAACTACTCGTCCGAATTTAGATTTTTATCTATCGAAATACTCCAAAAAATATTCTACTTCAGAATATGAAACTAAAAATATATATATTGTCATTCAAAAAAGTAAATAATTCAATAACGATAAAAAATATTAATTTTTTTTTAAAGATGTTGTTTTATTTTGACTGGAAATTATGTATGATAAATATTAACAAAAATGCTAATAGATTCTGAAATAATGAATATTCAGTGATTCAAAAACCGCCTCATATATAATAGTGTAATATTATCATAGCCCAAGATTGTAAAATTAAATTAACGCTAAAGTTACGATTTTAAAATACAAAATATATAAGCTGTTCGACGAAACGAATTAATTAAAAAACTATGATACATGTAGTTATAAATAAGTAATAACCAGTAACACATATTAGCACTGAAAACTTGAAAATCTCAAAATAAGTAAAACAAAATTTGAAATTTGACTTTTAATTAATACTATATATTTTTAACATTTTTAACATATATTACTAATTTTTTAGCATTCTAAATTAAGATCTAAAAAACATGAATTCAGTATTATAGAATAAAAGCATTTTTTTTTGTTTAAAAGTTCCATACTTAAATGTATAAAGTAATTGTGTTAACTGTTAGATATATATTAATACAAGTTTAATATTATATAATAATTTATATAAGTACAATATTGATATTAAATTTCATATTTAAATGATCTGTGTAATGAACATTCAATCTTGAAAATAATACAATGGTTTTATATGGTATAAAATTATCATTTTAATAAAATATAATTTAAGAAACATATAAAAATACCTATTGGCTATTAAACATATATTGGAATTTAATATATTTTTAAATATAATTGTTTGAATTTCGAACTTTGAAAAGTACCCAAACATAAATACACTTTTTATATTTTAAATTATTTATATTTGAATTATATTATTTTAAGTATACTGTTATTATTATTAAAATACTATATAAGCTCAATTGTATAGCAATATAAAGGGAAGTTCAAATTAAAACATTACATAGTTGAATTAGTTATTCAATTTATTTTATTTTATATTAATTTGAATTTATAATATCATTAGTATTTGCATAACTTGAATACATACAGTATGATACTATACTTTAAGTTATTTATATTATTATACGAAAATTAATTATACAAAAACTATATAATATTAAATATTTCAGTTTTACTTCAATTTATTTACTGAAATTATCTCGAAAGTTTTTGTTCATGACAATTTATCGTAGTGTGATATGTACCGTGATGTTTTAGACTCCCATTATGTATATAACATTCTCATTTGACTTCGTAACCATTTTTCTCCCAGGAACGTCAGCCTTTTTAATGTTTTGCATTTATCTCGGCGTTCTGTGTATAAGCACGAACAATTCTGTCGAAACTTCAACAACCAACTTTGTTCTCCGTGTAAACGTCTATACAAGCTATGCACGTAAATCTTCTGGTTTAGCAGTCTTTTTTCCTCAAAAAAATGACATTTTAATAATTGCTATTATGGCGGAAAAAACGACGCGTGAGAAGGGTGTTAAGAAAAACCCTTGCCGAGTGACTGTATTGGATTGACCGAGTCGTTAAATCGGATCGTTAAAAATTAAAACCAACCCGTCCAAATCGCTTGTGTAAACGAATGATAAATATAATTCCGATTTAGGTACGCTTTTTTAGTTTAGCAGTACTTTTAATAATAAAAAAAAATAACACAAATAAAGTACACACGTAAACAGTTTTATAATATATTATATAACACTTATACCTGTATATATCGATATTACGAGGTAATATAAGTATATTATACGCCTGCGCCAAAGTTAAACTAACATTATACTCGTATTTTATATCTACCTTTTATAAACACCTTGGCGCTTATACAACCGCAGCGTGCATTTATTACTTACAATACTATACATTACTTATTATATGTATAACCTCGAACGTAGTGATTTCGACGGGATTTGCGTTTGCGCCAATCGTCATTGGTGCAGCCTATAGCGGCTATAGCCATAATACGTATTGTAACCGGACCTCAGATCATTACATCGCGATGCGGTCGAGCAAAAGACATAATCGCGGTCGATTTATTTCCGCGCCAAAACAACAATAATTGTCATAAATAAAAATAAACGTATCTATATTGTAGTAACATTGATTGTACTTACCTGTTAGGCGATAATATTATATATATATAGTATATTGGTGTATTACTTGTAATGCAACACGCAGCGATGTGTTATTGTGAAGCGGATTGATGTAAAAGAACTAACCTTTACCAAAAAATTAAATTAAAAATATTACATTTACCACGTGTGCTGGACTGAAACTTTTGTTCATTTCTCCGCCCGATTTTACGTCTCACACGGTATAATACATTATAATATCCATGTAATTTTATGTAGATCTATTAAACGCCGTTCGCCCACGTTCGTAACGCGAACGACCCTCAAGAAAAAAGACTATACAGAAAAAACTATTTAAAAAAAAATCAACCCTCGTGAGTGATACGTATATTGTGTACGGTACTCGCGATTGTGTTATGTTGATTGACGGATGTGATGCAGTGATAATAATATTACTATCGTTTATTCCCGTATTAGATGTATATACATATAAATACGATATAATATAATGATATCACGTATAGCGGATTATGATAAATAAATATAAAATAGTAATAATAATAATCGTTCTGAAATCGCGGCGGCGTATGAAATTCGACCGGTTGCTCTCAGCTGTTCCATAATAATATAGTTAAAGTGATTACGATTTATAATAATATAATATATATCATTATCTGATTTAACCGGTGCGCCCGTGATATAATAATTATATTACACTCGGTGCAGCGTGTAAGCATGACGTCACAATAATCGTTTCTCGCGCTTCGTACCCTCCCTCCATACGTACAGAGCACATATCATATTATATATTTATGTATGGGTACGCAGTCGAAGGGTGGCGGCGATGACGCTAATCGCCTTTACATGCCTTCCCTTATTTGAATATAAATATAAAAATATTTATCTCGACCGAACTAAACTGGAGAATCCGCGCGTCGTGCAAACGTACAACAGGTGTGCGGCATAACATTGACGTAGCTAAGTATAACTGTGTGCACAGTGTGCACAATATCCACCGCCAAACGAGCATAAATATATTGATAACAATTGTAATTTAATTTATATGTTTTTATTAATATCCAACATAACAGTGCTTGTCCGAATACGAAATATAATATAATAATAACCAATAATGATATAACATTATAATAATATATACGCGTACTCCTTTCGCCTTTTCTCCGCCTTTTTATATGACGATTATGATGTATTTTATTATATATTATTATTTATGTATACATAACCACTACTATCGCTACGGTTGTTGCGTTGTAATGCCGTACGGACCGAATAATATGATAATTGATATAAATATTACATCATATTTTGTACACTTTGTATATATTTTGGGTATATATAGGTACATAATATATTTAATATTTTTAGTAAGTGGATATACATTTATTTTCTACGAAAATCGACTCTTCTTGGCGTTACACCACCTCGTCTCGCCGTAATAATATGCATATTATATCCGAATTCGTGCGCATGTATATTCTAAAGCCAGTACATATATATACGAGTAAATATAGATCCGTATGCTAGGCGCTCAAATAATATTAAATTGAATTTATATCTACACCATTATTTCGCACATGCAGGAAAGTATTAAACGAACCGCTGACCTCGGTAAAAATTATCATAATACTAATAATTCGCCCAGTGTAATCCGCGCCGACGGTGACAACCGTCGATTTCCGATAGCCTTCGTCGTTTCCTGTGTATACCCCGCGCTTTATAACACTATTATCGTTATGATTATTATTATTATCATACCTATACATATATATATATATATATATAAATAATATATACTTGGTTCTCGGGGAAGTGTATATCCTTATTCGTTTTGTCTTTCTTCCACCGCCGCACCGTAATCGTCTGTTCATATATAGTATATTTTATATTGTTTGGATGGGCGGTGAGGGCGACGGCCACCTGTCATGTTCCGGTTTAAAATATCAATTTCCCCCGTAATTAATATTCCGTATTCGCTCCCTCATCACGTCCGCCCCGCTCTCTTTATCACTTTCCCTAGCTTCTGCTCTTTCGTCTCGTTAACGAATAGTCGTGGGAAGTATCTGCGTCACCCCAAGTCACGTCGTGTGTCACGCGAATCTGCTGTGCTGTTGCTGAACGACCGTTGTCGACTGTATTGACGCAGTTTAATTTTTGAGACGCCAAAAACAATCAATTTTTGGAAGATAACAATGATGATAATAATATAATAATTGTATGTGAAGTATGGATGACGTGTTCAGTTGACAGGTAAGAAAGTAGAAGTCTACAAGACGAATACCAAAGAGATTGATACCAGACCGGTGACCCGAGAAAGATTGGAACATTCAAAAACAATTCTTAGACCGTTGATTTATATAGTATAAATAATTGTCTCTATTTTGAAAACGGTAATATTATATTGTAGTTTTTAACAGTTTCTTGACGTTGATATACTTCATGAAATATTTCGAGATAGTTTCCTGCAACCCTAGAAACCACAAGTCCAAAATAATCAAATTAATGTCAAATGTATAGCTGAATGTCTGAATCTAAAATAAAAATAAATAATTATAATGAAATCTGACGGCCAATATCAAACTGCACCGCGCGAACGGCTGGAATGAAACACGTTTCGTATATTTCCTGGGTACACCGGAGGTAATAATATTGCAGTTGTTAATAAAGTTACGGGCTGCAGCTAACCCATAACGCCTCAGCAGTCGACCGTTAAGGTGTACAACGAACGAAGAAGGTATTAAATATGTATATTATTATTACGTGTTTCTACCATCTCATAATTATCATTATTTATTATCGTCGTTGTTATTATTATTACTTTTAAACATTTCTGCCGCGCACGCGCTGAACCGACTCCGTCCAATAAGAAACGGCCGCCGTCACGCTCAACATGCGCCCGGCTAATCCCTCCGGCTCCGGATGTCCGTATTGGTGACGGGTTCACGCCAAGTAATATCCCAGTCGTCTCGAAACAATAAAACCTTATTACGGTCTGCAGTCACGTGTGTGTGTGTTTGCGTATACCGATGTGTACAGTTTAAGTATTAGGTATGTTATATACTATAATACAATATAATATAGTACTGTATTATTATTTTCATTACATACGTCGGCGGCAGTTGGCGCGACGGGGGCGTTATTACAAATTACTATTATTTTAATGCAACGGGTAAATCCGTTTTTTACGTACGTATTAGTGTATACAGCGGCCACGACGGCAGTAACGATATTACGCCTTGGCGCTGGTCGCAATGACGGTGGTTACGAAAATAAAAATCTAAAGCCGGCGGATGCGTTCGGATCACTAGCGGACACGGGCCGGGTGACACGTGCGACCCCGGTACATAATATAATATCATCGTATGGTCCGAGTTGACATAAATTATTGTTACGTGCCTACATCCGAACATTGAATGCCATAATAACACGCAGGTCAAAATACCTTTTTACGCAGTGCAAACCGTGTTAAAACAGTGTACGTGGACGGTGAGATTAAGCGAGCACGTCATACGCGCGACTGTCAATGACGTGCGTCGGATCTTTCGGGCGGTTTTTGTAAATTGTATTTTACGATTTCGTTTTACAAGGACATTTCGAAAATCCCAGTCGACAAGACCGACGAGAAGTCTGACGGTTTTCCTCTTTTTTTTTTCATTTATACTCTGTTCGCTTTCCCAGAGTTTCCTGTACGACTAGGCTCAGCATATACGACGTGACGTCGGAAACCTTATCTACGCGTTTATAATATAGGCAATAGCTGCTAACGGTTACCGCTCCACGAGCGTGAAACGTCCAGTCGACTGTGCGTGGCACGGCACATCTAAAGATCTTTCAAGAACACACATCCACAAATAACGCTATATTATACTTATACTAATAATAATATGGATTTGATGATGATAATAATAATAGTAATAATGTTTTGTTATGTGCATGTGTCCCCGCGCGTCTGCTCAGTGATGAAAAATTCTTCCTATATTTCAAATCGAATTCTCCCGGCAATAATATCGATCGATCGTTCGTCGGAGCTGTATTATAATATTGTTTAGTGTATACCTATACCTATGCCGCGTATCATAGTTCTGAGTGCGTCGAACCCGCGAACAATGGATGTACCGGCACTCTGCCGTGGCAGCATAAGACCTCAGCAGAATATTTCCTCTCTTCACGCGCGCGAGCATTGTGTATACGTATACAGCATACACTATACACACCACTCACACTACCTCACTGATGCATTATATATATATATGAACAGTAGTTTTTAATTAATCAATCTGGCTTATCTTCGTCGCTAATAATTAGCCTCGGGACCGATGACACCTATAGTTGAAATCGCAGTCGCACGATTTACACATACGCAGGAGATAGACGATGAAGATGCGCGGCGACTGCAATGGCTATCGACTGAAAAAAATGCAATTAACCATCTCGAGTTCGAAAACCGACCTCGGCCAAAAGGTCAAACTTGACAAAGATAATGTATGTATTTTTTTTTTCGAAATTTACTGCACATCGTATTACATATTATACTGAAATACCTGTACGGCTGTACATGTAATAAAGGCGCAAGACGTTTCGATTTTTTATGGCTTATTTCCTATTTCGGTGTTAGTTCTATATAAACTATTATTATTATTATTGTTTGAACCCTAAACTGATACTTTTTTTGTGATCCTAACAGAAACTCCTGCAATGAAATCCGATCTTAGTTTTCCATTTTCGAATTAAACCATGAGTTGCTTTATAGGTAATGATTAATTTTTAACGTAAAGCATATATGTCACCGATTGATTTATATTTTTATTTCGAATCTATGTGATTTATGTTGGGAAAAAATACCAAACTAATAACATACAACTTCGTATTATTTATGAAGTATGATCACACACTATTCTTTCAAGGAGATTTAGTGCCTGCCTAGTTTGTCGTGTTATGTCCCAGGTTTGAGTGGGCGTCGTGTTATATAGTAAATACAAAATGATGCAAAAATACACAATAAGTAGGTATGTTATATACACTACAGTCTTTTATACTCTCGCTATTACCTATATATATATTGTATAGTGATTGGAAAAAAACCATCGCAATAATTCATCTAAACCTTAAATGTAATAAAAATCAAAATATGCTGACATGATGAATGAATACGTTATAACTCGCCAATCTATTTGGTCGAACGATAATTATGTAGTACACAAACTTAGCGTACACACGATACCGTAAATATTTATTATAATATTATTATAGTGGTGGATCAGAGCCCTAGTGTAATTAACAATAATATACAACTAGTTATAGATAACTCAATAATACCTAATACTAGTCGGTTCTTGGTTAAAACGGTCGAGTGACTTTATCATGATGAATGTAAAGAAAAAATAATGCCATTTCTGCAGATGTACGTTGACGACGTAGGCGTTAATACGCTAAGCAGTTGTAATGGTGATGGTCTGGCATCTGCAAGCAACAATAAAATATATCGGGCACAGTCAGTTTAATTATTATTTACGATCGGTCCGGGCACGTACGTATATATATATGTATGAAACATTATGTCAGTGGCGTATATATACTGCAGCAGCTAGCTGCTACGGCGGTCGTGCGGTCAATTGCTAAACTCCGTTGACGATAAAAAATAATTAGTTATACGTATATAATATCTATAATATACGTGTAAGACGCGTCTAAGCACGCTGCTATACGCATTTAACGAAGTAAAATCGACCGTGACGATATTGTATTTAATAATAATGTGGATATCGAGTGGTTTATATACGGTGTTGTTCTCGATATTTATTATATTATGTATTTAGATGTATATAGGTATACAAGCGCGTATACATCATGTATGTATAACTTATATTTTATGCTATACTCTAAAATATATATGTATTATATTATACATGTATTCATATATAGGTAGTTGTATACGTGCGGTCCTCACGTCTTTAATAGTCCTAAACCGATTTTCGTTTAACCTCGAAAACCTATTGTGCGGCATTTTGAGGACGCGTGTGTGCGGGTTCTCAAGGAAAACTCTGACCGATTGTGTGCGGTTTCCATGGAGAGGATTCATTGTGTGTCTCGTTTACGAGACGTGTTTGCCTCTGACAGACGTAAACGAGCGTTTGTCCTTCGTGATGCTGTGAGTTTTCGGGTTCACCGAGATCTGCGGTGAAAATCGCTCAAGCCACTGTTTGTTTGGCTCACCCTTTGCCCTCAGACAGTTGTTGTCGTTATTAAGGTCATCGGAGATTAAGCAACATACATTATTATGTTCTATTCGAGTCATACTGTCTTTACTCTGAGGCAAAATGGGATTATGAAAACGCCCGCGTGGGTAAATTAATAATGTATAATATCGCATCACGCTGTCGTTATTTTATAAGTAATTGTATACGGTTATAACTGCAAAATCTTACATATTAGCTAGTAAAATGTGTATACCTATATATGCCGTACACGTGTTATTTGAATTAATTATTAGCACATACGCATGATGGTGGGCAGAAACACAACAAAATATTCTAATATTTTACCACATTATTCCCGCAGCAAACGGATCTATGCGCGAATTATAATAATAATCTATAATACATGTGTAGTATTTATCTATTACACATATTTTGTTATTATGTCCTTATTTGTAAACATCATAGATATGAATTACCTATTTCCTCTCTATTCGCATGCTCACACTATCTCTTTCGTTTTCGATCACGTAATGTCTACACATTATTGGTACGTAATAATATTATGAAGTGAAACGCGAAAAGTATTCAACGCCTGACATTTTATCATCTAATACGTCGTCAGATGATATTGTATTGATATATTACATTGCGTTATTTTTATGACTATAATATTGAAGAGAAAAAGATTCAGAAGGAAAAGGTCATTTTACCTGAAATTTCTTATATGGCAAGTGACGGATCATTTTTTTTATAAATAGCTACAGGGGTCTGATTGTATATATACTATATATAGTACTTGGTACATTTTTTAGTTTTGACCACCTAATAGAAAAATGTTTTACATTTATTCTACCATGTATAGAGAGTATAGAGACATAGAGTTTACCAAGAAGATTTGACACATTTCAGTTTACAATTATTATCAAATATTCGTTGGATATACACCGTTATACCCTTATTCAACATATTATATATGTATACACATTTCATTCCATATTCCATTTTTATTTATTTTTCATCTATCGAGCATCTATAGTATCTGTGACAATTGTCACCACGCACACATAAATATTATATCACAAAGTACAAAGTCTGCAGGCATATAGTAACTCCGTAATATTATACGTTTGCGAAGTTTAGATCCCAGAGATAAGCATTTACATACAAATGCGATGTGTGTAAATAGGGTAAACCCGCATGGAGTATAATGAATTAAACGGACTATAAACTATACCACAGTAAATTATAATATTATGATGATGGCTCGCACTTTTATATTTGTTTAACACTTTATACAATTGATGAGTGTTTAATCGATTAAACACGGCGTACGAAAATCTCCCACGATATCTATGGCTAATCGTATATTATTATATTCAAAATACTGTAAAATACAAGTGTTATTATATCCGGTAATGTACGGCAACAATACTGAAATTGTATTATGTGTGTATGTGCGCGGTATAGAAGAAGCGCGTGTCATGGGAAAATTTGATCTTATTTTTTTTCGTTTAAAGATTAAAAAAAAATATTAAATAAAAAAAACACCGTGTATATGTTTGTTTAAAATTACGTAGTTTACCGTTTTTCTTATTTATTATTTTTATTTAAGTGCCAAGAATATATATATATATATATATATATTATATATGTTTGTAGATATATTTAGTTTATATGTGTATACGGAATAAATGAATTGAAACACAGAGAACATGTTGTCTTTGCACGCTCG
This sequence comes from Rhopalosiphum maidis, assembly GCF_003676215.2. NCBI lineage: Eukaryota > Metazoa > Arthropoda > Insecta > Hemiptera > Aphididae > Rhopalosiphum > Rhopalosiphum maidis. The sequence goes on from NC_040878.1 coordinate 42,646,492, forward strand.
GACATGGTTTCCTAATGGAACACCTTTGTTGTAGGTCAACTTATAATACGCAATACAATGCAATTTATGTACCTACGAGTTTTTTTCTCTTTTTTTTTATTTTATTTTCATTTTGCCTTGTTTTCGAATGCGATCGAGGTACAACTAGTATTTTCGCATCGTTACGTTGCGCAATGTGCATATAGTATAGGTAGTTAATATATAATGAGTGAATAGCATGCGTTCGTTCTTTCTGGAATTAGTGTAAGATGATGCGCAGATAAAATGTCTACGAGCGGTTCGCAGACTAATAAATAACACCTAGTGGCATGGAGTTGCTTTCGTACAAGCCGAAAATTATGGAGATACTTTGCGATTTTTGTCAGCACGATGTATAATATTTCAAAACAAAAGTTTAGCCATAAATAATATCCAAATATGGGTTCTATTCGGCTAGCAGCCGTTTCGAGGATATTTTATTTCCATTTTTTTTTTAACATTTTATAGTACCAAGACATCACGACCTAGGAATTAAGGCATGTTATTGAATATTCAGACGTCTTTTCGAATCGTAGCATGTCCATATAGATATCGTAACCGAATTCATTTTTATAACCTTCGTTATATTACCAATAGATCCTATATATAAGTGTAATATTGTATACAGATCATATTATACCCCTTCATTGTTATGGCTGTCATATTCCAACAAAAACCCCATATATAAACCGATATCTAGCTAATGCGTTTCAAAATATGTGCGTGAGACAAAATAATGAATAATGGTTTTTATGACGTGATAAGACAATAACATGTATGTATTTAATATTATATATACATATAATTTATATATAACTATAAAAATACTTAAATTGAATTATCTAAATAACATGTCTCCCCACCCCGGCAATGAGTTAATTTTTCATATTTCGGATAAAAATAAAATGGTATCAAACATCTTGGGAATTATATAGTTAAATGGTTTTATTTTTTATAAATACTAAATAGTAAACCAACTAAACCCTATTATATCATATATCATAATTAAAATAATATTCCATAATATATAACATACGTATGAGATTGTAATTATAAATTGCATAATAATATAAAATATTATTATATTATACGTTTTAATTTGTTTATTAAATTTAATATTAACGTTGCTTTTAACTATTTACAGGCGGCAGCAATCTGATGGACAGCTTTATTGTCAGCACGTCAGGACTTGTGCCACTACTGGACATCATAAAGCCAAAGTAAGTAATTTATCTAAGATGTTTTATTACCTAGATATCTATATAATATATTAGGAAAAAATGAAAAATATTCCTAAATGTCTAAATGATGGATAGCATGAAAGCAAAAATTGCTTTCGTAACGTTTATTAAACTTCACTTCCACAGTGGCAGAGTTAATTTAATTTATAAACACTACATTCGTTATTCAATATGTACTAAGTATACACTGGTCCAATATACACTTAATAATACCAACATTATTTGTTTAGTTTATTAGTGATACAACAATTTGTTTTGCTTTTTATGCATAATTCAGTTATCCGGGATTTGAATATTATAATGAAACTTTTTATTCTTTTGTTTTCGTGTTGTAATAATTTATCTTGGCCCTTGGGTAGTTTTAAATGAACTCTAGTTCTTATATAAATACATATATATATATATATATATACGTACAACAAATGTCACCTCAATGCTTAATAAATTTTGTCTCGGTTACGCGTTAGGGATTAAATAGTATTTTATTTTTTGCATAGTAGAAGCAGTTTTCACAAAACTCCATAAACCAACAACCTTATCTAGCTTTGTTAAATTATTTTATATAAGAATATGAAAAATATATTATATCAGGTATAAGAAATACAAAATAAAAATACTGTCGATCTCTGGCTGTGATGGATAATATACATTTTACTTATAATTTATATAGTAATATCATATACAATTAATTAATTCGACATTGCGTATTTAAAATGTGTGTACTTTTCTTGTGACAAATGTTTAGGAACCATTGTAACTAAAATATTGTTGTCATGCAGACCAAAAAATTGTCATTTTAAAAATTAATTAGAGTGGTGGTGTAAGATTTTCGAACATCAAAAGGGGCGATGAATAAAAAAAGTTAGGAAAACACTGGTCTTATCGACACTATACACATGGACGAAACGTATTTTAATATGTTTGCTTAGACCTGCCTATACAATAGCTCATAGTAATCAATAATCATAGTCGTGACCAACTACCTTAGTTAGATTTTACATAACCTAGAGATTTGACAAATTTACCTTTTGCAGTATACAAAAATAATATTTGTAATAATTAAAAAAAAAACATCTTTGAATGAAGAAAAACCGGTCAAAAAAATGGAGTAAAATAATAAAATATTAAAATATTATTGTAAATTATAAAAAAAAACTGAAGTGGTTTTTTTTTGTGCTCCTGCATCTAACAATCACCGTACAAAGCCAAGTTTGAAAACAAGAGTTCCACTTGAAGTGTAAACGTAATCCTTAGGTACTTAGTGTAAAGTAGAAACTACGAACACGATGAAAAAGATTCACTAAACATATAGGGGAACAAATTTCTAGAGAGATTATAAAAATGAGAATGACGACCTTTTAAAACAACGGGCTGTGGATGATCTGAAGAATTGAAAAAAAAAAATTAAAAAATGTTACTGACAATGAGGGATTACAATTCAATGTCTATGCGGCAATATATCAATATTGTGCACGTTTACTGCAGTGGATAGAGACAAAGGCGAACACTCTCATCTATCCAGTGAAATAGTTGTTTAAAATCACTAGCTCTGAGATAACATAAATACGTATTGTTATACTTGAGTTATGGTCATTTGTATGTGTCATATTTAGATACTAATTATAATAATCGATTCGTCGTGCATACAAATCAAACTGTTCAGTGGAAATTACGTCGTTCACAAAAAATAACACCTAAAATAATTGTCCGAGAAAATCCGCCATACGGAATTACGTGATGTTCCAGAGTTTCACGCCGAGGGGAGGATGTCACTGGACGCATATATTATCCAATTTGCGCGGATTCGGGTCTCGTTTGTAAAATATACAGCGTAATAATATAATATTATACTTTCGTACATTATACGATGACATAATAACGCACGCATTGTTACGATATTATTAAATCTCCGGTGAACACAATAATAATATTATGATAATAACAAATCAATATAGGTACATGATATTGAATCCAAGCCTGATCCTTCGCGATCGTCGAAGCCACGTGCCCCGCTTCACCACCACACCACAGTCGTAGTCGTCCACCGAGAGACCCATTAGCAGACTCGGCGATAATGGTGACACCGGCTGTATCGTATTTTATAATATTATATATTATTATATTATATATACCAACATATATGTACACATGTATATCACACCGCAACGAAACATAAACCCGTTTGTTTATCTGTGCGGTGGTGTACGTATTATATATAGATGGATGTCTACTCGCGGAGAGTAAATTGTGTGCGTCGGTCTTGTCGTACAACGGTCGTTTGTCGCCCGCCCGCCAATGGATTTATGCGACTAGATAGTATCAAAGAGGATATGGAGTTGTATAATACGTATATGTGTGTAGCGACAGAAAAGTGAAAAAGAATACGTAAAATAAAATAACATAATAAGCGCGTCCCATGTGTGTGTTGTTGTTGTAGTTGGAGGTAAAACAGAGATGTCACCGTCGTGTGGTGTGTAGGTATTGTATGTGTTTGTGTGTACAGAGTGATTCACCAACTGCGCTCATCCCCATTTTTCTTATAACAATTCATATTATACTTGAATTCTGATTTTTTCGAATTATCAAGTCTACTTAAAAACTATACTTAAATTCTTGATATTTTTTGTATCACTTAATGAGTATCCGGAGGAACAAGCTCACAAACGTTTGTTTTTCAAATGAAAGAACCACCCATTTTTACAGAAAATTATTTGATAGATTATTTTTTTTGAAAATTTTCATTTACTTAATTTAAAATAACTAATTTTTCAATTATATCAAATAATTAGGACAATATTTTTTAAAAATGGTTTTAATAAAATATAAAATAGAAGTAATGTAAAAATAATGTATACCTAGAATTTATTATACTTGGACTATTTTTTTTTATAAATTATAAATATAAATTACTAAGATATTAAAATGCAATATCTTCTAAAGCCATTATCGTGGACTTATCATTTTAAAGATATAATGTTAAATATCTCAAAATCAACTTGTTCAAATTTGAATTGTAATACATCAAAATATTCAGAAAAATTATCTGCTAAATAATTTACAGTAAAAAGAGAGTTTTTATTAGAAAAACGAAATTTTTATTGCCACAAAATACTCTTTAAGTAATCAGTAATAATAAAAATATATCAAGAAATTGAAAATATGGTCTTTAAGTAAATATGAAAATTCCAATAAAATAAATATGAGCATTCTGTATGTATAAGCTGCTTAAATCCGTTCGATGCTCTGCAGCGGAAAACGGTGTTATTATTTGTATTACAGATGCGAGTGCGTGTGTTTCTGCACTTAAGGTTTCAGCGATGATTAAAACAAATAAAAAAAATAAAGATAAACGCGCTTCTGGGTGAAACGGATTGCGGACGTCTCGGCCAACTACTTGCTGCAGCTGAGCACAATATAATATTATTACCTAGGTTCCTATAAAGTATATATACATTATATTATTAGTATACTATACTGCAAGAGTCGTAAATACATATCTACCTCACTACCTGTATGTCAGAACGATACGGAAGTTACTTGCTCGTACATATATAAATATACAACACGCCTAAAAAATGAATTTTTTTATTGTTTAATAATCACCATTTTTTCAGTGATTTTAATTTTCATTTATACGTAATAAATAATAATAATATCTATGTAGTTATAAAAGATAAAACCAAGTGTTGACGTATCTCTACATATAATTTTTTTAAATAATATACTGTTATAAATTAAAATAACAATAAATATTGATTTTAAATATTTTCGAATATCAAGGGTAGATATAATAAATATTTCCCATCGATATATATTATATCGTTTGAATTACATCTTTTACGTTATTACTAGGGTGTGGATTTTTATGTGATAAAAAGTTCCATATAATATGTAAATATTTATGTTGTTTTTTTATTAAATATTAAAAAATCCAAACTATCTCATTTTTTCATTATATTAATATTTAAAACAAAAAATAAAATAAAAATAATTATACTATAATTCATTGTACCTATAAAAAATACTATTTTAATTTCAAAAACTATTGAATAGTATCTAGCTAATTAATAATTAGTAATTATTTCTATTTGAATAATATGTAAACATAATTTGTCACTGAAAGAATGCGAAGTAAATTTTGACTCCATTAATCTTCAAAATATTATAAATACGTAGTTCTTATAAACTCTATACCTAAATAAACAATATACTCAATATATATTACTTAAACACAAACATTTTTGAAAAATACTGCATTGCAGAAAAAAAAAGTATGTCTTACTACTATTTAGTTTTCAATTATAAATATAATAAAAATAATAATAATAAAAAGTAAAAACCTGATTTATCGTAGCAATAACAATATTTATGGATTTTTCGTAAAAATGTAATGTTAAAACTTAAAAGTACGCTTTTATTACATAAAACATTTTCCCCGAAACATTAAAAAATAAAACGAAAAACCATGTGTCTATTAGTGAATATTACGTTGAAAAATCGTCTCGCGTATTATGTACGAGTGTATTTTTTTAACGACTGCATAATTAAAATTTGTGGCTTTCGTATCAATTAACGGGCATAGTGCAAAATTTAAACACACACACACTACCGTTACAAAAACATATACACATACACAATCGTGTACACTCTCTGACGTAGTTTGAAACCAATTACCAACACTCTGTCTATAGTAAATATACATGTATAATATATATATATATATGGAGAGAGAGCTTTTATAAATAAACATACACGACGTATATTATTATATTATATTATATAGTAGTGTAGTACGAGTATACACAGAAGGTTCAGAACAGCGAGTTCGGCCATTGTCCCAATAGTGAAAACGTGACTGTCGCGGTCCACAATATTCCGTAAGGTATTGAGCCAGCATATTTTTTTTTGTCTTTCACTGTTATCTGCAATAATTTAAATACAAGATATTTTGTAAAAGTTGCAAAGCAAATATCTATTGAAAAACTTTTTCGTCGCGCTGCGCTGATGCTGCAAGTTCACCAGGCACCACAATATTTATTCATTGTGCTTTTCCAATTGTAGGTACACACAGTTGTGTATTATATCGATTATAAACTTTTACAAGAAGATTATGTGAGGCGTTATTTAATGGTTTTACAGGTATCTGGTCCACTATTTTTATATATTATTATTATTGTTATTATTTTTTTGAAAACTTATTGATGATTTTCTCGTTAATATTATACGTCGGCACTGAAACATTGTAATCACACAGTGTTTATTTGAATTATTTATTTTCGATGACTTTTGTTTCTCAACCCGCATACACAAGGGTAAGACCCCGGGGTCGACATCACGCAGGTATACTATAATAATAAATAATATTGTATAGGTACTTATGACATTATTCGGTTTATATTGAATATTTTAAAAAGTCCTTTTGCGGTTTTGTTTATGGTATCTACTTGCATTAATAAAGTTTAACACACGTATAAATAAGATAATAATCGAATCACATAAGAAATACGAATATTTATAACTTATAATATTATACAACGTGCGTAATAATATAATATTATACCTCACACGACTACACGAAACTGCTGCAGCCGGACTACGTTTGAAATAAATGAATAAATAATGGATTGCGGCGTTCATCGACAACACTATACGTCTTTGTAGCCGAACACAAGTCCACGTTCATTTACGATTATACCTAATGCCCGTGAAATAAGAAAAAAGTTTTATTGATTTATTTCATTTTTTTTTATGTCCCACATTATTGGAAAACTTGATATTCCGTACGACATACACACCGTGTCCTTGTAGGTGGTGGCTTGTTTTATTTGTTAATAATATAATAGGTATTATATTGTGTTTTTTTCCGACCGGGTTGGCGTTGGTTCATTCCGCGAAACAATATAACATAAATTAGGTAGTAAAATCGGCATCATCCGTTTCCGCCGAAAATATACATTTTCCTTTTCCCCGGCCCAGAACAGTGTACATACCTTACTACTCGAAAACAAACTTCTAGTCCGTATGTAATTTAAGCGTTTAGTCCTGTACACGAACCGAATATATTTCTAAAAAAATCAAACCGGATAGCTGTGTTCAGGCGAAACTGTGAATCATTTGCTCTATATACTATGCAGCCATATAAGGTTATCTTTGGTAAGCGATATGTACACTTGAATTATATATTAATACAATAAATGAATCTAATTAGTATTAAGTTTTTTATGTTTAAATAAGTGCAGAAGAGAATCAACTTTTCCGGGGTAACTTTGTGTCACTCCGATCCACTAATCCAAATTTTAAATACATGCTTATTAGGTGTAACTAATTAACTTATCGTTTGAAATTTGATATTTTTTATATTTTGAAAGTTTCCGAAATACATTTTATTTTGGTATAAATAATCTATATTATGTATCCCGTCATTAAAAAATTATTACAATAAAAATGCCTGTAATAATATTGTATGTAAAAATATTTTTATTTTATTTTTAAATGCTGTTTTTTAATGAAAAACTATGTTATAAATAATAATAATACTTATTTAGAAAATGAATAAGTATCTTTAAAAAAATTATCATGTTTAATTAATTGTAAATTATAAGTTGATAACTTGTATTATAATATTATACTATATAGGTATAGCGTGTTAGGACTGTGATTAAAATCATGAATACGTATATTTAATTAAATTAGAATCGCGTAATATACCACATAAACATATTCATACTTACTAATAAAGTGATAAAGATCAAAGGTTTAGTTTTTGAAAGATACTATCAAGTGATATATATTTTTATTATTCATTAGCTTTAATATTTAATATGGCTTTTATTTTATCAAAGAAATTGATGAGTATTATAAAATTCGTGTGGTCGTGAGGTATAGATATCAGATATTATCAGTATAACTACAGTGATATCAGTAGCGTAGTAGTAACTAAGTGCTCTTTTTAGCCAAAGTTAAATTATAATATATTGGGGGTAACAGCAATTACGATTGGTTATAAAAACAGAGTAAAGGTATCTATAGAATAGGGATCTATGCAGACCATATTTACCTAACTGTAATTATAACTTATATTTCTACTTAACACATTGTAATATTATTTAATATTGTATTGTACATTTTAATATAGTAATTTGTGTTTATATTATTATTTGTATCAAATTGATAAAAACATCATGATTCATAACTAGCGTATCTAATATATTAATAAAAAGAAAAACTAAATTATCAATTAGAATTTTAGTGTGAGTGGTCGAAAGAATATTACAGTAAATAAATACTTTCGATAACTTAATATTTTTTTAATTTATATTCTTATATTTTGTAAGAAATATAAAATTTAAAATATTACATTTCTAAATCTTATAAGTATCTATTTAAATAAATTATACATTATATTAATTTTTATGAATTTTAAAGTACAAATCAACATGCGAATCTTTGTGATTGTGAATAGATAGATATAAATGATATAATAGGTATCAAAATAAAACTTAAATAAATATGTTTAGTTGTTATAAGTTGTTAGTCATTCCTTTCTCCGCCCACCAATTGTACCACCTGATTTTCACTAGATAATGGATATATGTTAGAAAATAGCGGGTGGGTGGGTAAAAAAACTCTATAGCACTGTTGATCATTGTTGTAATATGATTCACGACACACCGTTGGACAATAGCTGTTACTTCTTCTAGTCGCCAATATGTATCACTCGGCTGAAAAATATTTCATAGAAGCAACGCAGTCCCGTTTAATTGATAAGTCTGTGGTCAGAACCACTATTTTTTTTTTTTGTTCTTTTATAATAAATAACAATATAATATATATATTATGGTGCTCGACCGGACAACATAATAATATATTTACGTCAACACTGAGATTTCGATTGAGCGTCGGAAATCCGGTGCAAGTATAATACATTAATACATACACAATATAATAGTATAAAATATATGTTAAGTGCTCTAGCCTCTTGCGACACGTGAGAACAGTTTCTTATGCAAATAAAACGCAGAAAACGGACAAACTGCTCTTTTATAAAACCGCTGCTTTTCGTGCACGTGAATATTACTGTATAATATAATGTAATTTAGATACATATATAATTATACTACTGTCTATAAGTCTACTTGTACATGTATGAGTACTGGATCACAACAAAATATGGGAATTCAGTGGATTCGTCAACAATTTCGGTTTTTGCGTCGTTCAAATATGAACGTATTTTATCCATCCAATATATTTGTATACGTCACTGTCAATTTAAACGCGCTATTTAAAATTTAAACGAGCGGTGATATATTTCAATAAAAACAATTACCTACCTATAGTTGCACGATTATTAATCACGAATAACAAATCGTATGTGTGAACAAACCTATTGTTGACGGTAATTTTTTTTTTGTTCATCAATAAATTATTAGATTTTAACTATACAAAGACGCACACTTTGTATAATAAATGTATTAAGTATAAATAATCATAGTTGCGTGTATACCGATCGTATATAAATAGGACCAAAACTTTAGAACCATAATTAAACTCTTAGTAATGCACAGTTTGAAAGAATTTCTAATGTATTGCGTTAACGACGATGGCGGTAAATAATGAATACCTTTGTGAAATTTCTAGTGAACGAATCATTTGACGAATGTTGTTTATCATACGTACATGTTTTCCACAAGGGATACATTGATGTAAATTCCATTTATTCGGTTTATTTTAAAAAGCGGCTTTGAATATCTGCTTGGCGAAAACAAAAACTGAATTTCACTCATTTTTAAAACAAATAACACTCGTGAAATATTTAAAAGTAAAAATCTGTTTAATCAAAAAGCATTATTAATTATAACCTTTTCTGGAAAGGGCATTGCATAGGTATGTTTCAAAACGAACGATTCAGACGAGTAATTATACAGGTCAAAATGCCATTTAATTGCATTATTCAGGTCATTTCCCTAACACTAATCTGGAGTTTCGAGTCCAGACGGGAAATTGGTTTTGGGATTAATTCAATTCATGTATAAATGTATTAATACTTCTTAGGTATTCTAAAATTCATGTTGTTTATTGGATAAAAAAAATACAATTTATTAAGGAAATTGATTTTGTGTTTCAGTGTGCGACTCAAGATTTGTTCGAATTACTCGAAAGAGTTCAGAGCAACCGATTGGATGACCAGAGATGTGTTCTACCACCATACTTCGCTCAAGTAAGCTAATCCATTATTTTAATTGATTGTATTGTACGCAACTAAATAATTAAGACGCTTATTATACCATAATTTTATATATTGATTCTTTAAAAATATTTTTCATTTTCTTTTGCGAGATCCGCGATAAGTGTAACTGTATAATAATAATAAATATTATACTCTGCACAATATAACAGCATAATATTATAGCCGTATAACATGTTTGCTATCTTAAATAGCACGTGTATGTATACCTGACGTGTATTATATGATGTCGTCTTTATAGTAACAGGCGCTAACTAAAATATTTAGTCTTGTCACGGTATCGGATATCGCTATAATTTAATAACGGAGACGACTCAACTCCTTTAGACAACGTATAGGTATTTATAGTCTTAAATTAAAGGATATGAGTAAAAATAAATATATGCTGATTAGTTTATGTGCATGCAAAGTATAATACATACTTACTATTACTACTTATTAGTTATTTTTATAGATAAACAACTAATAAGGTTACCAAGGTTACCTATCTTTAACCTGAAAGTTTAAAAGTATTTTGTATCAAATTTTCTCAACATAAAGTATGATAAAATTATATTAATATTTCACTCTAAAAATCAATAAATATAGTACTATATTAATAAATGAAAGTAATATAATGAGTATACATAGAATCAACAATCTACTTAACGTTTTCACAAATTTTGTTCTTGGAAATTTGTTTCTTGGATAATAATTAATAACAGTTTTTTGATTAATAATACACAAGTTACATAAAATATAACGAAAATATAATTTTTTATAACAAATTTGATTAATTTTTAAAAATATTTTTTTTATACTGTTTTGGTTTATTTGGCGTTCTTTATATCAAATTATAAAATGGCTCTGGACAATATCGATTAGAAATTACCAGTACTATAAAATACAATCATAAAAATATTTCATCTACTCGTCGTTTCCTGATATACGAAGGAAAATCATCTCGGAGCAGGTTATTGACAAATTATTATTTTAAACTTAAATGCGAGTATAATATTATCGGGTTGGAATAAACAATATTATCACAAGTACATATAAAGCTCAGCAAAAAATGGTTAACATCTGCGAGACCATTATCCATTTATATGTATAAAACTGAAGGTGTCATTTCGTTACTAAAGCGCATTATACCAATTATAATGACAAATAAGTATAATGTGACAATTGTTCGGTTTACTTTCATATTTGAAACGTTTTGAAAATAAAAACGAAGAATTACAGCGTACGTACAGACAAATATATAAAAATCAAAAGATGAAAAACGCAAATAAGGTTTACTCGGAATTAGTGATGGGATCGCAGTGTAGATTTGACATTTAGCCCAGGAAATGAAACAAAGACACATTGTATGTTTAACCTGCTATCAGCAAAATTCCTTCGATTCAATAGACTTTAATAAAATAATACAAAGCGTATTAAACCACGCTGATTCAATTTAATTTGTCTCTTTTTATTTGTGCTGACATATTGCAAACACTAATTATATCGCAAAGAGATTTTTCGATCGGAAACGTCTGGACCGGATTGAGATGGTTTCGAAACGAACACCACATTTCACGATTAGCATTTAATTGTAATTATATTTCTGAATTCTGGCAAGCCGAGTCAGATTCCAGTCGCGGAACATTACCGTAAACGATGAAAACACAAAATAATATGTCAACTATAGCCGTTGTAGCGCATAATAAGTTTGCAATCCAGACGAGATGGTTTGCTTTAACGAATAAATAATATTAACAATAATTATTATTGTAGTACAATGCTGTACATATATTGTACACACGCATGTTGTGCTACCCGCGACATATTATACACACATGTGTAATGTAAAAAAAGATAAAACCCAATGTGGCGTGAAATAATAATAATATTCTAACCACCAAATTTTAGCGTAAAGTATTTTTCCCGTTTGCAAGACTATACTTTGAACCAAAATTACAATTTCTTATTCGAACACAAATAACAACAATAATAAAATATACAATATTATAAAGAGCGTTTGATATTATTATTATTATTATTATTATTATATTGTGTGGAGTGTAACAATGTTTAAACTCGCCACTTTCCGGTCCACCAAGTAGACTGAACCTGTGAACCGTGTAATTAAACCAACGACGCGGTGGTACTAAAAATAATTGGGAGACGTTTCTTTTGAAATTAATTTTCTTATGAAATATGTTTATTTTGTCTTTTCCTTATTTTTTTTTTTTTTTGCGAACGGCGTGCAATTAATTTGCGTGGGGCTCCCGTTGTCCGTCGAAACTCACTGCGAAACACGCCGTCGTGGTGTGGTGTACTCTGGTGTTTTTGCACACATACCGTTCGTATACCGAAAACGCACACTATCGATTCGGCGGCACAACAATAATAATATGATTTCGACGGTCCTCTATCGATCGTCGGGCCGAAGAAAATGCCCATATGCCTATCTGTGATTTATCGTTTAATTGCTATCCCACACCGGCGGACCGCACGCAACGCCGTAGGTATTACAATCACGACGATAATAGCTCTTACCTATAAGTCTTTCACGATGCGTCCGGGCGGAGGGTGTATTATTATTATATTTAGCGTGCGCTCGGCTCGACGATTTCGTCCTCAAATCGGCCTAGATAATAATAATAATAATATTATCGTGTGTACCATATTATGTAATGCGGCGCGTGTGTGTCGTTATTTTATACATTCCCGTCACGTGCCCGTACATATATATAACATATTATAAAACATTACACGATGGCGATACGGTGTCATTCGTGGCTCGCGACACACAACCCGGTTATTACGCTTTCGCGATGTAACAATAAACTTTCAATTATTATTTTATAACATATTATTATAGCGACGCTCGCAGTTTATCTCACCACACGTGTCACACCTGACTGTACTCGATAAATTACCTTGCGCTATGGTGATGGGTTATGAGAGAGATGAAATTTAAGGATCGAGAGCTGAGCGTCAAAACATCTGTGCCTGACGTCCCATAACCTATCTGCTGACCCGATATTATGACGATGAATTAAAGTGAAAATCTAGACTCCAGAAAATGTATTGATGGTCGTACAGCATCGTGGGTTGTACCATGACTACTACAGAAATCAGATATAAACGAAGCACACGTGAGGCGCCGTATTATGTAACACCGTATGTACTATTATAATATAGGAGCACGCCACCTGAGTATTTAATGTCGTAATACCGTTTATAGTCCGTTTAGTTTACGTTGACCGCCTTGGGCGGGATAATTTGGGAAGGTAGTAGGTAAACGGTTAGACTATATTCCTTTAATTACTATAATTATTCAAAAATTTCAACTCTAACTTCTAAATACATAACCCTTTTGAAATCGACTGTTGGATAAAAAAAAAAATTCTTGTAGTAGGGTGAGATGGAGTGGCAAAAGGTCCAGGCTCTGCATATTCTGAAAGAATATGTTATTATCATTTAAAATGAAAATAATCCACCTTTGCGTGTAAATAATACAATATTGTAGGTACTATATATTATAATTTGTAAATGACATTTATCAAGTTAAATTATATTGTTTAGTTCCCGATCGACAGTTACCAATATAACATGGTAGTGAACAATAATTTTTTTTTTCACGGTGATAAAGCGTTATTAGGGTGATGGTAATTGTGATGATTGTTTTGAGGGGCTCCATCTGTGTATGACGTAGATATACCTGTATGGCTGTATACATTATAATATAGGTACATGATATTTATAAATATATTTCGAGTATCACTCGCGCAAGCTCTAGGGAATACAACGTAATTGACTGTGACCATGATATTCAAACCTCTGTTTTACGAATTAGATTATTGTTTTGTTTTTTATATTCAAAATCTGAACGTGATGACGAATATATCGTATGTCTGTGCATATACTAATTCAACTTCGAAAGTTGCAAAATGTATTAAAATCGAGCGATCGAAATAATATACATTACCATGTTGTCACATTGACATAATACATTATAGTCGACTTTTGGTATTTAAACAGTGACCGCGGTTATAATAATAATCTTTATTATATTTCATTAATACTTACTATGAAAAAATATTTCAATGGTCATGGTTCAGAAACAATAGATGATCAACAAGAATAAGTTTGGAAATATCTAGATAATGATTGTTAATCTTTTTAGTTTTATAAGTCATTTAAAGTTAAACAAAACTCAATTTACAGTTCTATTATTTTTATCTTATTATCTAAATAAAATCTTAGATGTTTAAACATACTATATATAGCAATATAAGTAATTTATTTTATTATTATATTATATATATAAAAAAATAAACTAAAAAGATCAAAAATATTGTACATTTTTAATTAGTAGTTTACATCTTTTAAATTATAATTATTAACTAGGTATAAATCTTAATATTAAATATTCATTAAGTAAATCTCAGAGAGTTCAAGATTAAAAGCCTATCCGCAAGAAACCGTAAAAATGGCTATACTAAAAAAAATATAGCAATAATAACTTAGAAAGTTAAAATCGAATTCGTCCAAATGAAAATTGATTTATCTTTAATATATACCTGCTTACAACATAATATTATTATATCTTGATCTATCAGGAATGCTCGTTCGTCGTTATCCGGTCTCATATTAGTACAAGTCACCGTCGTTGTGTATATAATATTAGAAAACAATAACCGAATCGATGATTATTAATTATTATTATTATTATTATTATTATAACACGCTTATTATTTGTGCCGGGTGTGCGACCCGTTATTTTTTTATTTGCATCGCAGAATAGATTAAATTTCGTCGGTATATTGTAGGTATAACAAACTGTTCATAAAACAATATAATACGTATTGCGCACAACGGTATTCGCGCTTACCCTCTTCTTAGTCTGTTACACAATCACAAAACTTTACGGTGCCGGAGAAAAAATAAAACTTTAGTCACCCCGTCGTTTTTCGGTGAATACAATTAATAGAGTAGGTATAATATAATATTATTATGTACATCGCAATGACATCGCCGCCGGTCGTTCGTCTTCGCATTAATTCCACAACCCGCACAGTCCACAAAAATTGCGTCTCACCATCGCCACGTACATAATATATAGGTATAGGTATGTATACTGTATAACATTATTATAATATTAAATTATACTTTCAACACCATCGTGCGAGGGTACCGTAAACGATTCGCGTCCGTTCCATCTTACGCTGCATATCTTACACGGTATTGATAAATCTTCGGTTTGACCGAAATCGAATTGGGGTTGAAGGCGTCCTATACGCGCGTCTCGTTGTTGCTGTCGGGACGCCTATTCAATTTGTTTTAAAAGCACGCAGAACGAATCGCAGCAGGCCACTTCGCAAATTATATTCACATCGCCACCAGAAAAAAAAAAAATAACGTCTGGAACGAGTCCTGAAATCGTCCTCCGTGAACAGTGTAACAGGACATATTATTTTTGTGCGTAACCCGGTTTGATTTGATATATGATGACAAATAGATCGATGGTATCTGTAGGTTGTAGTGTAGAACGATACTGTAGCTTGTGTATAAATTATTTTACTTATTTTTGACTGAATTAGAATTATTTGAATTAATAACAAATTGTAATAAGCTTATAAAATAATTTGGGCGATTGAATAATAATAATATGCTACACAAAAACTCGTGTAGGTAATACGAAACTTTATGACAGATATAGATTCTGCAGTGTAGAGTTAGATACCACATTGGTACACAAATTAAATTCCGCGTTCTAAGCAACTGCTGAGAAAGGTTTTAATAAAAATAAAATCTTAGGCGCACACCCTGTCGTCGACGCCCGTAATGACGATGACGACGTTGACGAGGTCGTAGGTTCTAGATATTCCCGGTCGACGGGGTGGCGGCGATTCACGTACGCTAACAGTTCGTTGGCGCGCTCTGGCGGACAACGAATGCCTCACTGCAATTACACCGCGGTTACCAATCATCCACGAGAGTGCGCTCAACTTTGCGCATTATACAATAATGTAAATAATATTATTTACAATAATATTTTTGTTATTATTTACTGTTGTGTGACGGCCGTGTGATACAATTAGTCAACGTACTCCGGCGAGTCGTACATGAAAAAATGTTCTATTATCTATTCCGAATCTCACGAATTTATTTGTTTGAAAATATGACGGGAAAAAAATACAAAGTGATGATGCACATCATCGTCTTGGCAATAGAATTCTCTAGCCAGCAGTTGCTATGAATAATATTATTATATCGATTGCAAACCGTCGTGACTTGCTTAAAATGTAGCTTATAAAGATCGTTAATGTAATATTAAATTCACGTGGTACGGTATTGGGAAGTTATCCGACAGAATGACAACTGATAAGAACAGTTGGCATTCTACAGGTATAAGGTGTATCCTTTGAGTAACTAAGTAAACATTTAGGAATAAAAATATCAAACATTAAAATATGCATAATAACATTGTGAGGCCACGGTCGAAAAGTTGATTGAATCCCGGTTTGGAAATAGGAATTTATTCGAGTCGCTTACTTCATCCTATTTTGGGTAGGAAATAGGATATTATATATAGGTAGTAGGCATGCCTATACTTATACATTATGATGGCGAAACAACGAGACTTCCTGAAGATAAATTGTTTTCTTTGAGGTGAGTTCAAAGTATGATATTATTGTATTTTGCTGAAGAATAAATTAAAAATGTCCCATATATTTTGGTTTGGTTTTATCATATTGGGCTATTAGAATGTAATATTTATAAAATAGTCAAAGTCCTCTCGTGTAATAAAGTTCTAAATTCTAATCGATTTTTTAAAATTTTACTGATTACGTTAAATGTATGCATCTCATCACTTAGGTTTATAATCGTATATCCCTCTATTGCAGTGGTTCTTAACCGATGTCCGCGGATCACAGGTGATCCGTGGGCTTGGTATAAGTGTTCCGCCAAAATCTTAAAATCGGTAAGAAAAATATTTAAAAAAATGTATATAATTACTGTTGTATTGAAGGCTGTGTTTCGCGAAAATCTTATAAAATGTTAAGTATTCCGTCATTCGAAAAAGGTTAAGAACCACTGCTCTATTGTTTGTAGTGTATTTATTATAATAACAATAATAAATGATCAATAGATTCCTCTTCGATTATAAATCAAAATATGAGATGATTACTTTGTGGGACTAGGTAATTAATTATGAGTCATAACTTATAACCATCGCCAACACTGTGCATATGAGGAGGAATTAATCATCTCATTTGATTTGTATATTAAATAATGTGTTTAATACATATAAATAAGTATCATTACCTGGTCATTATCTTTATTTTTTTTAATTTATAACAAGGGTATTATTATTATTCCTAAGATATTGATTTGGAACACGATATTGTAACAACAAAGGTCATATATTATTTTTAAAAAAATATTTTTTTAAATCATAATAATTAGTTTAGAACATTTCATAAAATAGAAGTTTTGTGAACATTAAATGTTACTTTTCAATATCACGTATCACAATATTTAGTGTACCAATAACAATAATTACCTATTTATTATAAAAAATTAACAACGATGGTTAATTACGTTTTGCATTATACATTATCACCACATTTCTATTTAAATTCGTTTAGCATTCCATAAATTACCTATTATATTCACATTATATCAAATCGACATTATTTTTTATTCCTAAATTTGATACCGTATAAAAATGCGAAAATAACTTAGTATTTGTATAGATAATAAATAGAAAAATTTATTGCCGATAACAAAATATTATTATTATATTATTTGCATTAAAAAAATATATACATAATCACACTTATTTTAGTTATTTTTGTTTGAGAGTAGTCAGTGTAACTATAATAACTATAAATTATAATAAATGTTTATTGGAGAAATAGAATATTATATTTATTTAAGTTTATATTTTCACAAGATTTTTATTCCAAATTTATACTGATTACTTACTACGACACATATTGATCGATAAATATTTTTATAATTTTGGCGAATATTTTAATATGTTTTTACATATATATATATATTTGATTGCGCAATAAAAAAAATAAAGATGGAACTAAAAAAATATGAGCATTAGGTACTTATTGAATAATGACTGCTAGTATATGTAAAATTGTTCAATTGGTCATAGTTATTACTTTTAGTCTTTATTGTTATTAAAATTATTGTATCAATTTACACTCCGCTGAAATATTAAATTGATCATTATTATTTATTACATTTAATTAACATTGCAGAACTTTTGTATACTGTGTACAAATTGTTCATAATAGCACAGTTCCGAAAGGAAATAACAATCGCATAATATCTTTAAATACAAATGTAATAGATTTTTTACCTTGAATTTTATACCTTTCTTTGAATATAGAATACAATTTAGTCTGAAAATACATCTTTTGTTGGCATTCATTTGGTTTCGATAAACATCTACTATAATATTATACGTTTAAGATCATCTGCGTAGTTAATGTTTTTACGTTGTGAAAATTATGTAATTACGTTAATTTTCTAAATTTCCCGCAATTCTATAAAACTTGAAAGTTATATTTTACATTAAATTACAAACTAATTATTGAAAAATATAGTTGAATGTAAATATAATAGAATATTTCCTTAATTTAAAAAAATTACATAAAAATCGAATTTGATTAATTCTACTGGAAATTATGATTATTTCAATAAAGCATATTTTTTAGGACAAAATTACATTAGCACCATAATGAAATATATTTTGTCAAATAGAAAAACGATTATAGTGACAATCGAGGTAATAAACAGTTATGAATATATGTTTGTTTTATTATAGTTCTATGATATATAATATTATTATTATATTAACCTACCGAAAATATAGACCATCGATCATTGGTTTTCTGTATAAAATGAGTATATTAT
The DNA here is from genome assembly GCF_003676215.2 of Rhopalosiphum maidis. Taxonomy (NCBI): domain Eukaryota; kingdom Metazoa; phylum Arthropoda; class Insecta; order Hemiptera; family Aphididae; genus Rhopalosiphum; species Rhopalosiphum maidis. The sequence goes on from NC_040878.1 coordinate 42,665,905, forward strand.
ATAGTCTCAACTTTTCAATCATAGATACTACATGGTTTCAATGTCGAGTTAAATTATGTTATCTACTCAGATTTATCAAGTTTCCGATTTCAACTATGAGTTATACTGAGATTTATGTTAAAATAGACTTAGTACGAAAACAATGCGATTCTTTTTCTTATTGGCATTTTATCGATTTTGGGACAAACATTACGTACGTGTCGAAGAGAAAATTTTCGAACACTGCTTCGAATCGATATTTTAATCGCTGTATACTCAGCTGTTGAAAAAACACTTATTTCGTGACTCGTGTAGACTGTTTACGTTGTGGCTTTATTATTTTTTCCGAAAAAAACAATGGATTTAATATAAATGTGCGGAAATTTTGAAAATGTAATCCATCGTATTCATACATTTGAATAAATTTCCATTAAATTATTATAGTATTATAAATGAGATGCGTTTGTTTTTGTTGTTTTTATGTGGTTTGCAAAAATAAAATAATTTGACGCAATCGTATCTCTTATGACAGCGCTGTATATGTTCTATCAGTCACATCGAAACCAAACATAACTCTCCAACACATAACGCTAAACGTAAACTGTTGAAGTAATACATTGTACACGAGTATTGTACCTATTCTCTGACCAGATTTATGTCTATGCGAATTGTGTGCGTTGGGAATTATTGGATCCGCTTAAGTTTATAACACTATACACCAAATGGGCAATGGCAAATAGACATTAACAATATTATGATTTGTATGATGATGCATACATGTATGTTTATTGGTGAATCGTTAGTAAATCTTTTGAAGTAAACTCGAAATAGAAAGTGTTATCCGCGGGGAATGTGATGATTATCTGCGACGGTATGTTCATAATATATAATATTATGTTGCGCCGCCAGATCGCGGAAACGACTTGATTGCGAAATGTGGTGGGTGCCTATTACGTATAGCTAAATAATAGGTTTACCATGCCGAAAACCGTTTTTCTTATCTATGATAATGTTTCCAATCTTTACTAAAAACCAACCACAAACTGCTGCATAATATTATATAGTATAGTTTTTAAAGTATATTGTTATAATTATGGTGGTAAATCACAGTTGACGACAATTGCACATTAATATTATTATTTTATCCAATACTGTAGGGAAACAAAATTCTGTATAATTTCACTTTGGGGCTTCTACGTGCACAGCATGTTCATTTGTTTAGCCTTGTCGCTTAAATAATATTATTATCATCGTTGTAGAGCGCAGTTAAAGCGTAATGCGTTCGCACCAAAAAATGCAAATATATTATACGCGTTATTATTATAGTGTTTGACCTATTTGTCTATATCTAAATATCTAAACACTTGCGCACGACGGCGTCTGCAGATTTATCGTCGTGTCTCTGTATCGGAAAACTCGTACGCGGTACACTCGCATATAGGCATCACGAATGTTGTACATTTCGTGTACACGTATATGTATTAAAAATAATTGAATAATATATTGGTACCTATACAATAATTATTTAATACTGCACTATTGCGGCAAACCATTCATCACCGCCGCCGCCTCCGCAGCAACAGAAACGCGCGACACCGCAGCGTTTGCACAGTTGGTCCGCGCCGAGAGGTTCGCGAAAACGGTTTCTGGGCACTTTACGGGGAAACCTCCGGCGCGCGTATACACACGACGACGATGGCATTAAAAACGCATATTGTGGAGGTACATAATAATATGTAATATTATCGTATTCCGCAGTAACCCGACCGATATCAGTGGCACCGTCTCTCGCGTAAAAAAAAAAACACTATTAACAGCAGCTCTGTGACCGTACACGTATGATATTATAATATACGACGATTATTGCGTATACAATCCGAGACTGTTGGCGTTACACTTACGCATTATTAAATACACGATTATATTATATTTAGTATAGAATAATATGTTGCCCAAAACGCGGAAATCCCTCGGAGCGGGCTCCAACAAGAGGTCAGCCGTCAATAAGCATCCGCTGTTCGAAGAAGCCGAAGAGCAAAATTGCGAAGTGAGTTCTAACTACCTGTAGTATACCTTTACACGGAACCGAGCGTTTCAGCGTTTCATAATAAATGTATATTAATTAATAATACCTATATCATAATAGAACAGCGTGCGGTATTAAATTGACGATCAATTATTTTGTCGACTTCGATTCCCGAGAGATCGGCGGGTTTTGACTGCTGCTGCACCGACGTAACGTAACTGCGCTGCGACATTACAATGATTTATGTATACGTATATATAATATTATATATATATATATCATAGCGATGGCGTCGTTCTCGTTTACCATTGGAAGTAAATTAAAAACCGAAAGCATTACGCACTTCTCCGCACCAATTCGATAGTCGTGTGTTTACATTACATTGATGTTTATTTTTTTTTTACTTAATTTTATTAGCTACTATAAAAATCTAAAATAGCTCGACATTTATTACAATACATAACATAAAGAACTGGTAATGTAGATCATTATAAATGTGGAAATATTAAACGAAAATAAATTAAAAAGAAATAGTGCCTTTAGCGATAAATGCATATTAAAATTGATTAAAGATGAGGGAAACATAGTGGGTTATGATTATCGAATTTAAATTTAAAATGCTCTGAGGTAAAATTAGAAATAGATTTTAATGTTGAATTTTGAATTATTGTGCTTCAGAATTTTATTTCTGTTTGGGATTAATATGAGTATCTAGAACGACTGGAACAACTGAAATTTTGACTAGCGAAACATTTTTAGACATTTTTTTTTTTAGCTTAAACGTTGTTTGAAAAAATATAATATATTTATTGTCGTACGAATATTTTAGCTTCTTATAAGACAGATAGCTTATATAATTAGCAGTTGAACATTATAATATAAAATACAGTATCATAATAATAATATCATATAGTTGTTTAATATTTAATCGTATTTTTATTATGTCATACTTCAACGCAATACAATACAAAATCATATTTCATGTGGTTATTATACGGTGCGACACTTCGGTTATATTATACAGTATTAATTTATTACATTCATGACAAATAATTCTTAAAAATATTTATACTGCCGTGATCCAAATGAAGAAACATACATACTTTGTCTCTCAAAGGGCACTGTGTTTTTGTTCATTTATGAAATATCAATGAAAACTTATTAGATGATTTAGGTACGTAAATCAACGAGAATGGTCTATCTATCTTTTATTATTACATTATAATTTATAATATTCAATGATTTTTTTTTTATTAATAACATTCATATAATATCAATGTCAATAACTTTATTAGATCTTCAAATTGTCTCCAATTAATGATATTCGTTTCCACCAGGTTTCCATTATTTTTTTTTCGTTATATACTTTATTATTCTTTTAATAGTTATAACTTATAATATAATATCGTAACATTTATTCTCATATTATTATGAATACAACTTGACTATTATTTATCTTTAATGTAAATGAATAATGTCATTAGGTGTTTCATGCATCTCAAATAAGGTCAATTTTTTTATTAACAACAGCGAATACATTTGATTCATCTTAATTTCTTTTTTTCTTTTTTTTTTAGTAGGAAATTTATGATTCTATACGCTCCTCCGGAATTGTTCAATTGATACTTCTTAATAAGTCAGTGTATACGATAGGTTATTATTTATTGGCATATTTAGATTATTATTGTTATTATCTCTGAATAGATAGTTTTATATTACAAACATAGATAATCTTAAAAAACCTTTATTAATTGTAATCTTAATAAGTGGTGAATTACTTTTAATGTTAAATTTGATATTTTTCTATACTTGTTTGGAGAAAAATATTTTTAAATTTGTGTGAACAAAAAAAATAACGCCTAACGGTAATTTTGAACTATTATAATAATGTATCTAACTGCTTTTACTAAGAAACGTTTTGCAACAATATTTAAATAATATCAGTAGAGTAATTTTCATATTTTTCATTATACAAAAAAAAGTAGTATTAAATAAGGAATAACGTTTTTCCACAAATAATAAATAGCCTATTACAATTACATATCATAAAATCCTGGACTCTGGTAGAATGGAGAATGTATTGTTCGAAAAATAATGACAATGGGAACTTGTTGTTAGTACCGATTCAAATTAAGCGTGATAAATGAACTAATATTATATTTTTGTATTTTAAAAAAAATATTTATATTCAATAGTATTTTAAAGAACAATTGTAAAACGTATTTTTAGTGTAAACATATATTATTTAGGACATCCATCTGGTATAACTGTATAAGTACATGTTTACTTAAATACATCAAATTCATATTATTATGCTTAGACCTAAATAATCTATGTAATAATCATTTATTACCACTAAATATTGTAGATAGTAAGTACCTGTACTTAAAATGTTATTGAATGCATTTTGTAACATTTTTAATTTGTATTTTTAGAAAATTATGATTTTAATTTACAAATATCTCTGTTATTACATACAGCGAACTGTCATAGTATTATTTTATTTATTTTTAGATGTATTGAAATGATATTATAATGTGATATCTAAAGCTAAGTTTAATAGTTTTTAACTATACCTGTATCTAATAGTTATGGTGATTAATAATTACAAATTTACATTGTCGGAAATTGAATTGTATAATGTATATTTTATTTTCTAACGTAGTAAAATATAGTAAGTGATGTATAATATTAAGCCATATGGTAGCAAATAAAATATATATTATAAAAGTATAAAACTTTTATAATAAACATTTTTATATTCATCTCCAAACGTTTGAACAAATAATTATAATATTAACTTGTATATGCAAGTTCCTAAAGACTAAAAAATTATATTCTATCATTTTTCTTTTTTTTCTTTTTTTAATATTAACTACATATTATATATATTTGATTAATTATTATTAACACAACTGTAACACTTCTTAAATCCCAATGACCTAAAATTCCAAAGGTCATAATAATAATTATTAATTAATAATTAATTATACATTTTAAACTCACCGCCAACATTCGGTACATATCTCTACAGTAAATTATACAGAGCATGTATTGTCAATAATTTAAATCATATATATCATTGTAGCTTGTTTTCGAAAATAATAAAAATCTCCTCGTATTAGCGTTTATCTATACATTGAAGCTGTACGCCAAACTTAATTTTTCAGTTTTCATTAAGGAACTTCTTGTTTGAAACTTTCAGTGTACATAAATTTAAAATGAATGCGTAACTTAAATACGAATGCAATCATAAGTAGGGCGTACCATCTAGTTTGATGTTTTTATAATTTATATTTTACAAGACCCGTTTTGTGTGCTGAGTAGATCGAGTCCGGCTTCTCCTTTTGTATGACTTCACAATAGATGTCCAAAATAAATTTTTCTCCAGCTCTTCACGAGTATTGTTTTTATTTTGTTCTTTTGATTAGCCAATATTGTTTTTGTACAACCATTAATATAGGAATAAGAAAAGAGTTCCCATGGGTATGCCAATCTTGGACACTATCATTAATTTCATGAAATATCTGACAGTTTCTCAGCTGGCCCGGAAAAGTAGTAGCGTATTGCAGGGGAACAAACTATGTTTTTAGAATCTCATTTTATTTCGCAGGGTAAAAGCTTCGTCGAGAAGGTAATCAGTTTGTTACTAGAGTATCTGGGTGTTTTTATTTCATATATATATATATATTTTTTATCATTATTAACGCCATATTTTCAAAGGAAGTAGTGCTCTCGGAACAAATTGCGCGGCAAAGCGTATATTAAACGTATCTCATACAAAGCATCTAGGCAATATAATTATACTTATAAACTCTTGTCTTATCTGTTAATTAAAACGCATATTGTCGTCTTCAAACATTTCCAACGTAACCTTTGCGGTCACAGAGTTTATGCAGTCTTTAAAACTATAAAGGAAGTGCAGAACTTTTAAAATACTTCGTGAATTATTAACTAACATTAGGTACTGTATATGGTATATCATACTCATATTATGTAGGCATACGCTAAAGTGCGTGAGTCGTATATTTATAAATCATTATATATTTTTATTTCAAACAATGCATTGGTCATATTGTTATCAATATAAAAAATAAAAATATATTACACCATATATTTATAATATTAAAATATGATTTAGTGGTTTCTTGTTTATGGAAATATATTTTTTTACACAAGTATGTAATATTCGTCAAAATTAAAAATTATAATACTTGGGTGGTCTGATTGTTGATATAAATAGTCAATGTTCGTTGTAATATGTAATTTTTAATAGTATAGTTAAGTCTGTGGTTTTACATTTTGTTATGTAAATTTGACAATTCATTATTTAACGGTTAACAACTATTAATAATTATTAATTAGTATTAATAGTAATAAATATAGACACTAATATTTTAATAACTAATTAAAATTATTGGTTTACTTATAAAAATATTTCGATATATGAAATGCATGAACGTAATTCAATATGGGTACCTACTTACTATTTACATGATACTTTTTTTGCGACAGAACGATACAAATATTCTTAATTTTATAATATTTTGTTTATTTTTAATTTGCTTAATTTCTGTCATAATAGTTATTACCTAATTGCGGGATAAAAATTTAACATTTACATATCTAATAATAGATAAATTGTTTAACAGTGTACCTTCGAAGATTATATTATTAATTCATATAAATTATATAAATTGAAATTAATTTATTGAAAATTAAATTTATTGTATCCTATAATAAATAATATTCAATAATTATTTCAGCGAGTTAATATATGAGTCAAATTCTTAAACTTAAGTGGAAGTTGCAAGGAAATTTTGAAAAGACGTTTTTCTAGGAAAATTGCTCAATAGTAATCATAATATAGAGTACCTACTTATATATATGTATACTATATACAACTACATTAACTGTGACCAGAATCTGCAATTGTACAATATCAAGCATAATAACAGGAAGTATATTAATATATTCACAGTTACTAGTTCACCGGGTTGGTGTTGTCGTTGAGACTTGAGAACCTGCAGCTGCGAAATTATGGAATATCGAAGAAAAAGCAATTGGAATTTTCCCCTCGACTGCGCTCAAAGAGGATAAAATTACAATCGCGGTTTCAAATTGCATTTTATCGATACCATATAATTTTTATACGTATAGGACATATAGGTATATGAATATCACGATATATATATTTACTCGCGAAACGGAACTTCCTGGAAAAACTGCCTATATAAATTACATATAGGTGTTTCACTGCTGCAGTTTGCGGAGGTTGCATTACCCGACAACGTTTCAGTTTCATGGACATTTTATGAAGCGATATGTACAATTTTATTGGTATCTAATCTTATCGGACTTATCAAAATAACACTCTCGGGGACTTTTGAACATAATATCTCTCTACAGCATGTATTATAGTATCGTATTATTTTAAGCACAATAAAGTAGAGTTTTTTCCACTGGGCAGAGGGCACGCTATTGCGTTATAAATGCAAGCCTGTGCTGGGTATTTTGTGACCGAAAAAAAAACAAAAAAAAAAACACAAAACTTAATAATATTAATATTATGTATATTGTATATATATTTTATATACGCTAACCACGCGTATAGAGTTGTACCCAATATAACTAAATTTCCTCTCCCCTAAGTGGTACACACGATACGATATATATACATATATAACTTGAAATTGCTCTTTGTCGGACGTTACATTATATCATTCTTTAAAAGCAACGTCGTTTATGTAAAACGAAACCGGCACTTTTGGTGTATTATGTATACGGCGCACATCTGTAGCGCAGTCACGTGCGACAAATATTACTCCGGCTGTTGTTTACAGCGGTGAGTATTATGTAGTATATACCTACACCTCACCAGCACTATACAATAATAATAATAAAGTATAAAAGTGGTTATAATAGAGATAACAGAATTTAGTATAGTTAGTCTGTATACCGTATGGAGTAAGTTATCGTGTATAGTTAGTATATAAATGTGTATGGGTTATATACCACACTATAAAATATATATACCTAGTTTTAATACATGCAATGATAATAATATTTTAACCGTCTGTGGTACGTAGTGATCACGAATACCGGAATACTAGAAACATATTAGAAACATACTATCTCTAACGGTCATCACCGTCGTGGAGAAGTGCATTTTTTTATTTTCGTTATACAAACCACTGCAGTGTATAGTTCAGTATCTGCACTACTGTACAAATGCGTATAATTTTTACGGTTTATTATATTTTTGTATACTTTCAGTTTTTCAGTATATATATACAGTGTAACAGTGTAATCCGAAGCCAAGACGATAGATACAAGTATTTAACCCAATACAAGCGTTTGATTACAATCAGCAATCGACGTCGTACATAACTCACTATTTTCTACTTATCGTATAGTAGCTGCAGATGATAATATTATGGTATTATTCCGACTCACGCGACTAAAACTGCAGTTTCAAGTTGTACCTGCATTTAAATTATTTTAATAATATATAATATACTCGTATATATAGAACTTTGAATGTTGTTTTCAGTTCCCACGGTCGAGTGTATAGAACTTATTTGGCTCACGAGCGATCACCACTGCACATCAACCCCGTTAAAGCCTTTACCCACCACCACCAATAATAGGGTTCTTATAGTATTATAACGTATATAATATATGGGGGACGAAGGTGTATTTACGTTATAATAGCTTTTCGTGCAAGCGAACGTTTATATAATATAACTAACTAAGTATAGGTACCTAAAATACTATATATATATAGTATGATACTTTAGGGAGCCACTTGTTTGTCGTCGTCAGTTACTGGGGCACTAACTGTTGTTTACGGACGGTTTTTTATTTCCCTATCGACTTTTACCGCAACGCGTCATTTAATCCGAGTTTATCCCAAGTAACTTTTTTTTCCATCAACGCTGTTAAGTGGTCTTTTGTAAACACGCAATCGTTGGAAATTTAAATAAATTATTTAAAATGATTTTCTTCGACGATTTATTTTAATAACACATACTCATATTTTCTTCTGTTTTATATCGCTGCAAAAGCCGTTATTATAATTTACCTACTATTTTAACGTTAAATAAATATTTTGTAAACGTAGAAACTTTTATAGAAATAAAATATACATTATTTAGGTACATATACAGTTATAATCTAGACGTTAAAAAAAGTTATGTATATCAGTTGGTATATTAATAAAAAGTTTATAGCTAATAGTTAGATTATTCACGGCATCTAGACTTAAGACTTTATATCCGTTTTTCTTATTACACTTACCAAGTTATTAAAATAAAAATAAATAAATTATAATAATAGTATAAAATAAGATAAAAGTTGAGAATGGAAAATTTAAAAGCCATTAAAACTAATAATTTTAGTATATCGTTTACCATTGTTTAAAACTACAATGTTATCAGTTTATAATGGTTTGTTTTTATTGAGCAATTATCCACTTTTTATTTCAGTTATTAGTTATTCAGTTTATTATAATGTTATCATATAAATATATTTTGAAATTTTAGTGCATCGACTTCACAATAGAAAAACAAATATTATTGTTTTTTAATTATAAAATTTCTGTACCGTTTTACCAAATTTATTAAACAATTAAATAAGAATTATATAATAAAGTGTACGAATTAGTAAAGTAGTTTAACAGATTATGAACTATAACTTATACAGTAGTTTTTGATAGGTTCTTGCCGTTATCCATTATTTCAACATGTCTTTATTATGTTGTAGGTACGTCATTGTTTGTAACACATCTCCATAAATACTATAATAATAATGATGATATATGTTTCAATGTTTGACAAAACAATTATAAAAATTACAAAATGTACTGTATAAAGTATACCATAAATATTTACTTTATAGTTTTCAATACTTCATTTCAATTTAAAAAATATAATATAGTGCACTGTTACATCAAATACATCAATTAAGTTTTCAAACGTTCATCTTTTTATGTAGTTTAGATTTCATTTCTAAGTATCAATAATTTACCATTACTAATTTATAGTAAGTGCTTCACTGTTGATCATATTATATACATTATAAACATTATCAGAATTTAAGTACTTATTAAAATAATGAACTATACCTAACGGTTATGTATTTATTTATTTTTTATAAGTGCATAAAATAATATAAAGTAATGTTTTTCAAATTATTATTTTAATATGTTTAGTACTGTTATTTATTGACTTTTAGTTTATAGACTCAAGGACCTTCTCGAATTTTATCGAATTTTATTCAATGGCATAATTAAATATATTCAATAAGACTTATAAAAATGTAGTAAAATCTATAAATTATAACATTTTGAAAGAAAATATATTAAATATAAAAATCCCGTATAGGAAATAATATTTTAAAAAAAAAATAATTTTATTTTAACCATTTGAGTTCTATGTTTGTTAGGTATTACCAATTATTAATTTATTAATTTATAATATCAACATAATACAACAATATTAATATTTTTCGATTTAAAAATATCGATTACCTAACATTTTATAGTTTTAATATCATATAATGTTTTTTACGCTAATTTTTTTTCAATTTACTTTAGTTAATGAAACTGTCTGGATTCTCAATTAGTTCATTAATATAATGTCAAAATCAAATGCTGCATAGGACATAGAGGCATTTTATTTTAAAAGTAGTAAACTCAATTTAGTCGCTGAGTCTACGTAGTAATTGTCTTTCTATAAAAACATGCAATGGATCACGTTTGGTTTACTTCACTTTATTGACTTTAACTAACATTGAACGACTACATACATGCTATAAATTATATATTATACTTACATATTCAGGACTCCCGAATATATATTTGGCATAATGGCATGTGTTTAGATCATATCAACTTATCAATCAACAATAATGTTTTAATCGTAGCGTAAGTCACGTGGCTAGTATTGTAAATAATAATTGTTTACATATCAGTTCTCAGTATATTATTATTATTTTATCTCTATTATAGTTTATTACACACGTTTTATTAATTGATCATCACATGCGTAAACATTTCAAATAAAAGCTATCAATTTTACTTGTACTTTTGCAACTTTTAATAGTAATGAATATCAAATTACGTATCGTTTGTACTAAAGAAAGCATTAAATAGCCCTATGTTCTCGGATATTATATTAGATATATTTACTTTATTTACACGGGACAATTATTATCCGTTCAATGAAAATAATAATAGGGTAACAATAAATTTTACTCCGATGGTACCCACCTATTGGCTACTATCTGTTATAAGTAGACAGCGCGGATACCTATATAGACTATAGAGCAAATATTATATAGTATATACTCTAGTAAGTTATTATGGCCGAATCATTACGGCATTGCGTTTATACAAATAGAGTGACGTTTCACTCTGTCCTGCATATTATCAACATATAAGCATTGTGTTTAAATAGGAAGTAATTTATACTTACGCGTTACCTCGGGCAATATTGAGTTTACTATGTATATGTATATAAAGAAAAAATGAAAATAAAAAATACCTTCATATTTCAGACATGATTATATGAATGACAGCCTAGATATCTACTTAAACATAAGATTTATTCATGGTTGAAGTTGAATGGTTATATTGTCACAGTTTGAATTCTTTGAAGAAATAAGGATTCCTATATATTATAATATGATATACGCGCACGTATTATTACGATGCATTGAATTAGAGACAAGTCAAAATTAACTGTTATTATTACTTGATTATTTGTTATTGTTAATATACGATGTAATTATTATGCAAATAATAAAATATTTACATCAATTTTTTAAATAACTATTAATACTATAATAATTTAGTGGGAAATTGGATTATTTATTAATTATTAACTATTATATAATATGAAATATAAATCATGGAGACTATACTCGTACGTATAATTATTTTCATAGAACAGTATAATATACCTAATATATTTATTGATTACTTGATTTTTGTACTATTATTATTATGTTTTAACGATTCATATATTATATGAATTCATATAGATTTTAAAAACAAAAAACAGGTATATTTTTATTGATCTATATGAGTTGTAAATATTTAATGAATATAAATTCTTGGACTAAAAAAATCTATGCGTTGCCTTCATATTTAGCGATGACAAACATTATTGTTTAAGGATAAAGTTTTTTTTTTTTTATTCATTTTGTTCAGATTTAACTCAGGCCACAATTATTTTTTTTTACAATTTATGTAATTCTGTTTTTATTTATGGCATCATTAAATATAAAAAATAAAATTATAATTATTATTTTAATTAAAATTAAAAATGTATTTATTAATTTATTATTTTATTCTAGATATACATGCTTTTGGGAGCACTTCGTTCTCTATTATTATTTACAATTTTATTATTAAGTAGTATACTTGCATTGGTTTTGTAATAGGTATGCCATATTATTAATTTATCAATAATATATTAAGTAAATCTGTGAGATAATTACTCAACTATCAGTCATCATCGTGGGAAATACATATCTATTAACCCTTTTAGTCAACTTTAAGAAATTGAAATTATTATGTTTGATATCATATAAGTTGATTATTTTTAATTTTTAAATACTTATTAATATTAAAAATATATATATATATATATTGGCGTATTGTATTTAGATATTGATTATTTGTTATAATACTTTCAGTTTTACAGTTTTTACACTATATAATGCTGCCAAAACCTCAGTTATTAACTATAGTAATACTATTTATATTCATTATTGAAAAATTGGAAAATAACTTATTGTTTTTGAAATTTTGGCAAACATCTGCCTAATATTTCATGTAAAGTATGTAAGTTGTATAATGTTAACACATATGTAAAGTAATATTACTGTTTAACAGAAGGTAGTGCTAACAATGTACACTGATGACCACATAGTAAATTAAACTGTTTAAGCAATAATTTACCATGTCGAAAACTATCTATTCAGTCCATGAAAAGTTATCACCATTTATTAATTATTGTTGTTATAACACAAAGTGTACGAAATAAATATTAATTTAATAAAGATAAGACAAACTGAAAAATGATTATACACGTCATTATAGGTAAGAAAAAACGTCAGGTACCTATGGACGATGCAACATAATGGATATTAAATACACATAAACATTATGTATAATAAATTAATAAAGTTAGCGTTGTTATGTTTACCTATGTTTATAAGACATTAACCACACAATATTATTATAATTTATAACCTTTAATATATTTTTTTTATTTGTTTGTTTTTGTTAAGAAATATAAATTTTCTTTTTTTATGTACAGTTTCTGTGTACCACGTGTCTACTAAATATTAATACTATTTAACATTGTTATAATAAAACGAACACACTATTGTTTACAGTGTTTCATACTGCACAATGCATGTGATGATGCGTTTGCGGTATTATAAATATAATAGGTAGATATGGTTAAAACCACACGGTTGCGTAATCACATTGTAGGGTGTATCAACTATATAAAAGCGGGTTGAACAAACACGATTCTTGATGAGCTTTTGTGGAATATCGTTTTCCCACGCGCGTCCACATGTTTAAATCGTCGCAGCTCTCTGCTCTGTATCCGTGAGAAACTTACGCTGTGCTATACACCGACGGGACATCGGGTATATTATAATTTATAATATACAGGGTGAATCGTTCAATTACTGCTAGATAACTGGATAGTTCAACCTACCATTCAGATTTTTCAAAACATTTATTAGATTTTTTTAAGTATATATTTATAATAGATAACTAAAATATTTAAAAAAAAAAATTTGAATTTTTATCACAATGATTTATTTGGTTTTAAATTTATTTTAATGAAAAACAAAGATTATCTGTATTTTATTTTGTTATCTGAAGCTGAATATTTATACGAACATTTCGATGTATATACAAACAAAGTCCTGTCGTCTATAATAAATACAAATACTGATAATTTAAAAATAGTATTTCTTAAAATCACAAAAATCGACCGACAAAGATAATGTGGCAGGTTAAACGAACCATTCTGTACACTGTAATATATTGAGCGCTTGCACGAGTAGCATATATAAATACACATATATATATATATATATAGGATATAGATAGGTAACGTTGGACATAATACGTTATAGGTCAGTACATTATATTAAAATATATATTATATGATATAAGCTTATGTGTACACGTGAACACGCATCGAAGGATGTGATAACAAATGTAGGAATTTCATATATCGTGAACGTTTATATTATGACCGTCACCCCTAAAAGTTTTATACCAAATCATAACCATTGCCTGCGTTTATCGAATATTATTATTACACATATTTTGAATCACCGAACGTTGGTTGATAATATTTAATGGTCTGTCGTACATATGCATTGTGCATACATCGCGTGACAATACCATTTGTAATGCGTCGTTGGACGTACGTCGCTTAGAAATAAATAATAATATGAATATAATACGATATACATATTATTAAAATATTGCTGAAGTGTACGGTTCGATCGCGTAAACCCTCCACCCGCGGGTCTTGTGAGATTAAAAAAAAATGCACACCGCAGCTGCGGGCTATGTTCGCAAACCCCACGGGTAGGTTAGTCGGTAGCGACTGTCGCGCGAAAAAAAATTGGCCATGGAATAAAACCAAGCGCGAAAATCTGGCGGCCTGCCAGCAGGATCTAATAACAATACTGCGGCTATTATAATATTATACTGTTAACTCTTTTCTTTTTTTTCGTGCAGTACGGATAAATGTGCGACGCGTCGCGAAGCGGTGTATATTTTACATTACACATATTATAACAATATATTATATTATACGTTTTGTGTATTTGGGTATATTTTTTCGTTACAGTTATTAATTTCATTTACAGTTTATTCAAATTTAAATATTATTATCTATATATGCGATGTTTAGAAGGTTTATTTAAATTTAAGTAAAATTTATTATTTTATTATCACGAATAAGAATTTCATCGAAACAGTCTTGTCAATTGGTTACCTAATTTATTTTATGCATAGTATAATAATATAAATTAGTAATGTACCGTTTATCTACGTCTAAATGTAAACATATTTGAATATTTATTTGTCTTACAAAAATAATAATAATAATAATATGTGTTTTAGATAAAAGTAATTTAATTATATTAATTACTTTTACCTATTCTACTACAAACGTTTTGATGATAAGAACAATTATTAGAACCAATAAAGGTTATCAAAGAAATTATTAAAACCGGTCGGAATCTGAAATAATTTATTTGATATAAATTGATTATAAGCCTACAAATATAAATCTAGGAGTTTTATTATAGTTTATAAATTCATTATTTTCATCATTAGGTAGTTTAACATTAAGGTAATAGGAATTACAAAAATAAGGAAAAATATACTGAAGATTAATTTTTCTACCTCGAGCCGTGCTATTACGCACGCACGTAAATAATCTATTTCAAGTCACGCACTTAATATTATATATATATATATAATATGTGTGTTTATTAAAAGTCGGTTGAAATTGAAATAATATTTTCTCGAACTAGATCAATAATAATATCTTTTCAGAGTGTAGCGCATACTATATGTATATCATATAATAATTTAATATACAAGTCTGTATTAATAGGAACTGTATTCTATACATAGTATATAGTCGTGGCTGCAGATTACAATATTTTGTACTGGGCATATCCACACAACATAATATATCATCGTGACCTATATAACACGAGATAATGTAATACATAATATGTCATATATATTTTATGGTGGTAAATCACCTATTATTATAGTAGTAGTCATGTAACCTACATAACTACCGCAGGGTTGTGTATCGCCTTGTGGCCTGTGGGTGCATCAGCAATAGAATTAGTATAAACACGACTCGCACATTTAGCTGTAGTGAAATAATATACGTCGACGTAATACCCCCATCGTAGTATTTGATCTATTCCGCGGTAGTACACACGAGCGCGAATAAAAATATTATATACATAATAATCGTTAACTAGTCGTGACACGGTGACACAAGCGTGTGTACCGCGGTATAGTGCAATTGTAGGTATTTTCGTCAGACGACTTTCAACTCGGCCAGATTTTACGGAATGTTTTTTTTTTTAATATTGTTATCGTTTTGTATGCCTCTGTTCATGGAATCATAAAAAAAAACATAATAAATAATGTAATACAATACAATGTAATATTAGTATTAAAACAGAGCGCAACATTGAACGCAACAGAGTAACATTATCAGTATATAATAATATAATATTATTATTTTGTGCGTGTCAATCGCTGGTGCAGCTTGTCGCGGCGGAGAACGGCGTCGGTCGCCCACGCATCCGGCACTCGACTATGCCAAACGGGGTGGAGGGGAGAGGTACACGTCACCTGGTCGCCGCCGTACCTGCAGAGTGTAGTACCCGTCCGTTGCGTTTGCTACGCGACCGGTCGCTTATTTATCGCGTCCGACCTGCCGCCGTGGAGGGGACGTGCGGCGGCATCGGCGGCGGCGGCGACGGCGGGTGCCGGGTTGTTCGTGCCGGCTGGTCTAGTTACCCGACCGGTGTCCTTCGTGCGCGCACGTACCCGTCCGGACATGTCGTGCTGGTGGTCGTTCGCCGATCGTCCGACGCCGTAGACCTCTTGTGTTTTGCTGCCGACCGCAGATACAAATTACGAGCGTCCCATCGAGTGCGGTACGATTATTGTGTCGTTGTGTGTTTTTTTTTTTTTTTTTTAATTTGTTTTTTGACCATTTAATTAATTATCGTTCGATATTGTTGTGGTCGACGGACGCACGACGGCGCTGAAAACGACACGGCAAACGTCCTGCGTGGACGTCCGCGACTCCTCTCCGGGTTGGATTCATTCGGTCATGGGTGTGTTAAAGTGGCGCGAGAGGCACGGCAGTCGGCACAGCCAGAGTTCGGATAACGTTAAAGGACTTCAGGTAAACAGTGTAATATTATGTTGTGTTATCTTCAGTGTATCTGTGTTTCATTAGGTCATAGAGATTACGTCTATCCGACAATAACAATAATAATTTACGATGTGGTCCAAAACGTATATTGTTGAGTACATGACGTGTAACACGTCCCTACACAATTCCAGTGTATACTTAGTGCTCACGCGTCTTTTTTATGTACCGATTTCCTGCTAAAATCGACCAAATTATACGTTTAGGTACATTATTAGGCTGTATGTAAACTGCGGTAAAATTTACCTTTTTCTAAAAGTCGATATGTGAACTGCGGCAAAAAAAATTAAGATTATATAATCTGCGGCAAAACCGATAAGATACATTATGCCCAGTCCTTTTGCAATATTTGTTATGTAGGTACCTATGCGTGACGTATGATTTGGATGACCCTGCATTCCGTCGCGCGATTTATTCCATTCGATGTAATTTGAGTGTCCTAAAATACTACGAGCAAGAAGACGAAAGTTGAACTGACTTTCCTCAAAATAATATGACACCATGATCGAAGACCTATTTTGATAACTTAAACGTTTACGATAATTGTTGTTATACGAAATAAAAAAATATTATTTTATATAAATAATTGTCATCATTAGATTTTTCCAACGAAATCTGTTTTGAGTTTTGACATGACTTAAAATGTTTTCCGTGTAATCAATGTTTCCAATCAAAATCTGAATCTGTCGCAGCTGTAGTGGCAGACACATATAATAATAATAATAATATTAATAACACGTTATAATGTCACACCGTGACTTGCCTCACATTTTTCGTTTGTTGTCACACGGCGTCGCACAACGTACACCGACAATATTCGTGACGAGTTTAATCAAACATTACTGTATAATAGTATAGATTCATAGTACCTACAGCATAGATATACACAGACTGTACTAATAACGGACAGGGAAACATGTATAATATACCTGCATAGTATATGTATTTATTTATCAAACGCTCGACCTGGATTCGTAGTAGAATAAACACAGTGTATTACTTGAATAATAATTTCGTATGCTCAAATCACGGTCCTTCAACCGATCGTCGCGGTTTAAAAGCACGAGGTGTTGCAGAATATTGTGCGTTTTTTCCACTGCCATTCGATTACCATTATATTTTAATAAACCCGTTGCGGTATCCGGTATCGAGAGTGCACAAACACAATCGTATTGTTAAACATCGTATTGCGATCTATTCACATTAAGCGTTCAAATCAAAAACTTAAAACCATTAAGTATATTATAAAAACTACACACATATAAATATACATATGCGTACTATGCGTACAAAATGATATTTCCTATCAACCCCTATTATGTATAAATATTATATGCGTAGCTATAGTGCAGTGGGGTAATGTGTATCCGGCCGACGTTTCCCAGCTGCGCTAGTGCGCGTGTTTCTCACGTTTCGATTCTCACCATTGTCGTATCTCGCACAGAAGCTGATGTTCGCTGTTATGGCAATGCGATAGTGTCGGTGAGTAACCAGCGAACTAGAACGACAAACAACTCACTAGTCGCGGATACAAATGATCTAGTACAATAATATAAAATGTAAACATTATGTACACTGTACAGTGTACAGGTATATACAACTGTATATGGCTGTATAGTCAGCATAGCGTGAACCGAGAAGAGAAACGATATAATATTTATAAAAAATAAAATAATAATGATAATAAAAAATTATCATTAGTATTGGGATTTCGGAGAAAGCCGATGGAGTGGCAAACTACTACTGTAGCAGGGTATATCGCGGCGTGAAAGGTTCATTTATACGCGAACACGTATTGTGCATTGTCAGATCTCGCCAACCAAAAGCAACAAAATAAACAAAATAAAATATAATAATAATATTTATGGTGCAACATGCACTAAAATATTATTTAATATGATAATACAACAGCAGTCTGCCGTAACTAGTAATCATAGTCCGTGGATCATCGAAAACACAAATATTTACAAAACCATTAATGCCCCTCCCCTCTGAAGTATATTATACATATTTGTGCATGTCAAAGTATTCGATGCATGTCATCGGTGGATATATTGTATTGTAGAATTGTAGGGTTTCGTGCATATTTAGTCCGGTCAAAAAAACAGACCAGTTGTTTGCACAGTAGGTACGGGTTGAAATCCGACGCTCGTTTGTCGTTGTGTATGATGGAGAGGGTGGAAAGGTTTATTATACGTTCTAGCTTTTCGGCACACGAGACTAACACCTGCTGTTTGTAGTAATGAAGTACCCAATTAAGCAAAATTCTATTATCGAGCGAAGAAAACTGTCTATTTAGACGGTCAACGTTTTACGGATGCAAATATCAAGTGTCATACTAATTATTTTCTTCACGACTTGACAGTTGACAGGAGAGACTTGGCGCGCGCGGGTTATCTCAGGACATCCGAGACGATTGTACTTCAAATACATCCGGCCAAATGTCGTGAGTTGTATATGGGTATTATACCTTCTCATACATTTTTATAATACGACGTATAGCTGCCGTCAGCCGGCCATCGGGTGTTTTTATGGACTTCGAGTATTTTAACAATATTTTGATTTTACGTTTATAATAATGTGGAGAATTGTTAAACTAAAAATATAAAAATGAACAATAGGAATAAATAGTAAGTGTTGCCATGTGGTTTCTTTCGTCAAGCAATTTATGTTCTTAAATGGAAATTAGCTAGGTATAGTCTATGATTTGGGAGCAGCAATAACTATTCGTTATGTTAAAAAATAGATGCAACGTTAATCCTTCTTAATACCGCATGGACAGTAACTGGATAAAGGGGAGGTACAAAAGAAGATTAAAATGAAATATCAGTTATGTGCAGTGTGTGTGCAATAACTACTGATTCACAAGGGATTAATATTCCTTTTGTAGAGTTATTTTTAACGTACAATTGAATTTTATATTTAATATGGTAAGTTACTGGTATCCGAGAGATAAATTTAATCTTCCAAACAGCCGTTGTTGAAAGAGTTGTTCGTTTTATTGAACGTGTGCGTAAACCTCTACAGACATTACAGTATGTCACGTAAAATAAATATTATATTTTATTAATATTTACTATATATTTTGTTATTTTAATTCAAAATTATTGTATTTGTGCTGTGCAGATAGCATATTATTAGCTTTGCAAACTTCTATGATTTCTAGAACTTAGTATACCTATCATATGCATTAATATAGTACTAAATAGTTATGTATTATACAGTGTCTTAGCATAGAATCACATTAGATTTAGACATTTAGACACTATCTCTGAACTGTAATAACAACAATAGTGAAAATTTAATTTCCTGTTGCAACCGGAGCCATAGATATAATATTATTCAATGTATGTTACATATAATATACAATTATCTTTAATTATGCTTTTATCAATTTCCCGGTAGCCGTTGCTGAGTACTGAATACTAGCATAATATTATTATCTGTTTTCTATTGAACAGCAAAAGTCTATATTCTATAAATTATTATTATACCAACACTCAGAACGTGTGTAATTGACTGATTGATAAAAAATATATATCGATTTTTTTTTATTATTATTTACGATATAGGTATCTAATAATTAAGGATTATATTGCAACATTCATTCAGCGAATTAGAAAGTTTTATAAACCACTGGAATTAAACACAAAACCAATCAAACATAATGTTATTAGGTTTTGTATTTTGTTCGGCGTTGTATGTTTAAAATAAAATAATACGTTATGATTACGGAAAATTCAATATTAAACATTCGAACTCGGTGGCAGTTCATTTCTGTTGTTTTTAAATTTTAATGAGTTATTGAACGTGTAGGTTTTAACAAAATAGTTTTATGCTTTGTTCTAAATAACACTAAAACTAAATATATAATCTCAATTCAATATTTATTACGATGTTGTATATATAAAAAATATGTTTGAGTCAATTTTGTACAGTATTTTTTTAAAAAATTGTTTTAAACATGTATTTTAAACGGAAATATACTTTGATTATTTAAAATAAAAAGTGTAGGTACAAATCTATTATACATGGTGTTCCATAAGGCAGACAATCAGTAACAAATAAAAAGAAAACTTTTCTCATTACACCTCACCAAGTAATGCAGAATAAGAAATATATTTGGTGCAGTTGTAACACGATGAGATTCTTACTTAGTTCTTTTTTCATATATTTCTTTTAGTGTTCAGATATAGGAACAATTTCGTTTATCCGAGTTTCATAAATCATACACACAACATACAATCCCCCAGTATCGCTTTCCAGATGTCTTCTTATTAAAATCCCCCGTTCTCGTCTCCACCCGTCGCCTCTCCTTTAAATATTGTTTCTTTTACGGTGGTGTTTCTCGGTTTCCAACTGTGCAATTTATATTTACAACATTGTCCCCCCCCTTCTACTGACACCCAATGTTTTTCCCAAACCGGAAAAATATACTTATACTCATATTTATACGTGTGCAGTATAATATTATAATGTATGGGGTTTTCTTATTTTTCTGTGCGTTCTACGTGCTATAAAACTGTTACACAATCATTTAGCGGGCTAGTGTGCTCTGGAACTGCAACAGCGTTATAAATATATATATTGGCGAACTGTATACTACATATATATATTATATTTTATTCAGAGCGACGAATGCACCGCTCTTTCTTTGGTGACGATTACGTGCCTATGAATAATTCAACGTCGTTATGATACGCGTTCATTTCTTCTTTTACCCCGTACACACATCTGTAACATCGGGTTAGACTACCCCTTCCCTTCCCTACATCTCGTAGTCTTGTAAAGAAGGGATATTTAAATTGCAAAAGACTAGTTTCGCGCTACACCGGTAAATGCACGTCGTCCACAAGTCCGTTATACGAGATCGCCGTTGTTGTAAACCAGTATAAGGAATAAAGAAGGATACACGATTTTCTATTATTATTAAAATATTGGTACGCATAATACTTACATAGACATTTGTTGGTGGATTTGGTAGAATAAATAAATTTCCTTTCACAAATGTTACATGATTGGCTATTGCGTATGAATATTAACTGTGATTTTACAATTTATCTAAAAATATTTTTAAAAAAAATACAAGCAACTAATTTTTATCTTAATTTCTTATAAATGGTGCAATATTTCTTTATTACTACTAATCTATATAATAATAATAATAATAATAATAAAAGAAACAACTTTGAAAAGATGTATAATTTGTGTTGTATTGAACAAGCATTTATATTTATTGACTTTAAACCCTATCTAACTCGACGCTATATGATATAGTATCATAGACGTGTAATTGTAATAATTTTATACATCGACGTGGCATACCGGCCACTGGTTAAAATAATAACACAATAAAAAAAATAGATACTTAAGTTATAAATATAATGACGACTAAATTTCAACGTACACTAGATTGGTAGATTTAGTAATAGTACACATTAAATATTTTTTATTTTATTTAATTTGTGGTAATAGTTTATAAATAACAATGTTATTGTATATTATCTAATATTTTATCTTTTTATTTGTTGAAAAATTAATTATTTTTTAAAATATTATCATGATATGTTATTATGGCCCGTAGGTAAACTTTTCTGTGTCCCGCCGCAATCATAATAATTGATTAGCATCAGCTTGTGGCATCGTTGCACGAACAGGTAAACCGTATGCAATCGTAACAACAGTGAAAAAACGATTTAGTATTTCTGATAAGGAAGAGAATATTTTTCAATCGTACCCAAATGTACATAAGCATCTGACAGTTTCCATCGCGGAAAAATAATATATCAGTTACGATAGATATTACACACGCGCTTTGCTCGTGACATATGTACTTCGTGTGGGTAATATATGTTTTCCTACCCAACTTAGGAAAAAACATCCTATGGCCCTGTAATATGCGTAAAATGTCTGACCAAAATACTACTCCATACGTATAAATTGTATCATAGCAATACTTCACATTCACCCAAGTAACACAATATGGGAACTGCACTTATTTTACTATTACCATTCATATGTATCATGTAGGGTACGTGCAATATTTTCGAGTTGAAACAATTTTTAAATGTATATATACGTCTATAGACTTTTGTACAAGTATTTTTGTTTTTCATATGTCTCATTAATCATTATAATAGTATATTATTTGTACATACATTAATGTCGTTAAAATATCTCGAGGATTGGTATATTACGAGGTATGTTATAAATTAGATATATAAACAAGACAGAAAATTTAGAAGACACAATTTATTTGTATTAATTTTTTTGTTTTTATCATTTTATTCGTGTTTTCAATTAATATATATTTATTTATATAAATATAAATAATTCAAAAATTTCACGTGGGTACACGCCCTCTCAAAATAATTATTTTCATTTAAATAAATGTACGTATGTAGGAACCTATCTAATTGCTGTGATTAATAAAGTAAATAATGTTCATCTTGTGCAATATCTTTCGAGAAGTCTGTGTGTATATATCTATACTTAGCTTATGTAAAATCTTCGAGTTAAATTTTAATCAATTGTTAAATAATAAATATTCATAACGATGAAAAGATTTTTTAAAAATGTAAATAGATATATTTTAGAATATAAAGCATTGTTGCCTTGTAGAAACATTTCATTTTAAATATGAATTACTGAAAAAGGGACAAAATAAAATGTATTCTTTTGGGGCACTTTAAAGTGAATAACGAATGGAAAAGGCCAACAACTACATAACCATTAACTAGCTTACCTTTTTAGTTTTTTTTTATCTGACCAAGATACCTGAATTTCCTGTGTGGCACAGGAAATCGAGCTCACGGTCTAGTAACCAGGTAGGGGTCTGTTGTGTTTTTAAAATATTATCTTTGTTCCCATAGTTCGTTTTTAAACTAACGTTTAAATTGTAATATTATTGTAGGTATGCACTCTATTTGAACGTTAGATACAAATCAAATAGTTTCGTGGAGAATTTAAAGTTAACAACCTCATTGTTTGAAATTTTTAAAGCTTAATGTTAAAAAAATATAAAAAAATCTTACTAAATTAATAAGAACTGGAGAAAAACAACTCATCTTGTAATAAACATAATAAAAAAAACCACCAGAGATAAATTAGGGTATAATGAATAAAAAAAAATGTTAATTATCGTGAATTTCCATTTCAATGCTTAATGGAAACTTCACACAAGGACAACGGGTGTTTGAGCATCATGTACATATAAGTATATAACTATATTATATACACAATATAAATATATTGCATACAATCATTTGAAATGAGCAATGGTCAATTAGACTAGCATATACTTTATACTAATCATTTGTTTTACAGTTAATTCAATTTTGAACATAGTTGGATGGTTAATTTTAGGTTATAATAAAATATTATTAAGTATACAACGCACGTTTCAAGGTTTTTTTATATTATTATTTTCGGTATCGGACATCTTATTATTGTAGTGTAACCATCCTTCTTATATATTTATAAAGTTATAAGTTATAAATTATAATATAACATAATTATAACAATACTATAAATTATTATCATGCCGATGAACTCTAATAATATATAATATGATTTAATACGATTTAGTATCGTTATTATATATTTTTTTTTTTGTGAACCATTAGTAATTATATCGATTGTTTTTAGTCTTAATGATAATAAAAATTGTTATAAATTTGTTTACAGACATCAAGAGATGAGCGGACGAGTAGTGTACCTACGCCGGAAGCAGCCGGAAATGGATCCCGTGAACTTTTAGAAGAGACATTGAAGGGTCCTAAACCATATCCTAACATCGTTTTACCGACCAGCGGTGGTTTTTGGATTGATGGCCAGGACCAAAATGAGTACGAGCCTGCTGCTACTACCGGTGGAGCTTGTACGTGGAATAATAAAATCGAAACCGATGACACAGCCAAAGCTTATCGCAGATACTACATGGGAAGGGTAAGTGTTCCGCTTATCAAATAGAGCGTACTTATTTAGTTTGTGTGTAATCTATTATATTATTGTGTTATTATTTTTTTTTTTTGTCAGGATAGCTCGTTCTTAGATTTTTTTTAAACTATAAATTATAGTTATTATATTTACAAATAAAAGTAAAAACTGAAAACGTAATTAGAAAATGTATAAATATTATGAACGGGCCAATGCAGATTAAAGGTCTACGAGCGTAGCCTAATCGTATTCCGAACATCAATTTTAGTATAAATTTGCAGTTAAAAAATAATATAATGATTTTGAAAAAAAAACGCTCTCCGTGTATTATCGGCGATGCACCGAATAAATTACGACACGACCGCTGCGGGTAGTCGGTGTGCGTGGTGTGTATATTTATAATTTAGATTAATTATTAGTAATTCATAATAATAACGTAATGGTAATAGTGGTACCTTCTGTCTAGTTCGATTTAGTTCAAGGTAATTGCCTTTTTTTTTGCGTTTTTCGTATGCCCCAGACACAATTTATATTGTTATACGACCTCATAAATTTGAACGTGCATTTTGCTGAAGACAGTGTCTCGTATTTACCATAAACTGTCGCGTATTTCTCGAGAATTCCGTTTTTTTTTTTTAGTCTAAATTAATAAAAAACTGCACGCTAAACATTCAATTTAATATAATTTTTTATCGAGGTTTGTACCAAAATGTATACGATATAATATAATATTTATACCATGACATGGACGAGCAATCAATATTATAGACTTTTATACATATAAGTGATACGATTTTGTCTTTGCTGGCAATTAAATATAAATTTATGGTGACCAGACTTACTTTTTTTGTAAAACAGTGATCTTTTTTGCTTTAGTATCCTTACAGTAGTATAAAACGCATGAGATTGTACTAATTTTTTTTAGAAAATATTACGGGTTAATACGTGTTAATGATTTTTTATAATTTGGTTATTTATTAATATTATATGGTTCGATATACTGTGTATTAATTATTAATACAAGATGATATTTTGTCACTTTAGTATGAACCCCGATTAAATATAATATAATGGTTGCTTCAATCATATCATATAAATACATAATTAAGTAATAGCTGAGAATACTGCTAATAGCAAATAGCTGTTAATAAATTTATATTATATGGTAGTGTGGTTAATTCAATTTATTATTAAAGTTGTGCCGCGTTGTTTTTTATCAGTGATAGTTACTATCACATATTCACATTATAGAATATAATAATTCATAAACTAACAAACGGTGAATGTTGTTTTACATTTTTGTATAATATTTTTAAATTATACAATTTATAATATAATTTAAGTTAAATATGTAGGTATAGGAAACATATTAATGTATGTATGTGTTATATATTTTCTTATATTTTAAATGTGTTAAATTTCAAAGTATTTTTTTCATAAGGAAACATAACTAATAAGATGTCGTAGAAATGAAATTATAATATTAATTAACGAGTTTTTATAGTTAATAATAGCAAAATAATAGAGTAATCAGATAAAAAAAAACCAATTTATATAGATGGACACAAGTACACGACCTATGGGTAAAATGTGTAGAGTAGTATTTACATATTGGCCAATTCCCTCAAGGGAAGAGTTTTTTATGATAGAGTAGCAAAGTTTTAAAATATACTTTTTTTTGGATTTCTATATTTGCTCACCACATTATATAATAAACATTCATTGTCGTGCACACCCGTAATAGTATACAAATACGGGATCCTTGACGTAACCCCCAGAGTCTATTACCGTAGTATAATTGCATTTTGCCATCATAAAATATCGGACGCAGGAATGATTTACGAGCTCCCCGCGCCTCGCCGTTTCGGGTTAACTTTGCCGGTTCTAAAATTTGTTTCCAATCTAATGACGTGGTGTTTTACCTTTTACATGACTGTGACTTATGTACGCGCCCGCGCTATCCGAGCTAATCGTTTTGCGGGACAATATTTATCTTTATAATTCACAGCTCGGAACTCTCGCGCGTACGACAGAGTATATCACCTATTCACCAATAATATACAAGGTATACATACAGACCGCCGAGGGAATGCTTTTATATAGGAAATTATAACAATATAGTGCTGTACAAATATATGTATAGGATATATTATATTACCTATATTGTACACCCAAAGCGCAAATTATGGACAATAATAATAATTATAGTGTATTATATAAATTATAATATATTTATATATCGCATTGACGATAATAGTCCTCGTCGTCGTCACAGGTCGAACTCGTCCCGCGCACGCAGAAGTTGATGACCTCACACCCGTGTGTTGTACACCGCGATCGCGTTTTTGATAACTATTCACAGTGTTGCGCAAACTCGAACGCGAACAAACCCAATTTATAATTTAATTTTGTGTATTACCTACGGGAGTAACATGCGTGAGTTTGACGTTTAATTTTTACAAATAGAAATTAGGATTTTGTTTACGTCTTCGTTTGGAATCGTTGCGACCAGTGAAATAACGGTACAGTGTTTAAAAAGCGTATCGGGTAGTCTATGCTTGGCGGTAGGACGTGTGTAATAAAAAAAATATCTTTTTTTGTAAACATTTAGTACTGACTAATGTTTTTCTCTATGTTTATTCTGAAAAGTGCTATTATACTTTAAATCGAGTCTAATTTTAATAACCTATTCCAAAAAAAAAAAAATGTTTGTTTTTAAGACGTTCGAGCAAATATCGTTGTTTTGTATATTATATGATATTATACGAAGTAGTCTGAACGGCACTTTAATTATATACAGCATATTATAATATGTCTTTAAAGACTATATTGATTTTCTATTATTTAGTGTGACGTACACAGCTTAAATATTAAACAATAATTATTGTTGCAGCTTGGCAAATGACAACAATCATATTATTATTATATTATAATTATATTGATATATGTAGGAAAAATGATTTGTTCAAGTGTATAATAATATATCCACTGGTTAAACGGTTTTGGTCGGCTCTCGCAGGTCCGTGATCTCGGCATCACGTTCATCTAATTTCTATTTTATTTTCAAAATAAAAATAAAAAAAAACACTTCATATTTGAGACGCATTTTTATTGCCTGCCGGGGACCGTTCGAGTGTTAATTCGGTTTGTGTGGATGGTTTTAATGTTTGGTGAACACACTCCGATGAACATGCATATGTATATTATTCGTACAAACACACACATACACACACACACAGTTGTAATAATATATCATAACGCTCGTGTCGGGTCCACATTATGTTAAACCTCGCTTCAAACGACTGCCGCGCGCACGCGAGTACATTATAATAATAATATTATATCTTATATCATAACATATTTTTTTCCATACCATAACGCACTTCTATTTCGACCTTCGGCGTAATTTTTTAATTCTAATATAGCACTGTAGATAGGAGTAACTTGATGAGAAGTAACTCGAAGCTGCAATTATTATTTATCCATCCCACGTGGTTTTTGTTATTTGTCTCATATATCGCGCTCGACGCTCGGCCAACGACAGTTTTGTAGTTGTTTTTTCCTTTTTGCAATAGTAGTTTTCGACACAGTTATATTGAAATATGATGTGTTTGTGCACTCTTTAATTTTATATTATATTATGTCCGACCGGTCGTTTTAATATAATTAAAACTCCGGCCGCCGCAAATACGCCTCATAATATTTCAACACCGATGACCGACCGAATTCGTGCGTACCTACATGATATCTATATTACGTTTTTTTTTTACTCCGCCCCGTCATCGTATGCGTCAACAACACAGGTCGTCAGACAGACAGAAGTCTGCAGAAACGTGTCTATTCCATTGCCGCCGCCCCGCGTGTTAATATACCCAGCGTAAGCTGTCACGTGAGACGTCGTAGCGAAACGAAACGATTATGTACAGCGCACACGGTTCGTAACTTAACGTCGTTTAGAGAGCGATGTTTTACTACTACTAACACTACAACTACTAAATTCTGTTTTTATATCGCGTGCAATATGGAGAAGACTTGATTCTTTTTTCCATCTTGAATAATATGTTTTCGTTATCGGAGTTGTTGATCTCCTAGTGTATATTATATTATATATATATGTGTATATTATATTATATATATATATATAGTATAGGTATGTAGATAATACATTAGACGCCGTTTACGTTACACATAATATATAAATATATATACAAATGCACCATAATGGTATAATATGAACGCAATATTTGAAACACAAACACTCTTATACTTCGTATTACGTTCATTGTGATGACGACGACACCTAAACTTGGGTATCGGAGCTTTTCTTGATTTTTCAATAACCGCACATATAATAAACCATCATTAAACGCGAATAGTATGTTAAATGTTATACATATTTAATATATGTATACTTATATTAAATGAAACGGAACACGACATGTTGCCATAAAAAAAGTTTACGAATCCCTCATACATAATCATCATGTGTAAAATATTATTATAAAATTATAGTAATATTTACCCGATTATGTTTTCCTCTTACTATACATGATGCTGTTGAGATATTTTTTACAAAATTATGGCTTCACATTTCATACATTATTACTTTACATACTTAATAGCATATACGCATTATAAACTCCGATTTCAGTATAATACTAAAATATAGAACGTGTACTTCGTATTAGAATATTTCCGTAAACGACAAATTAAAGTTAAAAATTTTAAATAAAACGTATTGTTTCAGTTACATTTTTGGATACATTCTTCGAGTGCCTATAGAACTAGTTATTATTATTGTATATTCTTTGACGTAATATTTTAGCATAAGTCCAGTTCATTGTTTAAGCGTATTGTGTATTTATTATACCTATATTATGGCTATATAGTAAACTTTTGAACATTTATCGCATTCATCTTTAAATGCTGTAATCCCAAACAATAATTCTCGTTCTTTGTTGTGGTTTAACTGTGGTCATTCGTTAATGTCGTGTTTGCGTGCAAGCTTCCTCGAAAAACCAAAGCGAATAAACGTTGACAATAAGTCGAAATAAATTTAAAACTGCCAAGACCGATTTATTTTCATAATGGCTTGTTGATTTTTTGTTAGATTATTTATTTTATTTATTTAACAGAATATAGTTTCCCGGCCACAATATAATAAAAATTTGAAATATAATCCTATAAATGGTAGCCATTTGGACGGTACACAATAATAATAATGGCATTAAATATTGTATACAGACCGACGTCGTTGTCTTAAAATAGACGATAAAAAATAATATAAGTCTATAGCCTCGCACAGTTTGGCGTCGGTCGATGGGGTTCGTATAATATAATATATAGGCAATACACGTTTTTGTTCATCGCAATCATTATTTATATATATACTAGGTATAGGTTCTAGTGTTTCTACTCAATATAAGCTGGATGAGAACTCGTTACGAGTGTTACGAGTGTAAGTTGTAAACTGACCAACAGTGACTATTTCACCTGATAAATCGGTTGGTTTTTCATCGGTTTCTACTTTTCTAGTGAACGTTAACATAATATGCGGGCCTGGCGTTTTCGGTCTAGTGCGTTCCGTTTCCGGCCGGATAAGAGGGAGGAATGAGCAGGTATTACGTACAAGGTGTAGGTACTGCAGGGTTTGCGCACACAAAGCGGGCAGGTGGTTTTAGTGTGCACCGGGTTTGGACGAAAAATATAGTTTACAAGAAAAACGTGCTCGGCGTATGCTATTGCCACAATGTACACAATAGTCGCTAAAGTATAATATGCGTATGGGAATAGGTTAAGATGCAGATAGGGTGGTTAGGTTTCCTTATATACATTATATATACCTACATTGGTTCGGTTTTACGACAAACGTTTTTCGAACACACCAGCTGACGAAACTGGTTTTTTTTTCACAATTTTTCTTCAGTTTCCACCTGCAACATAAATAATATATGTCTCGGAAGTCCACCTATAGGTTGGTCGGCCGATTGCCTTAGAAATGTTTATGATGCGGTGAATAATATTTATACAGGCAATATTGTCACCTGTGGTAAACAATGTAGTCTATATAGGTAGAAGATACTACTGCACCACTGTACTAGGATAGATTAGGATTAGGTTAGGTACACTGGTTAGCGATTCCTTAATTGCGTATACATTTAAAGCGCGCATGCAAACATTCTCTAAAAAAAAATACTGTTTTATGTAAAATTTGCTCGTCATGAGGGCACAGTATAAATATTTTATTGATCGTTTAGTGTCTACGGTAGGTACCTATTCAAATAAAAATTGTATTAACCGTGGCACACTAGGTGACCCAGAAAAAAAAGGTCTCCCGACCCTGTTAATAAAAACCCGCTCCAAGTTTTCTGTTTGAACAACGACCTTTGTCGAATTGAAATTCTTTAACGACCTTTTATCTTCGACGTTCGACCTTATTGTATTTGGATAAATAATAGGTATATTCGTATTTGTATGTATATATATATTTCTCTATCTTTCTTTCTCTCTTTCTCTAGTTTTTTTAATTCGTTAAAAGCTCTATGTATATTATACAGGTAACAATGAATTTTAATTATGCACAAAAGCTCATTTTTAGACCGCATTAATGATTTATTGTTTGATCATAAAATGTAATCTATTCTATGGTTTGATTATCGTAAACAGACGTGTTAATTGTTGGGGTTGGAAAATAATAACGTGCAGCTATGATATATTGATTCATTAATATCATAATTCATAATATTATACTAAATCGTGTAGAGCGAGCTTACAATGCGATGTACACAGGTTTCTCATTATACCTATCGGCAATTACTATACTAATAATATGGTTTATAATAATATTATATACATAAATAACTAATATAAACAAACAGACCGGTGATAAGCAAAATTGCAGAGATTTAAGATAATGTGACGGCCTAAACTAAATTTAATACATTTAAAAAATACAGCAGTTATCTGCTTTATTAAAACAACATGCATAGTAACGTTTGTTATTGCTTATTATTATTTAAATAAAATTAGCTAGTTTAAATTAGAATATGTATTTGGATAGTTCTTAGCTTAATTAATTTATATTATATAATACAGGTATCTACACATTTAAAAAAATATATAAAATTTAGTCAATTATACCATATTTAAATGTTTACACATTTTAATCATTATTTATTTGAGTGTGCATATCAAATGTGCATAAATAGGAGTAATTTATTAATACCTACATACAGTTAGATTCTTCTAGTTGGTATTATAGTTGATATTATATTTTTCGATAAATAAAAAATAAATAACAATATTTAGTGTTATTTTATAATTGAACTATTTGCAAGGTTTAAACCATAAATTAATTATGTTTAATATATTTGTGACTTATATTGCAGTTTAATAATTTAAAGACCCAAGAAAATATCAACAACGTTTAAAATGTATATACCTAATTAAAACAAAAATGCACTCATCGTTTCGTTTAAAATATAAAAAATGTAATAACTTGTCTGTTATAAAGTTTGAAAATATTTCATTTTTGCAGTATTTAATCATTAAAGTAGCTGCACGTAACTCTACGTGTAGACTTTTACTATGTTCTTTTCTGAAGGTATACCTAGATACATTTCTAATGCTGAAAAAGAATAAAGAAAATAATAATATTATAATTTTTTTGTATCTAACTATTCATTGCAGCTTTATATTTTATACCGTTAACAAGAGTCCTTCATTAGACGGTCGGTAAAATATGAAATGTAATCATTTCTGACTTCGTTAGTCCGTAATTGATGATTGTTATCATCATATGAAACACATGGCGGCGGCGTCTCTTTTTTGTCCAGTGGACGTTATGTTATTGTTATTTGTATAATAATGTACACTGCGTTTCCATCATCGTGAACCGTTCGTAATTTCGATATTTTTCTTTTTCTTTTTTTTATCGAACGGAACCAACGGCGACTAATACTACAACTGATACCCAACGACTATACGCAGCGTCACCGCGGGTATATTATGAACTTCCGAGTGTGGGACGACTTGCACTGTATTGTAGTATTTTAATATAACTACAGGTATACAACAGTCTGCCTGTATACATGCGCCTACACGTTTCCCTGCAGTCGTGGTCGTTCCCAACACACGTCGTGATTTCTTTGTAAATACCTGTATTAGTAGTAGTACTTATATGCGTATAAAATCCGTATGTCGGAGGTCTATGACCCTCCTATATATAATATATCAAAAAACGTATATTATAATATATTGTGTTGCGCTATTTCGTTTAATCTATCTTTTAAACGATACGTTTTTGGATGGAAATTTACCCGCAGTCCTCGGCATATATACTTTTATATACTGATTTTTGATGATGATATCTTGCGGGTCGCCCTGATACGACGTCATAGGTAAATAGTATATTATATACATATAGTTAGGACAGTTAGGTATATACGTGGCACGTGACGCATGCACCTATATCACTGTGATCACTGATGTCTACTCACTACTGCTGAGAACTACAGTTGTCACGCGTCGGCGGCGTTCACGACTGCGGCGACGACGACGACGTAATAATGTAGTACCTCCTCCACAACCCATTATGATGCCATTGTCTAAAGAAGACGTGAGCACCATATGGTTCGCCGGTTGTTTTATATAATCCATTGTTACCGAGCACCCCTACCCCACTCCCTCTCACCCCAAAACCATAAATGATTTCATGTGGCCGGTTATGCATGCGCTTTTACCTGATTGCGCACTGCGGGAGGCGTAGACATGGAAAAACGGGCCCACGCCGGTTGCTGCCTATGTCGGTTAAGTCCCTGCGATGTATTATGTGTGTATAATATAATGTGATATTATAATACACGATCAACACCATAATATTATGGTGTACACGCCCGACGTTTGTGGGGTGAACGGAGGGAAATAGCTGTTTAGTATGCAAACCTGCAGAGATGGCAGCCGTTTTCGGTGAGATTTAGCCGATACGTATGCACTATGCACATTGTCATTATTATAATAGTGATACATTGTTATCACGGTCAGATGTCGGTCTGTCCCTAAGCACCGCCGCCTACCCATCGTCCTCGTCACATCGTGCTGATCGAACCTCGGCGTAAACGTTGTTTTACCTTCCGGATCAACCGTGATTATTATAATACCTTCATAAATACATAATAAATATTGAAACGTTAGCTTATTCAGATGGCGCGTTTGTGTATAAATTTGCTACGGGGGTGTGGAAAACCACAGCGCATAATAATATAATATATTATGTTTTGTCGTAGAGTATAATTATAGGACTCTTAACTCCATCGATATATTATGTATTATATATTTATACTATATTACTATATGATGTCTTACGTCATCGTTTTTTTTTTCAAAAGCCGTCAATGTTATTATACGTTTTTTTCTCCCTTCGAGGATACACCCGGAGGTACTGCAGTGCTTTATTGTTTTTCAATCCGTTTACCGAACAGAGTACTGCAGGCATCTGATGTAGATGGGGAATCGCGATGCCGTTAATGTAATATAGGTATCTATGTAATATCGACGACCGACGAGAGTCGAGTTCTCAAAACAATGGACGTATTTTTATACAGCAATGTCAAAGTCGTATTTTTTTTTTCATTTCTCTGTAGTAATCCTAAACAAAAACTCCATGTACTTGAAACAATAATATAGCTATATCGTAAACGTTATATTATGTTTATATTTTGTGCAATCGTACATAAACATTTCAATACTACGGCGAGAAACCTGAAACAATGACGTTAAATCTTACAACAATAATACCTTTACACGCGTACAGTATAATATATAGTGTGTTATACGTAGGCTTTTCTAGATGATACAATATTGTTATAAAACGACGAACACCGTATATAAAATAAAGAATTCAACCAAAATGCGCGTTTCTCGTTCGCCCACTCGACGATTTTGCTATCTCCGAGACGAAATATCGCGGCGCAACAGTGATTCCGACGTGTTTCCCCCGCCTATACATAATGAACGACGACGATGAGCGTATGACCGCAGTGATGTACGATATGATTGATCATCATCATCATATTTAATGAAATCTCACAGTGTAAAAATATACATATGAATAAATGCATTTGGAATTCGGACAACTTTCTCGTACTGCAAATTCTTTTAATATTGTTGTTTGGACAATAAACTATATTCAATTATTAATATATAATAATATATTAGTTCAAAGTACGCCAATTTCAATGTTTCGATTAATGAGAAAAAAAAATGTATTACGTATAATAACATGATATTAACTAAAATATTTTTTTTAATAATATAACACGTGTAGGTATAATAATAAATTTGGTTTTGTGAAGGCGCATTGTTGTCATAAAACCGTATAAAAGCAGTATATTAATAATTGTACGGTCTTAGCCATAGGAGGCGTGTGATTTCTTTCCTACGCGTTTTTATTAATTATATCTGCATTGTATATAATTTTATACCTAGTTTATACGTATATATCGAGTCTTATAAGTGTGTACTATATTTACGAAGTGCTGTAATTTATCACATTTGTTTTCTTCTTTTTCTTCACACAGTTGCCTTTGATGTAACAAATATCTATATGTCGCGTCGAAGGTCGTTTGTATACGACAATTTAAGATTGAAAACAGAAATCGACGAACGTTTCTGTATTTTATTTATTCATACACTGTAAAAAATTATGAACTACAGTGAGTACGAATACGAGACGAACACATCAGTTATTGTTACCTATACTTGAAATCGTATACAATATAATATATAATATTATATGTATCTACGTGACCGCCGGGTCGTGACAAATCAGCCATTATTAAAAAACGTTCCCGTAGCAATTAATATTGTAATTCGTATTGCTATATTTTGTTTTTGAGACGGTTTTTATGTACGCATAGTACCTATAGTACGTCTGTGCGGGCACAGACGGGCCATTGTTCTTATATAGCTACCTATATCATAATAGATTCTCGCCAATCCGATTTAGCTTCTTCGGTAACTGTATGTTTGCAGATTTTTTTATACATTTCGACATGTACGCGTTTCGGGTCTAACTCGATTTTTCCCGCTTTTTGTATCGTCGGCGCACTGCATTTGACGACTGAGAGAAAAAATTATTTTTACGCGACGAATGCGTTTCGCTTCAGCGCCGAAGCAATCGTATCCGCGAACTACGATGACAATAGTAATTTTATTACAATTTTTTTCATTAATCGAAATACATCGACAACTGTGACCACTTAGTAAACATTATTTATAACTTTTTTTTTTTTTTAAATGAGTTAATAATGCTCTGCATTATTGTGGTAGGTACACTACTATTTTTACTTTGGACAAAAATTCGAGTCCCAATGCCTATTTTTCGTACATGGATATGAAAAAGTCTTCTTTTATCTTGGTATTTATTGGATTTAGTGATAATTTTATACATTTAATTGTTAAACGTTATTGTATTCGCGATACACATGAAAAATATTGTAGAATCGCCATTAAGTATAACCTTTTATTAGGCTGGCATGTTCTACGTGTAAACGATCGATGAAAAGTATTATTATTACCTACCCATGATTAATTAAATATCACGCATTGCAATAACAATAATAATATGAACGTACCTGTAGTACTATAATATTACCTATAACGCGTAGAAAAAACATACACCTACGATGGCGTGTGTGTACAATTTGTACGTTTTTTCCCCGTCCATTCGAGTTCATTTCCGTGGCAACCCAATGCGTTTGTGGACATCACAATAATGTTATACGAAACTATTATTATTACACACGTATGGGATGTACCTATATATTATGTGTATTGCACTGTAACGTTATAATATGGTATTACACGTGTTGATGTGTATGCGTATGCGTGTGTACGCGGTTCGCACGACGTAAAAAGAAAAACCAAACGTATATAATGATACTTTTTTTTATGTAATAGTTGTACGTTTTTTCATTTCATTATTATTGTTATTATTATATTTTCATAATAGATGGTGCGTTGAATATTCACGTTTCAGTGACGTCACGTAGGTCCGTATGTAGGTACCTATATGTACGTTAATATACCGCCGCAATTCGGCCGTTTATCGTTGACTGTCCGTGAAACAACGTCACAGCGCCGTGTCCATCGTAGACCACAGCTCTACAGTAGTAGTATTCCTATAATAAACGATTGTTCTTCCGTTTAAAAAAATTCGACAACAGGAAAGCATAAATTAGACTCTATCGGTTCAACGATTCGGCTACTGTTCAATATACCAATAATCATTTGTAGGACGTTTTGTATTACTGCAATTATGTACACATCCTATATTGCTTGTAGTTGAATAGGTATAATATTTTATTCGATATCCACCGTGCATTATGCGTATTCTGCATAATACTTTATATGTATATTATAATATATGCGTCACACCATACAGTTTCCACAAAATTCCTTTTGAGAATAAAACTAAAAAATATTATAATGATTACAATGTACACGGCATAATATATACTTATTGCATACCGAGAAATAGATTTACATGCATACTGTATGGAGGATATTGAAAAACACATTGAACCGTGATTTGGCAGCGAATCGTTTGTTTTTATTTTAAACTCAAGCCATTTAACAGGTTAAAAGTTCTATCTCTAAACAGCAATAGTGGTCGCATATTCATGCATATATGTATAATACGGTTGTCCTCGGTCGTTATTTTTTCTTTCCTCTCTTGAATCTATTAAAGTAAAGTACCTTTCCGAGTTCAAACAATATATTATTATAAGCACGGCGGCGTGCTTCTAAAAGTAAATAAAAATTTCATCTAAATCATTATTTTTATTACCATAATAGTTGTATATAGCTGAAGTAGCGCTTTTACGAGACCGTTAATGACTAGGGTGAATTTCCGTGATTTTCGGTTGGCGCGAAATCGTTTTACAATTGGTATATAATATGGCATTGCCAACGGCAAAACGTACATAATGCTCGTCGCATATAATAATAATAATATATTAATATAATATCCTCTGGTGTTTGCCTACACTCCTGAAAATTGTTCTACCCTACAATCCCTCCGTCTCGATCGTTTTCAAAACATCACAAACAAAACTAAATTGTAAATTATTAGATTTTCGGACTTTTGTCGTTGTACCACGTACCTACCTTTGTTTTCGTTTATCGTCGACAGGTACTCGCGTATATATAATTCTCGACGACTGTTTAATGGTTCTTTTAACGGCCAAATAACTGTATTCGCTGCAGATGTTGCGTTTATTATATTTGTGAGACTGTTTTGTTTTGAGTACACTTATACGCGCGCAGCGAGTCGTTATTATAAATATTGCAATCGGTTTTAGACGTCATGTACCTATTCAGGCGCGAGAAAATTTGAATTGGTTTTTACTGTACATAGCTATTATGTAATGTCTGCAACGTTCGAAATTGAAAAATAATTTTCAGAAACACTAGACTCTAGAGCAATGTTTTTTTTTTGTATGCGTTTTATTGTTCTATTCTTAAGAAATAATTAAAGAATTTATATGGCTAAGTAATTTTTCCTTATACATTTACTTGTTCTTAAAAATATAAAGTACTTTAAAAAAAACGTGCTTGATTTGATTAATTTTATATGTAATATTGAAATAAGTAGCTATACTATTTTTTCAAATGGATTTTAAAACGTGAATAGTAATTTTATACAATTTTCGTAGTTCGTAGTGTACTGTACTACGTATTGATAATATAATATCTTTTATGTGTTTTATTTTTTTTTATATATATATATATGAATTTGAGTTAAAGTCATATCTGCATATTTTAATTTATCATGTTTATACTTTATGTATACCCTATAATGATACAATATAACATTAGCAATACAATCTTGTACATTTAAATTAGGTTAACCTTTCACAAAATATAATTAAGAAAATACCGGTGTGATGATTATATTTGCGGTGTATTTAAATTATTTTTTAGATTTCCTTTAGCACGAAATCCACTGGTTGTGCGATTAATATGTATTTGTATATGTGTTTATATATACACCCACCCACACAAACGCACACATACACATATTAATATATAAGTGTGTGTGTTGGTGTAGAATTATACAAATATTTCGAAATATCAAGTGTTAACAAATCATAATAATATGACTTAGTTACATAGTGTGGTGCACAGTATAAATCATAATTATTTACACAGAATATAATAATATATATTTTTGTATTCAAAATAATACAACTTCTAACATAGAAAAATTAATTGGTGATTATTACCTTTTTTTATTGACATTAGCTACCTAGATAACTTAATAGAATTTGCAAATATTATCTGCTCCATACAAATAAAATTATTACATTAATACATATTTTATCATTTGATTATATAGTTTTGTTTTTACCTTATATTATGCTGTTAAAAATTATCAACACAGTTTTAATTATTGAATAACACGTACAAAAAATTAAAACAGTTTAAATTTACAATTACATTTTATTATACATTATTATCGTTTTAGGTTTGGTTAATAACAAATTACTATTTCAAGCTACATTTAATCGCTTTTACAGCTATAAATGTATTTTTATTTTGTGTGTACATTTCAATTGTAGGCATTTTCGATATTCGTCATCACTCAAATCGTAAAAACAATAAACTTTCTACAGTGTGTATTATATTTATTATATTTTTTATTGTTAGTGTCAAAACAAAATGTTTGCCAAAAAAAAACCGTGTATAGGTACATCATCAATTAATGCTGATGGACAAGCAAACACTTGGTGTTTTAGCCGCTCGTGTACATAATTGTGTTTTTTTTTTAAATCGAACAATCCTGTACAAAAATCTCATAAAAGCAAAATCCGAGTGCAAAAAATATCACGAAAATATAACAGTTATTTTTATCTAACATTATTTTTTGTGTTAACCATCACATTATTATCACCGTGACATATATTATATTATAACTTATATTATAATAAGTTATAATAATATTATATTGTTCGTTCTTCGTATGTTGTTTATTATCGCAGTAAAATTCCACGTTTAATAATGTAATATTTTAAACACCGAAATAATTGTTCGTATTCCACAGAACTGAAATGATTGTAGTTTTTTTTTATGAACTTTTAACTCGATTTAACGGATAAGGCCCCGGAAAACGAGCGTATCGCAATGGCTTCCAACGCTGTTTGCTCAACGAAGAATTGTTGGCACAGTCCCTACATACAATAATATATATACATATATATATTATACCATCTACGAATCTTCAAGGGGGGCTAGATGTTCTCCTCAATTTTGGTTTGTCTTGTTGGTGAATTATGTATACATTTTTACCTATCTAAAAAACTGTCGTCACATGACTCATAATACACAACGTATATACTATAACCGGTTGTCTTTGCGTATTTGTGGCATATATATTTAAAGGTACTGATAAAGTCCACGGCCACAACGTGACGCTTCAAGGACAACATTATACTTAATATACCTATAAACATCATGATATATAAATATACAATACTTTTATACATATAACATAGTCGGGACAATATCGTTATTATGCAACGTATAAGTTTGCGAAATGTTCACGATATCGAGTGTCAACGATTGCTGCAGTCTCCATCGATTGGCTCAAGCGCAATTCCATTTAATTATTGTTTTCTCTTTTTCTCTATTTCTCCCTCTCTTCTTTTATCTCACTCTACACATATAAATATATATATTTTCCTTTCTCTGTGATTCATTAGTTCACATTTTAATAGATAGCCGTTTAATGAATATAAAATATTAATAGTTTAAGTTCGGGGCCTGTCCATCCTCTTGAATACAATTGATTACGAAAATCATACATAATAATTATAGTGCTATGATCCGGCCACGGTCATGGGTAAAATGTACGCGTATACATGACTCATCTAATATTGTCGTATGTTTGGTTTCAGGAACACTTCAACTTTGTCGGAACGGACGATCAACTTGGTCCAGTGTTGCTGAGCGTGAAAACCGAAAGCATGTCTTCCCAAGAGCAAACGAGACTCTTGTTGCGGCTACGGACTGGCACCACGCACGAACTGTTGCCTTCATTGTGCGCCACTTCAGCGCCCCACCACATGGCCAGGGTATATACTAGTACTTTATTATTTTACTATATTAATATTATATTACATTACATTATACAAATATCGTTGGAGACAAAACAAATTGGTAATTCTATTTATTTCTGAGGTGGTTAAGACATTCCAATATCTGCTGGAGCTATAGGAGGTATTACTATATAATACGCACAAATGCGTGTGATTGTTTGCAGAAATAATATCTTCTCTCAGCCCGACCCGATAGTAGTATGGAATCGTTACTCAACGGTCATTAAATACAAGATTATAATAAGCAAAATACCATTAATCAAACAACATTTTAGTTATAATGATAGAAACAGTGTTTATTTTTCAGTGTTTTAATGATATCATGCATAATATAATTATTCATTTTTTATATATAGTTTTTTTTCATTAATTATTTCTGAAAAAAATACACCGAAGCGAAGATTTAGAAACAATAAATTAATAAACGCCGTTACGTTATATTATTATACTCTTTATTTAAATAAAATTTTGTTTTATACACGCGCGTAGATGATGACACACGTGTCAGTAACTCATTAAAAATACATCATTCGTGTAACTACATCACACTACACTTCATTTTATTTCTAGGTGAACTGTACTTTTAATATCATAATGTCATATGCAATTTATAAACAAAGAATTTATATTTTAATAGTACAATTCCATTTATTAGTGTCCATACAGTTTATTTCGTATAAAACTTTTTGACAAAATGAAATAGTTATGAGAAAATTGAATTTTCGTGAAATGGTCAAGGTCTTTAAGGAACTTGATCCCCTCTTAAATTGTTTCAAAAGTTTCAAATCGCCACTCACTACTTGTATAATGGGTCTAGAGTGAAAATTGAAGTATTTGTGGAGATGAAAAAGTTTTTATAATATTAACGAAATAAATAAAATCAATTGTACCAAGTAAAACTCAATAGCACTAAATGACAAATATTATGTCATGCAGTTCATGATTTCAGATAGTTAAATAATATTTTCGCTGATTCATGATACTTGCATTTTATATTTTAATTAGTAGGCAAGTTACGTCTAAGTATAAAAATTCCAGTCGATGGTAATTTGTGCCCAAACTTGTCTTTTCTTAAATTTATTTGCGTCTCCAATTATCGATATAATTATTAATTAGTTTATAATACTATATAAAATATTTAAAAAGAATGTCAATACATAATTGCTTAAATTTAACAAACAGAATACCTTGTATTAATCATAATTCGTATTCCTTATTACTATAATTTCATATAAAGCACGAAAAAATAATCGTAATAACTATAAAAAATATATTTGGCTAAATCCATGCCAGTTCTTAGTACTTAATACATATTAGTTACCTATATACCTAATTAAATTACTTAAACTTAATTTAAAATTTTAAAGTTTTAAAGTGTTTTTATAAACTATAAAACTTCAATAAAAATTATATCAATAAATAATTATCATGATTATAATTAAATTAAAAATCGTCTAAAAAAAGCGTTTAAATATATTTTTGTTAACTATAAGACTTCAATATGATAAGAGAATTACAATAAATAATAATAATTATAATTAAATTAATTGTCATAGAAATAAACTTTAAATACAGGTTGCAATCTAAAAGAAATAACTTTAAAACAATTTAATGATTTCT
Organism: Rhopalosiphum maidis; assembly: GCF_003676215.2. Classification (NCBI taxonomy): domain Eukaryota; kingdom Metazoa; phylum Arthropoda; class Insecta; order Hemiptera; family Aphididae; genus Rhopalosiphum; species Rhopalosiphum maidis. The sequence goes on from NC_040878.1 coordinate 42,708,645, forward strand.
TTTCTCTTAGATACTTCTACTTATAAATTTTATATTTCTTCAAACTATAATAGTATAATCTATGATTATTGGTTTTTATACATAATTTATGCCTATAACATTTATATTATATGCCAATTTATTAACGACTTTTTACATAGCCACATTATGAATAATAATTTTTTCTGTTTAATGAAAGGTTAATTAATTATTATATTAAAATAAACAAAACAACATTTTTCTGAACCCAAATTTAGTGTTAAATATTACAAGACGGAGATTATTCATGGTGCAGTAATAATATTATACTCTTATAGATTAATTGGGTTGTGATCGATATGAATAAAAGCGTGTGCATCTACTACATAGAATCACTCTATAGTCTATAGTCTCTATTCGCATGATGTTTAGATTTTATAACCACGGCCGCAGTACGGTGCACCGACTGCAGACGCATAATAAAAATAATAATAATAGTATAAACGAAAAGAAAAGCAATATTCTAGGATAGTTGGCGACCCGCCCGTGAACGGAAACACGATAAATATCATAATAAACATCATTGGATCTCTGCACTGGCCTGGATAAAAATAGTCCAGTTTAAATCTGTTGACGGCAGGACGGTTTTTAATAATAACAATAATGCGCATTCTCGCTCTAGTGTTTTTATTATTATTACTGAATTTCAGTACCACGTGATGCTGTTTGCTCTCGCTGTTATAAGATATATATATATATTATATTGTTTTTCTGTGCCTTTAGTGTTAATCAGTGCAATAAACGATCGTTATCACTAAATTCAATTTTGAGAGGTTTCAGCTGTTATAAAATTATTCATTGTGTTTAAAATTGCAGTATACCACTTAATATGCATACTTTTATCGATTCGTATAAACAATAATATAACATAAAATAAATATAATGCAATGTATAAACTTAATGTTTATGTATATTATTATATTATATTGTAGTTAATTATATTATTTTAAACGCATAAGTTGTCAACTCTGCGTTTCTTTGTATATTATAGTTTTGATTCAAAAACTCGTTTAAGCTACCGTATTCAAACGCCCTGCTAAGGTCGTTTTCATACGCAAATCACAAAAACTATTACTCACTATCGTCTATCAATTATTTATGTTGTAAATACCTTGTTGTAACCTTCGATATTCCGTACCATTACTTATTTAAAATTAATAAATATTGTATTATTCCAATTTTATCAAACCTTTAAGGATGTAAATGTTGTTTATTATTACAGTAACATCTAAATATCAAAATTACAAGCCCACCTAACATTTTTTATAGGCATTTAAAATTAAAATATGAAAAATTGTTTTTTTTTTTTTTAATATGCCTAATATGTATTATATTAATTATTTTAATTACGATCTATATATTATTTATAAAGTGTAGGTAATTTATTGAAATAATGACTGTGAAATTGTTTTTAATTTTTAACTATAATTTTTTTTATTCCTATTAGTTGTTAAACGATCAGCTATCAGTTACCAATATGTCACCCGTTTTGAGTTGTAAAACGTCTCAACTAATTGCCGCCTATGACGAACACGTTCTTGTGTCACACTTCAAATTTGGTGTATTATATCAAAAGTACGGTCAAACTAGCGAGGAAGAATTATTTTCTAATCAACATACTTCGCCCGCGTTCGATCAGTTCCTGCAATTACTTGGTCAGCGGATACAACTGAAAGACCACAAAGGGTAAGCACACACGACCTCTTACTAGTGACGTTGACATGATAATTAATAATAATTTATTTACTCTGAATCTAGGTACCGAGGAGGTCTAGACACGCAGTTTGGTCAGACTGGCGATGAAGCCGTTTATCAAGTGTTTAAAGACAGAGAGATCATATTCCATGTATCTTCTTTACTTCCGTACACCGATAACGATCCTCAACAATTACAAAGGAAAAGACATATCGGTAAGTGTATAAACACGCGTTATGTTATAATAATTGTCAAAGATAATGATTTATGGTTACATATTATTTGTATATTGAATTATTAATTTTAATTAATTGGGTTTTTCTCTAGGTAATGACATTGTGGCAATAGTTTTTCAAGAATCCAACACCCCGTTCACCCCAGACATGATAGCGTCACATTTCCTACACGCCTATATCGTCGTCCAAGTGATCGAGCCCAACACTCCCAACGTTAGGTATGTGGAATTTGAATACCTTACTAATTTTATTAGTATGGAAATTTTTTAATAACCAGTTATTATGACTTATTTTAATTATTAATGGACGTTTACAGGTATAAGGTCAGTGTAACCGCCCGAGACGACGTGCCTTTCTTCGGACCGACATTGCCCAACCCGGCCGTATTCAGACACGGTCCAGATTTTAAACAGTTCCTCCTCACCAAGCTTGTAAATGCAGAAAACGCCTGTTACAAAGCCCATAAATTCGCTAAGTTAGAGGTAAGAATTGCGATACGCAAATGCGTGTTGTCGATCGTGTTTTGGGTTATAATAATAATTATTTTTTTACTTATATTTGTGTGGTGTTTGCAGTTGAGAACCAGAACGTCTTTGTTGCACTCGTTGTGCGAGGAGCTGAAAGACAAGACCAAAGACTTTCTGGGGCACAACGAAGGTGGTAGTGGCGGCACCAGTGCCGGGACGGGCGGAGCGAGTGGTGGCCTGGGCGGCGAACTGACCAAGTCGTCGGCGGCCTCGTCATCGTCGTCGTCGTCGGAATGCGGCAACGGTACCATCTCAGGAGCAGGTAGCAGGTTCATAGACACGGTACGCAAAGCGCTCATAGCCCGAGTCAAGACGCAAACGTTGTCTAACGTCGAGGCGAACAACAACGTTTCGGGCGGCCTATCCAAGAAGACCAGCAGTTGTTCGGCAGACGGGTCCATACCGAGCGTGAGTTGAACCACACCTGTCCATTGTTATTATTATTTTCACGTGTATAATTATTATCACCGTGACATGTGGTGTGTGTTTTTTCTTCATGTTTTTTATTTGTGTGTGCAGTTTGGCAGATCGTTGTCAAAGAGCAGCAAAAAGAGTTCGCCCTCATCACCTATATCCAGTCCAGACATCCATCCGGTGCATAGGACTTCCAGGTACGTCTACCATACAATACGTAATATAATGCACCGTACGCGCAGATGTAATTGTCGTCGACGTGGTCGTAATCTCTGTGATTTCTTGTGTTTTCGCAGTGGAGCTAGCCGCGTGGCCATGTCGGAAAGCGATTCGTCGTCGTTAAACAGCGTCGAACTCGACGGCCTGGGCATGGCAGGCGCTGTGGACAGCGACACCGGTCTAGAGAGTATGTCGTCGGCCGAGACGCCCAGCGGCAAGCCTTGCAGCATGTGCTGCTGTGACGCACCGAACAACGACTCCCGAGTGGAAGGTCTTCGGCAAGACGTAACCAGGTTAAAGTGCGACAAACTAGAGCTGTTAAGACAGAACGTGGTATGTTTCTTCTTTCCACACGTATATCTGTGTCTTTATACACACTTCGCCTATATTCGCTCATATTTTCATTGTTTTCCTTATTTTATTTTTTATTATTTTCCAGAGTTGTCAACACGAAATAAAGAGGTTGCGAGAGAAAGAACTAGTGCTACAGTCGGAACTCACGTCCGCGTCCAAAGAGATTCTTAGGTTGAGGGAACTGTTGAAAAACTACACCACCAACCCTAACTCTTCGACTGTTTGAATATAGGTAAACAAATCATTGTGTTTGTCCTGTATTCGTAATTATGTATATTAACACCAAACTAGATTGTTCAATATGTCCGCAAACTTATCATTCTGTATCGCATTTACATATTTTTATTATTTATTTATTTTAGTTGTAACTGTTCGTCGAAACATTCTACAACAAATTAAAATATCATTATTACTACAATATATTATTATACATTATAATACGGTGCATTATTCACTCTAGCTTTATTATTCATTGTGATAGTTGACGTTGTCAATAGGTCTACAATCTAGTTGGGTCTTATATGTATATGATAGGGAACTGGTGTAGCCTTTGATTTTCGTATGTTTGAATTATGTTTTTCTAAATCACTGTGTTTACAGGATACCTATCGATTTTGCGACGAAAGAAGATAAAACCTTCATTAGTCGTTCACTCGCACCGTCGCGAAATCATTCAACTTCTGCGGCGAATATTTCTTCTGGGACAACCATCTATGGCCACTGGTGAATAACAATATTCCATCTTACTGGATGGAAATAATATAGCATAACGCGATACCAAAGTATTACATATTATATAATTATTATTTTCAAAACGATTTGATTTTATCGTTATTATTAATCTATGTTGGATTGTATTTACCTACTAAAATTAGCGTTAATAATGTAAATCCATTATTATATTTATTTTTAATTGTGCTTGTAATCGTTAAGAGAAAACAATAATATTGTATAAAGCATATACCAAAGTATTAATAATTGACGTTTGAATATTATTATTCGACACTTAATTTCCGTGTGAAAATTAAGTGTCAATAATTTAGTGTTAAAATAGCATTGTGTATGACGTAATCACACTATTTTATGTTAATTTATTTATTTAATTGGTTGATAATTTATTGACTGTAAAATTCATCCTATATGTCACGAAAATTGTAAATACAATTATTACATAGTTTTAAATTTAAAGGGGTTTTTTTTAAGTGTGTAGTAGTAAAAAAAACTTAACAAAATATTACCATTTACATGTTGGTGCAAATAAATTTGAGCGCATATTATAATATATAATATTATATTATACTTTTATTTATTTCATTTTTGTTTTGAATCATATAGAAATTACCACCGTAATAATACCTAACCAATGTATAAATCATACATTTTACTATTAATATTTATAATTTTTTTTTAAGTATTTTTTTTAATTATTCACTTGTTTGAAATGTATATATCTATTTCTATGAAGTCAATGTCCTATGTATACTCATTATCTCATTATTTAAATAAAGCTGCATAAGTGCATGTATTTATATAGTGATAAGGAAGTAATATTATATCAATGATATAATACTTGTGTTTATTAAACTTTTTGTAAAGTCTATCGTGTTTTTGTCAAAAATTTATCGGGAAGTGGAAAAATAAAAATAAAAAAGTTTAGTTAATATTATATTGTTGATTATAATAGACTATAATAGTATTATTATGGTTATTTTAACAGTATTAATTTATAGGTATAACAGTAGTCTAATTTTAAAAAGTACGCACCTAACACTTTAATATTATAATACTCGTGTATACTTACGTATTATATAATGTGATTTTGTTACGCACAAATGTTTGTTCTTCAAAAAAATAAAAAAATAAAAAAAATTGGAAGAAATGTATGTCAATTTATATTATTATTTCTAATTGTATAATTTTTAAATGATTTATAAATACCTACCTATAACTGTAAATGTTCATAAAAATATTCATAAGTTCAAGTACACACACTTATACACAGCAAATCTTTGTCCGTTCAGTTTTAAAATCAGGCACACTAATCATATTTTTAATTTAGCCTATATATGACTATATGAGTGTATTATGTTTTGTTATTATTATTATTATTATTATTATTATTATTATTATTAATGCAATAAATGTTAATTTTTATGCAAGACTCATTGATTTTACAGCGGATCCTAAAATTAATTTATATACATCAGACTTTATTTTGCACGTATATTACTTGATAATAAATTGATAATATAAAGAATATATTATCAAAACAATATTTTGTATAAACATAGATTTATATTTCTATGCAATAAAGAAGAAATACTACATTTATGTGGACATATACACTTTAAAATGATTATAATATGTGAGAGCGTTTACGATATTGAGCAAACTAATAGATTTATGCAAATAATATGTAATAATTAGGGCCCGGATTTTTCTGCAAATGCATATACATTTACAGTTGACTTGAAATATGTGCAATACGCTAGCACCTCAACCTAAACTATTTTCTTTTAAATTGGTTCCATACTTCAGTAACCGATTTGTAACCATTCATAACCATGATTTTGGAATTCGTAACCTAAATCAAGTACTAGAAAAACCGTTTTTTTTGCATATTTGCACCAAAAAGGATAATAATTGAAAAATACTGGATAATTACATGAAAAGTGAATATTTGATAAATACTTAATAAATACTTTAAATATTACTCAAAGTTTGATATATAAATAAGAGTAGACTTATAGGTATTTTAAAACTTTTTTAAAATTTCATACTATAAAAAATTTAAATGTTTATTAATCAATTAATTGATAATTTAAACAGTTACTAAATATGAATTGAAAATATTATATTTATTTTAAATAACCCTCTTAATGATTTTAGTGGATAAATTAAAATTAAATCGTTAACCTAAATCGTGACCAGATGAAAAAAAAATGTTCTTCGACATGTTAATATATAAACAATTATAAGAAATATAATTGTGTAATGCCCATATTATAAGTGCTTACATTTATTTAAATGAGCAGGTATAGTTTTTGATGATTAACATAATTCATAGTTTTTTAATTAATTTACCAAAAAAAGGTCAGTTTGTAATCAAAGATTTTGCAGTAAAAGCATAATTTTAAGTCCTTTTAAGTGTTTATTTCGTATTGGAAGCTTCTGTAAACAATGTAGCATTATCATAGGCCCGTCAGCCTATTATTTTATATCAAAAAATCATGAAGATCCAAATATTTAACACCCAAGTACACTAAAAATCATTTTTATGAAAAAAACTCGAATGGTCTATTACGGCATGATGCATTTGTTTTTTGACTTAGATTCTTCGCATTAAATGTCAGTAGTGTGGTCGAAACAATTAGTGTGCAATAAAACATTAAATTTATTATATTTTTTTTTTATATCAGTTTTCGTCACTTTTTGAAAAATTTCGTTACTTTTTGATGATTTTGCAGTAAAAACTTCATTTTAAGTGTTTATTTCGTACTAGAAGCTTCTTTAAACAATTTAGCATTACCATAGATCCATCAGCCTAATGTTTTATATCAAAAAATCATGAAGATCCAAATATTTAACACCCAAGTACACTAAAAATCATTTTTTTGAAAAAAACTCGAATGGTCTATTACGGCATGATGCATTTGTTTTTCGACTTAGATTCTTTGCATTAAATGTCAGTAGTATGGTCGAAACAATTAGTGTGCAATAAAACATTAAATTTATTATATTTTTTTTTATATTAGTTTTCGTCACTTTTTGAAAAATTTCGTTACTTTTTGATGATTTTGCAGTAAAAACCTAATTTTAAGTCGTGTTAAGTGTTTAATTCGTACTGGAAGTTTCTTTAAACAATGTAGCATTATCATAGTTCCCTCAGCCTATTGTTTTATATCAAAAAGATCAAGAAAATCTAAATATTTAACACCCAAGTACACTAAAAATCATTTTTTTTAAAAAAAACTTGAATAGTATATTACGGCAAGATGTATTTATGTTAAGACTTCGATACTTCGCATTAATTGTCAGTAGTGTGGTCGAAACAATTAGCATGCAATAAAACATTAAATTTATTATAATTTTTTTTATATCAGTTTTCGTCACTTTTTGAAAAATTTCGTTACTTTTTGATGATTTTGCAGTAAAAACCTCATTTTAAGTCTTTTTAAGTGTTTATTTCGTACTGGAAACTTCTTTAAACAATGTAGCATTATCATAGTTCCCTCAGCCTATTGTTTTATATCAAAAAAATCATGAAAATCTAAATATTTAACACCCAAGTACACTAAAAATCATTTTTTTGAAAAAAACTCGAATGGTCTATTACGGCATGATGCATTTGTTTTTCGACTTAGATACTTCGCATTAAATGTCAGTAGTGTGGTCGAAACAATTAGTGTGCAATAAAACATTACATTTATTATATTTTTTTTTATATTAGTTTTCGTCACTTTTTGAAAAATTTCGTTACTTTTTGATGATTTTGCAGTAAAAACCTAATTTTAAGTCGTGTTAAGTGTTTAATTCGTACTGGAAGTTTCTTTAAACAATGTAGCATTATCATAGTTCCCTCAGCCTATTGTTTTATATCAAAAAGATCAAGAAAATCTAAATATTTAACACCCAAGTACACTAAAAATCATTTTTTTTAAAAAAAACTTGAATAGTATATTACGGCAAGATGTATTTATGTTAAGACTTCGATACTTCGCATTAATTGTCAGTAGTGTGGTCGAAACAATTAGCATGCAATAAAACATTAAATTTATTATATATTTTTTTTATATCAGTTTTCGTCACTTTTTGAAAAATTTCGTTACTTTTTGATGATTTTGCAGTAAAAACCTCATTTTAAGTCTTTTTAAGTGTTTATTTCGTACTGGAAACTTCTTTAAACAATGTAGCATTATCATAGTTCCCTCAGCCTATTGTTTTATATCAAAAAAATCATGAAAATCTAAATATTTAACACCCAAGTACACTAAAAATCATTTTTTTGAAAAAAACTCGAATGGTCTATTACGGCATGATGCATTTGTTTTTCGACTTAGATACTTCGCATTAAATGTCAGTAGTGTGGTCGAAACAATTAGTGTGCAATAAAACATTAAATTTATTATATTTTTTTTTATATTAGTTTTCGTCACTTTTTGAAAAATTTCGTTACTTTTTGATAATTTTGCAGTAAAAACCTAATTTTAAGTCGTTTTAAGTGTTTATTTCGTACTGGAAGTTTCTTTAAACAATTTAGCATTATCATAGATCCATCAGCCTATTATTTTATATCAAAAAATCATGAAGATCCAAATATTTAACACCCAAGTACACTAAAAATCATTTTTATGAAAAAAACTCGAATGGTCTATTACGGCATGATGCATTTGTTTTTCGACTTAGATTCTTTGCATTAAATGTCAGTAGTATGGTCGAAACAAGTAGTGTGCAATAAAACATTAAATTTATTATATTTTTTTTTTATATCAGTTTTCGTCACTTTTTGAAAAATTTCGTTACTTTTTGATGATTTTGCAGTAAAAACTTCATTTTAAGTGTTTATTTCGTACTAGAAGCTTCTTTAAACAATTTAGCATTACCATAGATCCATCAGCCTAATGTTTTATATCAAAAAATCATGAAGATCCAAATATTTAACACCCAAGTACACTAAAAATCATTTTTTTGAAAAAAACTCGAATGGTCTATTACGGCATGATGCATTTGTTTTTCGACTTAGATTCTTCGCATTAAATGTCAGTAGTATGGTCAAAACAATTAGTGTGCAATAAAACATTAAATTTATTATATTTTTTTTTTATATCAGTTTTCGTCACTTTTTGAAAAATTTCGTTACTTTTTGATGATTTTGGAGTAAAAACCTCATTTTAAGTCTTTTTAAGTGTTTATTTCGTACTGGAAGCTTCTTTAAACAATGTAGCATTATCATAGATTCCTCAGCCTATTGTTTTATATCAAAATGATCATGAAAATCTAAATATTTTACACCCAAGTACACTAAAAATCATTTTTTTGAAAAAAACTCGAATGGTCTATTACGGCATGATGCATTTGTTTTTTGACTTAGATTCTTCGCATTAATTGTCAGTAGTGTGGTCGAAACAATTAGCATGCAATAAAACATTAAATTTATTATAATTTTTTTTATATCAGTTTTCGTCACTTTTTGAAAAATTTCGTTACTTTTTGATGATTTTGCAGTAAAAACCTCATTTTAAGTCTTTTTAAGTGTTTATTTCGTACTGGAAACTTCTTTAAACAATGTAGCATTATCATAGTTCCCTCAGCCTATTGTTTTATATCAAAAAAATCATGAAAATCTAAATATTTAACACCCAAGTACACTAAAAATCATTTTTTTGAAAAAAACTCGAATGGTCTATTACGGCATGATGCATTTGTTTTTCGACTTAGATACTTCGCATTAAATGTCAGTAGTGTGGTCGAAACAATTAGTGTGCAATAAAACATTAAATTTATTATATTTTTTTTTATATTAGTTTTCGTCACTTTTTGAAAAATTTCGTTACTTTTTGATAATTTTGGAGTAAAAACCTCATTTTAAGTCTTTTTAAGTGTTTATTTCGTACTGGAAGCTTCTTTAAACAATGTAGCATTATCATAGATTCCTCAGCCTATTGTTTTATATCAAAATGATCATGAAAATCTAAATATTTTACACCCAAGTACACTAAAAATCATTTTTTTGAAAAAAACTCGAATGGTCTATTACGGCATGATGCATTTGTTTTTTGACTTAGATTCTTCGCATTAAATGTCAGTAGTGTGGTCGAAACAATTAGTGTGCAATAAAACATTAAATTTATTATATTTTTTTTTATATTAGTTTTCGTCACTTTTTGAAAAATTTCGTTACTTTTTGATGATTTTGCAGTAAAAACTTCATTTTAAGTGTTTATTTCGTACTGGAAGCTTCTTTAACCAATTTAGCATTACCATAGATCCATCAGCCTAATGTTTTATATCAAAAAATCATGAAGATCCAAATATTTAACACCCAAGTACACTAAAAATCATTTTTTTTAAAAAAACTCGAATGGTCTATTATGGCATGATGCATTTGTTTTTTGACTTAGATTCTTCGCATTAAATGTCAGTAGTGTGGTCGAAACAATTAGTGTGCAATAAAACATTAAATTTATTATATATTTTTTTTATATCAGTTTTCGTCACTTTTTGAAAAATTTCGTTACTTTTTGATGATTTTGCAGTAAAAACCTCATTTTAAGTCTTTTTAAGTGTTTATTTCGTACTGGAAACTTCTTTAAACAATGTAGCATTATCATAGTTCCCTCAGCCTATTGTTTTATATCAAAAAAATCATGAAAATCTAAATATTTAACACCCAAGTACACTAAAAATCATTTTTTTGAAAAAAACTCGAATGGTCTATTACGGCATAATGCATTTGTTTTTCGACTTAGATACTTCGCATTAAATGTCAGTAGTGTGGTCGAAACAATTAGTGTGCAATAAAACATTAAATTTATTATATTTTTTTTTATATTAGTTTTCGTCACTTTTTGAAAAATTTCGTTACTTTTTGATGATTTTGCAGTAAAAACCTAATTTTAAGTCGTTTTAAGTGTTTATTTCGTAATGGAAGTTTCTTTAAACAATTTAGCATTATCATAGATCCATCAGCCTATTATTTTATATCAAAAAATCATGAAGATCCAAATATTTAACACCCAAGTACACTAAAAATCATTTTTAAGAAAAAAACTCGAATGGTCTATTACGGCATGATATATTTATGTTAAGACTTAGATACTTCGCATTAATTGTCAGTAGTGTGGTCGAAACAATTAGTGTGCAATAAAACATTAAATTTATTATATTTTTTTTTTATATCAGATTTCGTCACTTTTTGAAAAATTTCGTTACTTTTTGATGATTTTGCAGTAAAAACTTCATTTTAAGTGTTTATTTCGTACTGGAAGCTTCTTTAAACAATTTAGCATTACCATAGATCCATCAGCCTAATGTTTTATATCAAAAAATCATGAAGATCCAAATATTTAACACCCAAGTACACTAAAAATCATTTTTTTGAAAAAAACTCGAATGGTCTATTACGGCATGATGCATTTGTTTTTTGACTTAGATTCTTCGCATTAAATGTCAGTAGTGTGGTCGAAACAATTAGTGTGCAATAAAACATTAAATTTATTGTATTTTTTTTTTTTATATCAGTTTTCGTCACTTTTTGAAAAATTTCGTTACTTTTTGATGATTTTGGAGTAAAAACCTCATTTTAAGTCGTTTTAAGTGTTTATTTCGTACTGGAAGCTTCTTTAAACAATGTAGCATTATCATAGATTCCTCAGCCTATTGTTTTATATCAAAATGATCATGAAAATCTAAATATTTTACACCCAAGTACACTAAAAATCATTTTTTTGAAAAAAACTCGAATGGTCTATTACGGCATGATGCATTTGTTTTTTGACTTAGATTCTTCGCATTAAATGTCAGTAGTGTGGTCGAAACAATTAGTGTGCAATAAAACATTAAATTTATTATATTTTTTTTTATATCAGTTTTCGTCACTTTTTGAAAAATTTCGTTACTTTTTGATGATTTTGCAGTAAAAACTTCATTTTAAGTGTTTATTTCGTACTAGAAGCTTCTTTAAACAATTTAGCATTACCATAGATCCATCAGCCTAATGTTTTATATCAAAAAATCATGAAGATCCAAATATTTAACACCCAAGTACACTAAAAATCATTTTTTTGAAAAAAACTCGAATGGTCTATTACGGCATGATGCATTTGTTTTTCGACTTAGATTCTTCGCATTAAATGTCAGTAGTATGGTCGAAACAATTAGTGTGCAATAAAACATTAAATTTATTATATTTTTTTTTATATTAGTTTTCGTCACTTTTTGAAAAATTTCGTTACTTTTTGATGATTTTGCAGTAAAAACCTAATTTTAAGTCGTGTTAAGTGTTTAATTCGTACTGGAAGTTTCTTTAAACAATGTAGCATTATCATAGTTCCCAAAGCCTATTGTTTTATATCAAAAAGATCAAGAAAATCTAAATATTTAACACCCAAGTACACTAAAAATCATTTTTTTTAAAAAAAACTTGAATAGTATATTACGGCAAGATGTATTTATGTTAAGACTTCGATACTTCGCATTAATTGTCAGTAGTGTGGTCGAAACAATTAGCATGCAATAAAACATTAAATTTATTATAATTTTTTTTATATCAGTTTTCGTCACTTTTTGAAAAATTTCGTTACTTTTTGATGATTTTGCAGTAAAAACCTCATTTTAAGTCTTTTTAAGTGTTTATTTCGTACTGGAAGTTTCTTTAAACAATGTAGCATTATCATAGTTCCCTCAGCCTATTGTTTTATATCAAAAAGATCAAGAAAATCTAAATATTTAACACCCAAGTACACTAAAAATCATTTTTTTTAAAAAAAACTTGAATAGTATATTACGGCAAGATGTATTTATGTTAAGACTTCGATACTTCGCATTAATTGTCAGTAGTTTGGTCGAAACAATTAGCATGCAATAAAACATTAAATTTATTATATATTTTTTTTATATCAGTTTTCGTCACTTTTTGAAAAATTTCGTTACTTTTTGATGATTTTGCAGTAAAAACCTCATTTTAAGTCTTTTTAAGTGTTTATTTCGTACTGGAAACTTCTTTAAACAATGTAGCATTATCATAGTTCCCTCAGCCTATTGTTTTATATCAAAAAAATCATGAAAATCTAAATATTTAACACCCAAGTACACTAAAAATCATTTTTTTGAAAAAAACTCGAATGGTCTATTACGGCATAATGCATTTGTTTTTCGACTTAGATACTTCGCATTAAATGTCAGTAGTGTGGTCGAAACAATTAGTGTGCAATAAAACATTAAATTTATTATATTTTTTTTTATATTAGTTTTCGTCACTTTTTGAAAAATTTCGTTACTTTTTGATGATTTTGCAGTAAAAACCTAATTTTAAGTCGTTTTAAGTGTTTATTTCGTACTGGAAGTTTCTTTAAACAATTTAGCATTATCATAGATCCATCAGCCTATTATTTTATATCAAAAAATCATGAAGATCCAAATATTTAACACCCAAGTACACTAAAAATCATTTTTATGAAAAAAACTCGAATGGTCTATTACGGCATGATATATTTATGTTAAGACTTAGATACTTCGCATTAATTGTCAGTAGTGTGGTCGAAACAATTAGTGTGCAATAAAACATTAAATTTATTGTATTTTTTTTTTTATATCAGTTTTCGTCACTTTTTGAAAAATTTCGTTACTTTTTGATGATTTTGGAGTAAAAACCTCATTTTAAGTCGTTTTAAGTGTTTATTTCGTACTGGAAGCTTCTTTAAACAATGTAGCATTATCATAGATTCCTCAGCCTATTGTTTTATATCAAAATGATCATGAAAATCTAAATATTTTACACCCAAGTACACTAAAAATCATTTTTTTGAAAAAAACTCGAATGGTCTATTACGGCATGATGCATTTGTTTTTTGACTTAGATTCTTCGCATTAAATGTCAGTAGTGTGGTCGAAACAATTAGTGTGCAATAAAACATTAAATTTATTATATTTTTTTTTTATATCAGTTTTCGTCACTTTTTGAAAAATTTCGTTACTTTTTGATGATTTTGCAGTAAAAACTTCATTTTAAGTGTTTATTTCGTACTAGAAGCTTCTTTAAACAATTTAGCATTACCATAGATCCATCAGCCTAATGTTTTATATCAAAAAATCATGAAGATCCAAATATTTAACACCCAAGTACACTAAAAATCATTTTTTTGAAAAAAACTCGAATGGTCTATTACGGCATGATGCATTTGTTTTTCGACTTAGATTCTTCGCATTAAATGTCAGTAGTATGGTCGAAACAATTAGTGTGCAATAAAACATTAAATTTATTATATTTTTTTTTATATTAGTTTTCGTCACTTTTTGAAAAATTTCGTTACTTTTTGATGATTTTGCAGTAAAAACCTAATTTTAAGTCGTGTTAAGTGTTTAATTCGTACTGGAAGTTTCTTTAAACAATGTAGCATTATCATAGTTCCCTCAGCCTATTGTTTTATATCAAAAAGATCAAGAAAATCTAAATATTTAACACCCAAGTACACTAAAAATCATTTTTTTAAAAAAAAACTTGAATAGTATATTACGGCAAGATGTATTTATGTTAAGACTTCGATACTTCGCATTAATTGTCAGTAGTGTGGTCGAAACAATTAGTGTGCAATAAAACATTAAATTTATTATATTTTTTTTTTATATCAGTTTTCGTCACTTTTTGAAAAATTTCGTTACTTTTTGATGATTTTGCAGTAAAAACTTCATTTTAAGTGTTTATTTCGTACTGGAAGCTTCTTTAAACAATTTAGCATTACCATAGATCCATCAGCCTAATGTTTTATATCAAAAAATCATGAAGATCCAAATATTTAACACCCAAGTACACTAAAAATCATTTTTTTGAAAAAAACTCGAATGGTCTATTACGGAATGATGCATTTGTTTTTTGACTTAGATTCTTCGCATTAAATGTCAGTAGTGTGGTCGAAACAATTAGCCTGCAATAAAACATTAAATTTATTGTATTTTTTTTTTATATCAGTTTTCGTCACTTTTTGAAAAATTTCGTTACTTTTTGATGATTTTGGAGTAAAAACCTCATTTTAAGTCGTTTTAAGTGTTTATTTCGTACTGGAAGCTTCTTTAAACAATGTAGCATTATCATAGATTCCTCAGCCTATTGTTTTATATCAAAATGATCATGAAAATCTAAATATTTAACACCCAAGTACACTAAAAATCATTTTTTTTAAAAAAAACTCGAATGGTCTATTATGGCATGATGCATTTGTTTTTTGACTTAGATTCTTCGCATTAAATGTCAGTAGTGTGGTCGAAACATTTAGTGTGCAATAAAACATTAAATTTATTATATTTTTTTTTATATCAGTTTTCGTCACTTTTTGAAAAATTTCGTTACTTTTTGATGATTTTGCAGTAAAAACTTCATTTTAAGTATTTATTTCGTACTGGAAGCTTCTTTAAACAATTTAGCATTATCATAGATCCATCAGCCTAATGTTTTATATCAAAAAATCATGAAGATCCAAATATTTAACACCGAAGTACACTAAAAATCATTTTTTTTAAAAAAAACTCGAATGGTCTATTATGGCATGATGCATTTGTTTTTTGACTTAGATTCTTCGCATTAAATGTCAGTAGTGTGGTCGAAACAATTAGTGTGCAATAAAACATTAAATTTATTATATTTTTTTTTTATATCAGTTTTCGTCACTTTTTGAAAAATTTCGTTACTTTTTGATGATTTTGCTGTAAAAACCTAATTTTAAGTCGTTTTAAGTATTTATTTCGTACTGGAAGCTTCTTTAAACAATTTAGCATTATCATAGTTCCCTCAGCCTATTGTTTTATATCAAAAAGATCAAGAAAATCTAAATATTTAACACCCAAGTACACTAAAAATCATTTTTTTTAAAAAAAAACTTGAATAGTATATTACGGCAAGATGTATTTATGTTAAGACTTCGATACTTCGCATTAATTGTCAGTAGTGTGGTCGAAACAATTAGTGTGCAATAAAACATTAAATTTATTATATTTTTTTTTTATATCAGTTTTCGTCACTTTTTGAAAAATTTCGTTACTTTTTGATGATTTTGCAGTAAAAACTTCATTTTAAGTGTTTATTTCGTACTGGAAGCTTCTTTAAACAATTTAGCATTACCATAGATCCATCAGCCTAATGTTTTATATCAAAAAATCATGAAGATCCAAATATTTAACACCCAAGTACACTAAAAATCATTTTTTTGAAAAAAACTCGAATGGTCTATTACGGCATGATGCATTTGTTTTTTGACTTAGATTCTTCGCATTAAATGTCAGTAGTGTGGTCGAAACAATTAGCCTGCAATAAAACATTAAATTTATTGTATTTTTTTTTTATATCAGTTTTCGTCACTTTTTGAAAAATTTCGTTACTTTTTGATGATTTTGGAGTAAAAACCTCATTTTAAGTCGTTTTAAGTGTTTATTTCGTACTGGAAGCTTCTTTAAACAATGTAGCATTATCATAGATTCCTCAGCCTATTGTTTTATATCAAAATGATCATGAAAATCTAAATATTTAACACCCAAGTACACTAAAAATCATTTTTTTTAAAAAAAACTCGAATGGTCTATTATGGCATGATGCATTTGTTTTTTGACTTAGATTCTTCGCATTAAATGTCAGTAGTGTGGTCGAAACATTTAGTGTGCAATAAAACATTAAATTTATTATATTTTTTTTTTATATCAGTTTTCGTCACTTTTTGAAAAATTTCGTTACTTTTTGATGATTTTGCAGTAAAAACTTCATTTTAAGTATTTATTTCGTACTGGAAGCTTCTTTAAACAATTTAGCATTATCATAGATCCATCAGCCTAATGTTTTATATCAAAAAATCATGAAGATCCAAATATTTAACACCGAAGTACACTAAAAATCATTTTTTTTAAAAAAAACTCGAATGGTCTATTATGGCATGATGCATTTGTTTTTTGACTTAGATTCTTCGCATTAAATGTCAGTAGTGTGGTCGAAACAATTAGTGTGCAATAAAACATTAAATTTATTATATTTTTTTTTATATCAGTTTTCGTCACTTTTTGAAAAATTTCGTTACTTTTTGATGATTTTGCTGTAAAAACCTAATTTTAAGTCGTTTTAAGTATTTATTTCGTACTGGAAGCTTCTTTAAACAATTTAGCATTATCATAGATCCATCAGCCTAATGTTTTATATCAAAAAATCATGAAGATCCAAATATTTAACACCGAAGTACACTAAAAATCATTTTTTTTAAAAAAAACTCGAATGGTCTATTATGGCATGATGCATTTGTTTTTTGACTTAGATTCTTCGCATTAAATGTCAGTAGTGTGGTCGAAACATTTAGTGTGCAATAAAACATTAAATTTATTATATTTTTTTTTATATCAGTTTTCGTCACTTTTTGAAAAATTTCGTTACTTTTTGATGATTTTGCAGTAAAAACCTAATTTTAAGTTGTGTTAAGTGTTTAATTCGTTCTGGAAGTTTCTTTAAACAATGTAGCATTATCATAGTTCCCTCAGCGTATTGTTTTATATCAAAAAGATCAAGAAAATCTAAATATTTAACACCCAAGTACACTAAAAATCATTTTTTGAAAAAAACTCGAATGGTCTATTACGGCATGATGCATTTGTTTTTTGACTTAGATTCTTCGCATTAAATGTCAGTAGTATGGTCGAAACAATTAGTGTGCAATAAAACATTAAATTTATTATATTTTTTTTTATATTAGTTTTCGTCACTTTTTGAAAAATTTCGTTACTTTTTGATGATTTTGCAGTAAAAACCTAATTTTAAGTCGTGTTAAGTGTTTAATTCGTACTGGAAGTTTCTTTAAACAATGTAGCATTATCATAGTTCCCTCAGCCTATTGTTTTATATCAAAAAGATCAGAAAATCTAAATATTTAACACCCAAGTACACTAAAAATCATTTTTTTGAAAAAAACTCGAATGGTCTATTACGGCATGATGCATTTGTTTTTTGACTTAGATTCTTCGCATTAAATGTCAGTAGTGTGGTCGAAACAATTAGTGTGCAATAAAACATTAAATTTATTATATTTTTTTTTATATCAGTTTTCGTCACTTTTTGAAAAATTTCGTTACTTTTTGATGATTTTGCAGTAAAAACTTCATTTTAAGTGTTTATTTCGTACTGGAAGCTTCTTTAAACAATTTAGCATTACCATAGATCCATCAGCCTAATGTTTTATATCAAAAAATCATGAAGATCCGAATATTTAACACCCAAGTACACTAAAAATCATTTTTTTGAAAAAAACTCGAATGGTCTATTACGGCATGATGCATTTGTTTTTTGACTTAGATTCTTCGCATTAAATGTCAGTAGTGTGGTCGAAACAATTAGCCTGCAATAAAACATTAAATTTATTGTATTTTTTTTTTATATCAGTTTTCGTCACTTTTTGAAAAATTTCGTTACTTTTTGATGATTTTGGAGTAAAAACCTCATTTTAAGTCGTTTTAAGTGTTTATTTCGTACTGGAAGCTTCTTTAAACAATGTAGCATTATCATAGATTCCTCAGCCTATTGTTTTATATCAAAATGATCATGAAAATCTAAATATTTAACACCCAAGTACACTAAAAATCATTTTTTTAAAAAAAACTCGAATGGTCTATTATGGCATGATGCATTTGTTTTTTGACTTAGATTCTTCGCATTAAATGTCAGTAGTGTGGTCGAAACATTAGTGTGCAATAAAACATTAAATTTATTATATTTTTTTTTATATCAGTTTTCGTCACTTTTTGAAAAATTTCGTTACTTTTTGATGATTTTGCAGTAAAAACTTCATTTTAAGTATTTATTTCGTACTGGAAGCTTCTTTAAACAATTTAGCATTATCATAGATCCATCAGCCTAATGTTTTATATCAAAAAATCATGAAGATCCAAATATTTAACACCGAAGTACACTAAAAATCATTTTTTTAAAAAAAACTCGAATGGTCTATTATGGCATGATGCATTTGTTTTTTGACTTAGATTCTTCGCATTAAATGTCAGTAGTGTGGTCGAAACAATTAGTGTGCAATAAAACATTAAATTTATTATATTTTTTTTTTATATCAGTTTTCGTCACTTTTTGAAAAATTTCGTTACTTTTTGATGATTTTGCTGTAAAAACCTAATTTTAAGTCGTTTTAAGTATTTATTTCGTACTGGAAGCTTCTTTAAACAATTTAGCATTATCATAGATCCATCAGCCTAATGTTTTATATCAAAAAATCATGAAGATCCAAATATTTAACACCGAAGTACACTAAAAATCATTTTTTTAAAAAAAGTCGAATGGTCTATTATGGCATGATGCATTTGTTTTTTGACTTAGATTCTTCGCATTAAATGTCAGTAGTGTGGTCGAAACAATTAGTGTGCAATAAAACATTAAATTTATTATATTTTTTTTTATATCAGTTTCGTCACTTTTTGAAAAATTTCGTTACTTTTGATGATTTTGCTGTAAAAACCTAATTTTAAGTCGTTTTAAGTGTTTATTTCGTACTGGAAGCTTCTTTAAACAATGTAGCATTATCATAGTTCCCTCAGCCTATTGTTTTATTTCAAAAAGATCATGAAAATCTAAATATTTAACACCCAAGTACACTAAAAATCATATTTTGGAAAAAAACTCGAATGGTCTATTATGGCATGATGCATTTGTTTTTTGACTTAGATTCTTCGCATTAAATGTCAGTAGTGTGGTCGAAACAATTAGTGTGCAATAAAACATTAAATTTATTATATATTTTTTTTATATCAGTTTTCGTCACTTTTTGAAAAATTTCGTTACTTTTTGATGATTTTGGAGTAAAAACCTAATTTAAGTCGTTTTTAAGTGTTTATTTCGTACTGGAACCTTCTTTAAACAATTAAAGCATTATCCTAGTTCCCTCAGCCTATTGTTTTATATCAAAAAGATCATGAAAATCTAAATATTTTACACCCAAGTACACTAAAAATCATTTTTTTGAAAAAAACTCGAATGGTCTATTACGGCATGATGCATCTGTTTTTTGACTTAGATTCTTCGCATTAAATGTCAGTAGTGAAGTCGAAACAATTAGTGTGCAATAAAACATTAAATTTATTATATTTTTTTTTATATCAGTTTTCGTCACTTTTTGAAAAATTTCGTTACTTTTTGATGATTTTGCAGTAAAAACTTCATTTTAAGTGTTTATTCGTACTAGAAGCTTCTTTAAACAATTTAGCATTACCATAGATCCATCAGCCTAATGTTTATATCAAAAAATCATGAAGATCCAAATATTTAACACCCAAGTACACTAAAAATCATTTTTTTGAAAAAAAATCGAATGGTCTATTACGGCATGATGCATTTGTTTTTCGACTTAGATTCTTCGCATTAAATGTCAGTAGTGTGGTCGAAACAATTAGTGTGCAATAAAACATTAAATTTATTATATTTTTTTTTATATTAGTTTTCGTCACTTTTTGAAAAATTTCGTTACTTTTGATGATTTTGCAGTAAAAACCTAATTTTAAGTCGTGTTAAGTGTTTAATTCGTACTGGAAGTTTCTTTAAACAATGTAGCATTATCATAGTTCCCTCAGCTTATTGTTTTATATCAAAAAGATCAAGAAAATCTAAAAATTTAACACCCAAGTACACTAAAAATCATTTTTTTTTAAAAAAAACTTGAATGGTATATTACGGCAAGATGTATTTATGTTAAGACTTCGATACTTCGCATTAATTGTCAGTAGTGTGGTCGAAACAATTAGCATGCAATAAAACATTAAATTTATTATATTTTTTTTTTATATCAGTTTTCGTCACTTTTTGAAAAATTTCGTTACTTTTGATGATTTTGCAGTAAAAACCTCATTTTAAGTCTTTTTAAGTGTTTATTTCGTACTGGTAACTTCTTTAAACAATGTAGCATTATCATAGTTCCTCAGCCTATTGTTTTATATCAAAAAAATCATGAAAATCTAAATATTTAACACCCAAATACACTAAAAATCATTTTTTTTAATAAAAAATTTAATGGTATATTACGGGAAGATGTATTTATGTTAAGACTTCAATACTTCGCATTAATTGTCAGTAGTGTGGTCGAATCAATTAGCATGCAATAAAACATTAAATTTATTATATTTTTTTTTTATATCAGTTTTCGTCACTTTTTGAAAAATTTCGTTACTTTTTGATGATTTTGCAGTAAAAACTTCATTTTAAGTATTTATTTCGTACTGGAAGCTTCTTTAAACAATTTAGCATTATCATAGATCCATCAGCCTAATGTTTTATATCAAAAAATCATGAAGATCCAAATATTTAACACCGAAGTACACTAAAAATCATTTTTTTTAAAAAAACTCGAATGGTCTATTATGGCATGATGCATTTGTTTTTTGACTTAGATTCTTCGCATTAAATGTCAGTAGTGTGGTCGAAACAATTAGTGTGCAATAAAACATTAAATTTATTATATTTTTTTTTTATATCAGTTTTCGTCACTTTTTGAAAAATTTCGTTACTTTTTGATGATTTTGCTGTAAAAACCTAATTTTAAGTCGTTTTTAAGTGTTTATTTCGTACTGGAAGCTTCTTTAAACAATGTAGCATTATCATAGTTCCCTCAGCCTATTGTTTTATTTCAAAAAGATCATGAAAATCTAAATATTTAACACCCAAGTACACTAAAAATCATTTTTTTGAAAAAAACTCGAATGGTCTATTACGGCATGATGCATTTGTTTTTTGACTTAGATTCTTCGCATTAAATGTCAGTAGTGTGGTCGAAACAATTAATGTGCAATAAAACATTAAATTTATTATATTTTTTTTTTATATCAGTTTTCGTCACTTTTTGAAAAATTTCGTTACTTTTGATGATTTTGCAGTAAAAACCTAATTTTAAGTCGTGTTAAGTGTTTAATTCGTACTGGAAGTTTCTTTAAACAATGTAGCATTATCATAGTTCCCTCAGCTTATTGTTTTATATCAAAAAGATCAAGAAAATCTAAAAATTTAACACCCAAGTACACTAAAAATCATTTTTTTTAAAAAAAACTTGAATGGTATATTACGGCAAGATGTATTTATGTTAAGACTTCGATACTTCGCATTAATTGTCAGTAGTGTGGTCGAAACAATTAGCATGCAATAAAAACATTAAATTTATTATATTTTTTTTTTATATCAGTTTTCGTCACTTTTTGAAAAATTTCGTTACTTTTTGATGATTTTGCAGTAAAAACTTCATTTTAAGTATTTATTTCGTACTGGAAGCTTCTTTAAACAATTTAGCATTATCATAGATCCATCAGCCTAATGTTTTATATCAAAAAATCATGAAGATCCAATATTTAACACCGAAGTACACTAAAAATCATTTTTTTTAAAAAAACTCGAATGGTCTATTATGGCATGATGCATTTGTTTTTTGACTTAGATTCTTCGCATTAATGTCAGTAGTGTGGTCGAAACATTTAGTGTGCAATAAAACATTAAATTTATTATATTTTTTTTTTATATCAGTTTTCGTCACTTTTGAAAAATTTCGTTACTTTTTGATGATTTTGCTGTAAAAACCTAATTTTAAGTCGTTTTAAGTGTTTATTTCGTACTGGAAGCTTCTTTAAACAATGTAGCATTATCATAGTTCCCTCAGCCTATTGTTTTATTTCAAAAAGATCATGAAAATCTAAATATTTAACACCCAAGTACACTAAAAATCATTTTTTTGAAAAAAACTCGAATGGTCTATTACGGCATGATGCATTTGTTTTTTGACTTAGATTCTTCGCATTAAATGTCAGTAGTGAAGTCGAAACAATTAGTGTGCAATAAAACATTAAATTTATTATATTTTTTTTTATATCAGTTTTCGTCACTTTTTGAAAAATTCGTTACTTTTTGATGATTTTGCAGTAAAAACTTCATTTTAAGTGTTTATTTCGTACTGAAGCTTCTTTAACACATTTAGCATTATCATAGTTCCCTCAGCCTATTGTTTTATATCAAAAAGATCATGAAAATCTAAATATTTAACACCCAAGTACACTAAAAATCATTTTTTTTAAAAAAATCGAATGGTCTATACGCATGATGCATTTGTTTTTCGACTTAGATACTTCTTATTAAATGTCAGTAGTGTGGTCGAAACAATTAGTGTGCAATAAAACATTAATTTATTATATTTTTTTTTTATATTAGTTTTCGTCACTTTTTGAAAAATTTCGTTACTTTTGATTGATTTTGCTGTAAAAACCTAATTTTAAGTCGTTTTTAAGTGTTTATTTCGTACTGGAAGCTTCTGTAAACAATGTAGCATTATCATAGTTCCCTCAGCCTATTGTTTTATTTCAAAAAGATCATGAAAATCTAAATATTTAACACCCAAGTACACTAAAAATCATTTTTTTTGAAAAAAACTCGAATGGTCTATTACGGCATGATGCATTTGTTTTTTGACTTAGATTCTTCGCATTAAATGTCAGTAGTGAAGTCGAAACAATAGTGTGCAATAAAACATTAAATATATTATATTTTTTTTTATATCAGTTTTCGTCACTTTTGAAAAATTTCGTTACTTTTTGATGATTTTGCAGTAAAAAACTTCATTTTAAGTGTTTATTTCGTACTGGAAGCTTCTTTAAACAATTTAGCATTATCATAGTTCCCTCAGCCTATTGTTTTATATCAAAAAGATCATGAAAATCTAAATATTTAACACCCAAGTACACTAAAAATCATTTTTTTTAAAAAAAACTTGAATGGTATATTACGGCAAGATGTATTTATGTTAAGACTTCAATACTTCGCATTAATTGTCAGTAGTGTGGTCGAAACAATTAGCATGCAATAAAACATTAAATTTATTATATTTTTTTTATATTAGTTTTCGTCACTTTTTGAAAAATTTCGTTACTTTTTGATAATTTTGCAGTAAAAACCTAATTTTAAGTCGTTTTAAGTGTTTATTTGTACTGGAAGTTTCTTTAAACAATGTAGCATTATCATAGTTCCCTCAGCGTATTGTTTTATATCAAAAAGATCAAGAAAATCTAAATATTAACACCCAAGTACACTAAAAATCATTTTTTTAAAAAAAAACTTGAATGGTATATTACGGCAAGATGTATTTATGTTAAGACTTCAATACTTCGCATTAATTGTCAGTAGTGTGGTCGAAACAATTAGCATGCAATAAAACATTAAATTTATTATATTTTTTTTTATATCAGTTTTCGTCACTTTTTGAAAAATTTCGTTACTTTTTGATGATTTTGCAGTAAAAACTTCATTTTAAGTGTTTATTTCGTACTGGAAGCTTCTTTAAACAATGTAGCATTATCATAGTTCCCTCAGCCTATTGTTTTATATCAAAAAGATCATGAAATCTAAATATTTAACACCCAAGTACACTAAAAATCATTTTTTTGAAAAAACTCGAATGGTCTATTACGGCATGATGCATTTGTTTTTTGACTTAGATTCTTCGCATTAAATGTCAGTAGTGTGGTCGAAACAATTAGTGTGCAATAAAACATTAAATTATTATATATTTTTTTTATATCAGTTTCGTCACTTTTTGAAAAATTTCGTTACTTTTGATGATTTTGCTGTAAAAACCTAATTTTAAGTCGTTTAAGTGTTTATTTCGTACTGGAAGCTTCTTTAAACAATGTAGCATTATCATAGTTCCCTCAGCCTATTGTTTTATATCAAAAAGATCATGAAAATCTAAATATTTAACACCCAAGTACACTAAGAATCATTTTTTTGAAAAAAACTCGAATGGTCTATTACGGCATGATGCATTTGTTTTTTGACTTAGATTCTTCGCATTAAATGTCAGTAGTGTGGTCGAAACAATTAGCATGCAATATAACATTAAATTTATTGTATTTTTTTTTTTATATCAGTTTTCGTCACTTTTTGAAAAATGTCGTTACTTTTTGATGATTTTGCAGTAAAAACTTCATTTTAAGTATTTATTTCGTACTGGAAGTTTCTTTAAACAATGTAGGCATTATCATAGTTCCCTCAGCGTATTGTTTTATATCAAAAAGATCAAGAAAATCTAAATATTTAACACCCAAGTACACTAAAAATCATTTTTTTTAAAAAAAACCTTGAATGGTATTTACGGCAAGATGTATTTATGTTAAGACTTCAATACTTCGCATAATTGTCAGTAGTGTGGTCGAAACAATTAGCATGCAATAAAACATTAAATTTATTATATTTTTTTTTATATTAGTTTTCGCACTTTTTGAAAAATTTCGTTACTTTTTGTTGATTTTGCAGTAAAAACTTCATTTAAGTGTTTATTCGTACTGGAAGCTTCTTTAACCAATTTAGCATTACCATAGATCCATCAGCCTAATGTTTATATCAAAAAATCATGAAGATCCAAATATTTAACACCCAAGTACACTAAAATCATTTTTTTTAAAAAAACTCGAATGGTCTATTATGGCATGATGCATTTGTTTTTTGACTTAGATTCTTCGCATTAAATGTCAGTAGTGTGGTCGAAACAATTAGTGTGCAATAAAAACATTAAATTTATTATATATTTTTTTTATATCAGTTTTCGTCACTTTTGAAAAATTTCGTTACTTTTTGATGATTTTGCTATAAAACCCTAATTTTAAGTCGTTTTAAGTGTTTATTTCGTACTGGAAGCTTCTTTAAAACAATGTAGCATTATCATAGTTCCCTCAGCCTATTGTTTTTATATCAAAAAGATCATGAAATCTAAATATTTAACACCCAAGTACACTAAAAATCATTTTTTTGAAAAAAACTCGAATGGTCTATTACGGCATGATGCATTTGTTTTTTGACTTAGATTCTTCGCATTAAATGTCAGTAT